>NW_027185804.1:16123005-16175743 GCF_028583685.1 Petaurus breviceps papuanus
CCACCCCACCACCACCATCATCACCAGCACCACCACCACACCGCAACTACCACCACAACCACCACTACCATCATTTTCATCGTCATCATCCTCAGTCAGCAAGCATTTATTAAATATCTACATGTGCCAGGATCTATGCTAGTCATTGGGTTTACAAAAATAAATAGCAAATAATTCCTGCATTCGAGATGCTTATGTTCTATCATCATCATTAGTTACTCCATCAGATTGTTAGGAAGGAGATGCTTTATAAGTCATAATGCCATCTAGTACCACATAAAGATGAGCTACTATTATTATAATAAAAGTCAAGCACTTTGTAAGTATAAAGGGCTATGTACATCTAAGTGCTTATTATTATTACAACTTCATGACTTTTTATAGATGAAATGAAGCCTTTCTAGGGCTTCAATCATAAAACCCCAAACTAAAATAGACCTTCTCAAATAAATCAGAACCAGAGGAAACCAAATTCCACTTTAACAAGCTCCTAATGATTGGAACTGATCACACTAATGCTGAAATGCAGGCTTCAGTTTTTTCAGCTCTTCTCATTCCTTGTAATCCTAATCTAGCTCTTCCCCTAGAATTATTAAGGGTCACGAATCCATAGGAAATCTTAGAGCTCAACTTAACCCCTGGCTTTCTACCTGTTTCTACCTGAGGACATTCTTTAAACATGTCTAGACATATATATATATATATATATATATATATATATATATATATATACACACACACATATATGTGTATATATGTATATTTTTATATCTATATATTATGTATTCACATACCTACAAATATTTGTATTGTTCATTTCCATCATGTTCAACTTTTCATGACCCCATTTGGGGATTTCTTCACAAAGATACTGGAGTGGTTTGCCATTTCTTTCTCCAGTACTGAAGCAAACAGAAGCGAGTGACTTGCCCAGGGTCACACAGCTAGTAAGTGTCTGGGTCCAGATTTGAACTCAAAAAGTTGAGTTTTCCTTGACTGCAGACTAAGCACTCTATCCACTGTGCCATCTAGCTGCCTCATACATACATACATATACACATGCACATGTACATATGAATATCTACATTTATGCATGGATACATATATATTGTATTTCTATATGAATCATTTATGTATATATGTGTATATATATAGAGAGATATGTCTATATATTTAACCATACTCTTTTTTTTAAAAATTTGGCTTCTTAATTTCATTTTCTGAGTCTGTTTCCTCTTCCAAATCCTGTTTCTTCTTACTGTCTAGTTCCATTGTTAATTTATTGGGAGAAGACAGAAATCAATCCATTTTTATAAGCAAATGCAGCTTGTTCGGTATGCTAATGAGCCTTGCTAGCCTTAGATTTAAATCTGGCTGAGTAACTAGTATTGTTATCTACAATGCATCAAAAACATACTTAAAGGGCCAGCTGAAAAAGCCTGTGTTCATGAAACTCTGTCACTGCATCCCTATGTTTCCTACCTCCACTCAAGAAAGTCCATCTCCCAAGATTTCTCCAAGGCAGGAGATTGGGGGAGGAGGAAGCATGGAGCATCACCCTGCCATCCTTGCGAAATCTTTATCTTCCTGTGAGGTTGATAATTAAGGGAGTCTGGCAGGAAAATTGTGGTTTTAAATTCAAACTCTGTAGAAACACAAGTTAGAAAACAAGGGGAAGTATTTTAGGATATCCTATACCATATGAATTGTTTCATGAGAGGGCTTTCAAGGAATTGAATTAAGAATCTTTCTGGGAGACAAACGTAAGCCAAAAGAGAGAGGGAACATGCACACTGGGACACGCTGGGAAAGATGCTATTGAATCCCTGTTCTAATAACATCACATGAGCCCCCCCCCACCCAATCACTGAAGAAAGTTGGCAGTTCCTCTTAACCTTTAATACAAGGAGCACTTTAGAAGTCTTTACAAAACTGTTTCCTGGCTGTATTTTATGGTCTTACATGACTCTGTTACTTCTGTCACCATAATTAAGACACTGTCAGACTTTCTATTCTTCCCAAAGATAAGCACTGAGTAGTTCAGCAGTCAAGATTACAGGAGAGGATGAAATGCACCAGCATTCTTGGTGTCAGGCTGCTTCAGCTGTAGGTGGGCTGTGCAGGTGGGAGGGGGGCATGCTGCCTTCATCTGTGATGGCAGTAATTTAGTAAGATCTTTCTTGTTTGCAGAGAATTAGGTAGAAAAGAAACTACAGGGGTGTTCTTTTGCTTAGTTCAAGGTCAGCTGAGCTAGTGTTATGAAAAACACTTTCCGCATCAAAGAATTATATAATGATAGTTAGAAAGATGAAGGAGAAGACAGATGGGTCATATGGTGAGGGCCAGAAATAAACAATGGAGAGCTTGTGTGTCTAACTGGTGTTCTCTCTATGTAAAGAGAAAGTGAGGAAGGTCTCCAGCCCCAAAGGCTGGACATTCCAGGGCAACTTATAAGAGGAAATGGGAAAGATTCATATAGGCTGAGCAGGTATGGGTGAGTTCAAATCTATATCATTGGAAGGAACAGACCACAACTGATGAGATACAAGATCCAATGAAGTCTTAGAAAATAATTATATCAAATTTAACACTTTATAAGTCAACTTTTAAAA
The DNA here is from genome assembly GCF_028583685.1 of Petaurus breviceps papuanus. Classification (NCBI taxonomy): domain Eukaryota; kingdom Metazoa; phylum Chordata; class Mammalia; order Diprotodontia; family Petauridae; genus Petaurus; species Petaurus breviceps. The sequence continues at coordinate 16,125,618 of NW_027185804.1, forward strand.
AATATTTTAAATCTATGCCTTAGTTTGGTATAGCTATCTAGGACGGATTTTTTTTCAACTGAGAAAAGAGTAGTCCCTTTTTATTTTGCATGTAGAAGGCAAAATGTGGCAAACCTAAAATAATACTAGCATACACACACACACACACACACACACATCCACACACACTGCAGCGTTTCACCAAAAGTGTACCACTTAAGTATACCATGAAATTTGGAATTTATGTTACTACAGATGAAAGAAGATGTATAAATACTTTTCTTTAATATAAATTTTACTTGAAGAACAGATATGATTGTTTTACTATGTTATTCCCAGATAAGCCTATAGAAATCCAGTGTGTAAGAATTTAGGGTTAGGGGCAGCTAAATGGTACAGTGAATAGAGCACCGGCCCTGGAGTGAGGAGGATCTGAGTTCATATGCGCCCTCAGACACTTAACACAAAAACCAGCCATGTGACCTTGGGTAAGTCACTTAACCCTAATTGTCCATCAAAAAGCAAAAAAAAAAAAAAAAAGAATTTAGGGTTAGAGTCACAGGCATTTAGGGTTAGTTTTAGGGTGAGAAACTAGTAGAACCCTAACCCTAAATGGCTCCAATTCTAATCCTAAATGTGCCTCTGACTCCATCTCTAAACCTAGCCCTTCCTGAGTTCATACTAACTTGAACTTGAGTCCCCAATTGGTTTCTGAGCCTTCCTTGTCTTCTTCAAACTTTTCTGACTTGGCCAAATGCTTCACTTGGAGTAGACCTCTTGAGTTTCCTCTCATTCTCTTTGCCCATCTAGACCTAGAGGGAACATCAGCTAGATGTTTCTCAAGTTGATAGGATGTCAGAAAATAACAAATAACTTTTCTACATTTGTCAAAAGCATCATATTTCTGTATTCATCATTGGATCGTTTATTCAACTGGAAGGGACATTAGGTCCATTAAAGCAAAAGGAATCTCAGAGGCCATCTAGTCTAAACTATTTATTTACAGATAGAGAAACTGAGATTTGAACAAGATTAAGTGACTTCCCCAGGGATTCACAATGAGTAAGCACTCAGAGACAGTATTTGAACACAAATCTTTTATCTACAGGGTCACTGTTCTTTCCTTTGTGCCATGTTCTCTATCAATTTCTAACCCTCATTTTAAAGATGAGGAAAAACAGACTTAATGACTTTCCTGACCTACCAACAGAACTAAGTGTCAATGCCAAACCTCTCAGACAATCCCTTGGACTTTAAATCCGCCATAATTTCCACTCTAGCACAGTGTCTACCCCTCTCTATCCTTCCTTCTGCTCCAGTTAAACTCTATGCCATTAAAAAATAATAGTCACTTTCTATGAATTAATTTCTCAGAATCATCATATAAAAAGAATCAGAGGTCTTCTAGTCGATCTCATACTGAAACATTTATCTTGTTTCCTATTGGGAATTGGTCCCCCTTCCCTTCCCCCGCCCCCTCCAATGTAAAGTCTAGTTTTATGAGTCCAGTCCTTAGGTTGTTAACCTTTAAGGAAATCTTAGTTACTCAAATATACACAGAAATAACCCTGAACTCTCCCTACCAGTTTATTCTTCTTAGCTAATGGGAACCCTCCCTCTAGTGGTTATGTGAGATTATGAAAAATAGTAATAGGATTGTAATTCCAAGTCACCAATTTTCTTCAATTTCTATTATTCCATGATGGCAGGACATGTCACAGGTGCCTAGAAGATTGCACAAATTGTTGAAGGTATTATCAGTATCATTAGAGAATGTATACCTATGAAAGGACTTTAGAAGGTTGAAGTAAAAAGTGTGATCCAATGGTCCAACTATGGTATGGTTATGAGCAGAAGTCAGAAATGCATGTACTTTAGGTGTCTGCATAAATCTCATATAAATGAATACTAATATTGACTTTTTAAATTTATACATTTTGTTTGAAGGTATAAGTGTGCTACCTTTTTTTTGCTTTTTTTTTTTTTTGCTATGTATGCACTTGGAGCAAGAAATTCATCCTATCATTTCCTTGATTGCACTCTTCTTACATTGAGTGTTTTAAGGTACTTTCTTGAAGAATCTCCTCCAAGAATTAAAATATGGTGCTTTGTTTGACTGATAATGGTTCTACCTATTAAAAATTAGTTTATATGTGGCAAAAAAAGTCTTCTAATTGTTTATATGATTTCAAAAGTCGGGTCATTTTTCTAGCACTCTGATGTCACACGCTCCTTCTCACCTCTATGACATTGCCCATCCTTTGTACCCTCCAATAGGATGCCATCTCTTCACATTCCCACCTCTTGAAATCCTTCCTTCTCTTCACGGTCTAGCCAAGGTTTTCGCTTCTCTGTTAAAACTTGCCTCAACAATCAACAAGCACTTATAAAACACCATTGGGTAGTAGAACCAGTAGTGAATTCTGAATCTACAGGCAGTCACTCCTTTCCGATCTCTTCCCTCTCTTATTACCAGCATCCAAAAATACATTTTTATAAGAGATATACTTGGAACAAATACACACAGAGTTAAAATAAAGAGCTGGAACAAAATAGAATGTGCTTCAGTTAAGCTGAAAAAGGAGGGCCAGGGGTAGCAATCATGATCTCAGGAAAAGCAAAAGCAAAAATAGACCTAATGAAAAGATATAATCGGGAAAATGACATTTTGCTAAACGGTAACATAGACAATGAAGTAATATCAACAAATTTTAGAGCAAGTTCCTCTAATAGAGGCCTCATTTCTCAAATATATACTGAACATAGAACTGAGTCAAATTTATAAAAATAAGAGCCATTCTACAATTGATGGGTCCAAAGGATGTAAATAGGCAGTTTTCAGGAAAAAAAAATCAAAACTACATATCATCATATGAACAAATGCTGTAAATAACTATTCATTAGAGAAAAGCAAATTAAAACAACCCTAAGGTATCACTTTGTGCCTATCAGAAATGACAAATGCTGAAGGAGATGATGGAAAAATAGGTACACTAATGAACTGTTGGTGTAGTGAACTACTCTAACCATTCAGAACATTTGGAACTATGCCCGTAGGGCTAAAAAACTGTGAATACCCTTTGATCCAGCAATATCACTACTATCCCAAAAATATCCCACTAATATTCCAAAAAGATCAAAGAAATAGGAAAAGTTCCTTTATATAGAAAAATATTTATAACAGCTGTTTTTGTGGTGGCAAAGAATTATAATTGAATGCCCATCAATTGGGGAATGACTGAAGTTGTGGCATATGACTGTGGTGAAATACTCCTGTGCTGTGGGAAATAATGAGGGTGTGGTTTCAGAAAAACCTGGGAAGACCTATATGAACTCATCCAAAGTCAAGTGAGAAGAACCAAGAGGTCATTGTATACAGTAACAGCAATGCTATAGTTATGATCAATTGTGAAAGACTTGGCTATATCAATACAATGATCCAAAACAATTTCAAAGGACTAATGATGAAAAAATGCAATCCACCTCCAGAGAGAGAACTGATTAACTCTTTTTTAATAGCATTTATTTTTTTTCCAATTACATGTTAACAGTAAATTTTAACATTCTTTTTTTTTTAATTTTGAGTTCTGAACTTTTCTCCCTCCCTTCCCCACCTATGTCCTCCTTAAGATAGTAAACAATTTGACACGGGTTTTATGTATGCAGTCATGTAAATCATACTATTAGTCATGTATGAAAGAAGAAACAGATGAAAATGGAAAAAAACACAAAACAAATAAAGTGAATATAATAGACTTTGATCTGCATTCAAACCCCATCAAATTTATACACTCAAGTATAAATTGAAGTATAATTTCCTCCCTTAATTTTTCTTGTTTTAAAAAAACATGTATAATACAGAAATAAGTTTTACATGATTTCACATATATAACTGATGCTATATTTCTTTCCTTCTCAGTGGGTGAGGGAAGGGTGGGAGGAAAGGAAAAGATTTAGTACTCAAAATTTAAAAAAAAATTAAGAATGTTTAAAAAATAAGTATTGATCACTTAGCCCACATAACCAAAATCTCTGTGGTGCTAAAAGCTTCCAAAGAAGACTCACCCGGTTCTGACTCCCACCTCTTCCTGGCCTCCCATGACTGATGGAGGCCACTGTTGTGCAGCCTCTTGGCTTTAAGAAATAACAGGAAATGGGAGGTGGCTCTCACCCGTTGGACAGCTAAGACTTTAACTTTTCCCTCAACCCCTATTCTTATTGCTGTCTTTTCCCTTTGACCCAAAGATCCAAATCTGCTCTAGTTTCTCTCCCCCTGCGTGATTTGACCTTCAAACCCTTCCTATCAGGATGCATATACTTGGAGTATTAATTAAGTAAAATGTAATTTAAGAAGTGAGCATTTCTTCCTCCCCTTTCTCAGCAATGGACGGAGGAGGAGCATGTGGCAAAATCAGCATCATTGTGAAATTCTTAATCGCCACCTCCCCCCAGACCTCAGCAACATGGCTGTGCAATAAATAGCCTGTTTACAACAAGTCTGTATGGGGCAGTCAGTCCTGGGAGATGAGCATTTTGAGCTGTGGTTGTAAGCTTCTCTGTGTTGTAGCCAAGTTCAGACTTCAGCCTGGAAAAGACCACCCTCCATTGTAATCATGTAGGCCTTTATGCAGCCTGCTTATTCTGTTACAATAAAATTATTGTACATCGGAAAAAAAAATAAGTATTGAAAACATAGTTTTAGAAATATAGAGGAAAAACCTAGTAGAGGTAGTAGAGCCCTGCCAGGGAGAGGTATTGGGAGCCTGACAAAGGCTGTGAGCCTGGGAGTAGAGAAAAGGGAACTGGTGTGAGTTGATGTAGAGATAGAGTTGACCAATCTTGACTACTGATTGAATATGTAATAAATGAGTGATTATTTGTAAATAAACAAATGAATGGGGTGGGGGGAACATGTTTATGGAATTGAGTTGGGTTTTATTAAACAGGATTCAACTTGAAGGGCAGTTGAAAGTGAAAAAAAAAGTTACTCCATTGCACAATGTCATTGAATGTTCTCAGGCTCAATGGTATTTTGGAAGTTGTTTGTTACTGATATTTACTGTCCTAAAAGCATCTCTAATTTATGCTTGAATTGTTTCATGGACTGAGATAAAAGCCAAGAGGCATAACACATTAGAACTCCATGAACTAAAATGGTATGTTCTAAGAGAGATCTCCATGTAAATAAGTAAACAACAATCAAGTCAGGCCATGATGGTAGATGGTACTGGGAGGGAGAAAGCAGGAAACATCCAGTTCCATCAATTCCCATGACAACTTTACTTCCTGCTTCCCACAGTAGAGTTTAGGATGTTTTCTTAATTGCTGATGACAGTCTTCTTTCTGTGACTGTGAAGCTGTATAGAGAAGAACAGAAGGTCTAGGTTCTAGTGCCAGCTCTGCCAGTTATTTGTTGTATGACTTTGAGCAGTTAATTAAACTGCTCTGAGCCTCAGTTTCCATATTTATGAAAAATAGAGATAGCAATACTTGCCTGTCCCATATTTCAGAGTACTTTCATTAAGAATCAAGAGATCATGGACATCAGACTTTCTTGAAAGTTGGTAAGATGGTCAATATGGTGGTTTGTTTTTACCCTGGTGTTCTTTGTTACTAGAAAAGAGCTTCTTGTGGGAGTGGAGGGGAGAGGCAACACAGGGAAAGGAATCATTGACAACACTGGCCAGTGGTATTATAAAGGAGTCATCAGACAGTGAGATAATTAAGAGAAAAGGCATCAATAAAGTTTTTAGGTAGGTAGCTAGAGAAGAGGGCACAGGGTAGGGAATTATGGAAGAAAGGCATAAAGAAATATAAAGACAAGGTAAACAAAGAGAAAAAAAAACTAAAGAAGTAAATGCCATGAGTCACAAAGATAAAAGCCTATTTGAATATTCCCATATTTTCCCATTCTGTATAGCTTTTGTCTGTATCCTAAGACATATTTCTAACACACTGGAACACTTCTCTTCATCAGCTCCTGTGGATTTGATCACCATCTCTCTGCCAATGACTCTCAAATCTATGAATCCTCGCCCAGTCTGTCTGCTTATCTTTGATCTTGAATCTCCAATTACTTTTCAGACATCTCAAACTGGATGACCCCTAGACATTTTAAACTCAACACCTTCAAAGCCAAACTTATTATCTTACTCTAAACCCTGCCCTCCGCCTTCGAACTTATCCATGAATGTACAGGGCAAGGCCACCCTCCCAGTCCCTTAGTCTTATAATCTAGTTATCTTTCTTGATTCCTCTCTCTCACACACACCCATTTGTTATCAACTCCTATGGATATGGCTTGGCAGCATGTCTCAAATATGCCTGCTTCTCTCTTCTGCCCTGCTACTCATCACCTTGCACTTGGGTCATTGCAATAGATGCTGGGGGGTCTGCCTGCTTCAAGTCTTCCCCCACTCTAATCCAGCCAACATTCAGCCACCAAAGTGATTTTCCTGACACATAAATCTGACCATGTCATCTTCCAGTGACTCCTATCACCTCCAGGATCATATACAAAATCATGTCTGTTATTTAAAGTCCTTCATAAATTAGCCCCTCCTACTTTTCCAATCTTCTTCCACTTTGCTGTCCAGCACATAGTCTTCAATCCAGTGACACTGACCTCCTGGTTGTTCCGCCAATAAGACACTCCATTAGGGCATTTCCTCTTGCTGTACCCCATGCCTGGAATGCTCTCCCCTCTTATCTCTTTCTACTGGCATTAATACCTTCCTTTAAGTCCCAACTAAAATCCCATCTTATGCAGGAAATTTTTTCCGGTGCCTCTTAAATCTAGTGTCATTCTTTTTTAAGTCATTTTTTTTCCTGCATAGAGTTTGTTGTATGTATTTGCTTACTTATCTCCCCATTAGATTATGAACTCATTGCTAACAAGGAATGTTTTTTTGCCTTTTTTTGTGTCCTCAACACTTACTTGACACTGTGCCTTCCACATAACTGATGCTTAATGAATATTCAGTGATTGATTATTGACTATCTGAACATTCCATTGGGTAACAATTCCAGTAGTCAATCTGATTGTTAATTATCATTCACTTACATGACCATTTCACTTCATTTTCCTTTTTATATTTCCCTGATATGTTTTACAGTTTTTTCTATGAGCAGCATCACTTTTACTAGTATATGTTAACCTGAGTAATCATTCTGCAGTGTGTTGGAAAAAATAATGCCTGTGACTTCAGGTTGTGACATGGTTCAAGTTCCAGTCCTGATACAAATCACAATCTCAACATTTACTAAACAGAAATAAGAAGCCCTGGCCCCATCTATTGCAAAGGACTGTTGGGGTGAGAGCTCTTTGTAACTCAGAAATGCTACAGAAATGTCAGCCATGATGGTGGAGTTTTCCAAATTCCTTAGGCCACAAAATGTATGCATTGAGCTTGACTACCACTACCTTCCTTTTCTTTCTTTTAAATATTCCTTTTTCTGCATCTCATATGACTAGGGCCATAAATATTCTGCTTGGAATGTTATTAGTATTTTCTTTAAAAATTCCTCGTTTGAATTTTTCAGCAAAGAAATCTGCCAAGCCACAGAGATCCTGATGTGCCCAATGTGTGAGAGAAGTTGCATGCTTCAGAAACTGAATGAGAGCTGCATCTATGCCAAGGTGAGCAAGGCTTTTTTTGTGTGAATGTGTCTTGTCCCCAAGTAATTTACTGTCTATTTGAGTCCACAAAGAAACAAAGTGGGAATTTAGAGTGTGATCAAGGGCAAAAGAGTAATACAAAACCCCCAAAATGGAATAAAGTAAGGGAGAAGATTGAGTCAGTCAGAGAGGCATTGTAGAGAAGGGAGCACTAAGTTGGGTTTTGAAAGATGAATGGAATATGAAAAGGGGGAGATGCAGAGGAGATGACTGGGGTAGAGGGAGATCACCAGAGGTGTACCATCCAATGTGAGGCAATGGGGATATTTGGGAGGGCAGGGGGGCATATTCTGATAAGACTGTAGATTGTACAAGGGGCAAGAGAGATGAAGGAAGTAAAGGAGGAATGAAGGGAAGGAAGAAAGTGAGAAAAGAGGGGAGAAAAAAATTTTCTAATGCATCTTAAATATCTCAAACTCCTCCCCCCACAGGCTCCATGTAATTAGAATAAGTCAACAAGGTGGCAGGGTGTACCTTCAAAGCAAGGAAGGGCTTCAAATTTCCTTAGGCTTATTAAGAGGCAGGAAAGATCTTCACATTTCCATTACCATTACAAGGCTTTATCCCCAGGCAGTGTGGAGTGATTGGTGTTTTTCAAAGGATGGCTTGTTTGGGTCAGCCTTAGCCTTCAGAAGAGTCAGTTGGAGTAGTGTTGGATGGGCAAGGACAAGACTACTGTTTGGCTGAATTCTTAGAAACTGAAATTGGGTGGTTTCAGTGGCAGGGGGAATGAGGAGGGGCCAGATGAAACAGATATTTTAGAGAAAGAATTGATAGGATTAGGCAATAAACTGGATATTTAGACTGAAAGGGAGAAGAGACAAGGATGACTCTTATTACTTAATAATTATATTTCAACTGAGGCATTTCTAAGTCCAAAAGCAGCAAACATTTATTTGGGGCTATTTTTCTTTTTCTTTTATCATTATTTTTAATGAAATTATTTATTTTTAACAGCTCTTATAGCAATAACAAATTTCTATTTCTGATGACCCAGGGCTAAACATTGGATTCTAGAAATTAGAATTATGTCCCCCTATAAAGGATCCCTTTTGTTAGGGTGTTTCTCATCTTTCTTCCTTTCCTTGTTTCCTCTGATTATAGCATGTTGGATATTTGTTTTTGTTTTTATGGTTTGGTGTGGCCTGTAGGAAAAAGTCATATGTAGGATTAGCCTAACATCCTAGCTGAGAGCTGGAAAGGATCCTGGAAATGTTCTCACGGGTCGCCTACTTTAATCCTTTCTTTTTACAGAAAAGAAACAGTGGAAACCTGTAGCCATTCTGAACAGGGATAGAGGACAAATGAGTTTTCATTCTAACCCATTGTAATAGCTCCTGTGTGCTGGCTTGAACACTGAAAATAGTTGACTTCTAAGAGTGTCTATCCAGCATGACTGGGGAGAGGCGGGGGTTGGGGGGGGGGGGGAAGATTAAGTGACTTGCCCAGGGTCACACAGGTAGTAAATGTCTAAGGCTAAATTTGAACTCATCTTTCTGATTCTAAGCCCAACACTCTGTGCATTATGGCACCCCCTAACTGCCTCTTCACTCTTCAAAAATAGAATGGGACTCCAGGAAGTCAGAAACCTTTCTGTATCTTAATAAGCACCCTAAGTTAAGCAAAATTGATCCATCTTATATGTAGATTGCTGCCCTTAAAGACATAGTTATCAAGCTCCTCTCCAAGTAATTCAAATCCATATGACTGTCAGAGGGCCACATCCGGTCAGTTGCCCTTTATTTTCTAGTTTCCATTAGGACAGTTCTAATCAAACATGTTCACTTCTTCCTAAAACTTCCTTAAAACTCCTTTAAAAGAGCTAAAGCATTATAAATTCCAGATGGCATTCCTCCCTCTTCAAGAGGACCACTTTTCCTGGAGGAAAAGGGTAGAGAGCCCCATGATTATAAGGAGGTTAATTGTTTTGGAATCTAAGTGCCAGGTTAGAAAACTTTCCCAAAATAATTGTTTCTTTAAGGAGCAAAGCAGTTTTGGACCTTGGAGGTGAACTGGAGGGATGAAATTTCTTAGTTTTGCTGTATTTGTTTCTGTGACATTTCTGTGATTTTAAACCCTTACATAAGTTATTTTCTAGCTTTTTAAAAAATGGATACATTACTACAAAAAAAAAAAAAGCAAAAAGATTGAGATCGTCACCCCCACACTGCCTTCTTACAATTCATCAGACAAGTAAAAAACCACTTTGCTAATACAAGTTAGATGATCGGAATGAGGGCTGTACTTATTAGCGCCTTCTCAGCAACTTTATCTTAGAAGGTTAGGCTGTTTCGGATTCTGAGGAATTGTAACTTTCCCAGGGTTACACAGCCAATAGGAGATTTGTTTTGTTGTTGTTCAATGATTTCAGTCACGGCAGACTTTTTATGACCCCACTTGGGGTTTTCTTGGCAAAGATGCTATTATGGATGTCCAGTTCCCTTCTCCAGATCATTTTATGGATGAGGAAACTGGGGCAAACAGGGTTAAGTGACTTGCCCAAGGTCACACAGCTAGTAGGGATCTAAGACCACATTTGAACTCAGATCTTCCTGACTCTAGGCCCTGTTCTTTATCCGCTGTACCACCTAGCTGTGCAATAGGCAGGCCTGTACTCAAATTCTATCCCTAATACTTACCATTTTTGTAGCCTTGGTCACCCCCTAGATCTCAGTCTCCTCTTATATAAAATGAGAAGATTACATAAAGTGGTCTCTGAGGTCCCTTCCCTTCTAGCTGTATGATCTAACAGCCAAAGATTGAACATAAATTTATACAATATACAGAAATTCTTCAATATAAGGTTTAGATTTGGGACTGAGGGAGCTTAAACATGCAGCAAGATATACTTCTTAATTCCATAGATATATATTAAGCAGTTAATATGTTCCAGGCATTATGCATAGGTACCAGGCATACAAAAACCAAAAAAAAAAGTTCCTGTCCTCAAGCAGCTTACATTCTGAGGGGACTCATAAATTTATTGTTCTTTTTTTTTCTCAAATCATCTTGCAGCATGTGATACTATCCTAATGCCAAGAATGATGGGGAGATATAGGGAGTTTGTTTCACTTTATGCATTGAGTGAATTTTTGTAAAGAAAATTTTAAAAACCAGGTTTTGTATATTGAATCACACATTGATTTCCATTATACTTGAAAGCTGTGTTCACACTTTAAAAAAAAAGCCTTAGGATAATGTAAAAAAAAAAAAAAGTAGCTAAAAATCATAGTGTTTTCCCTGGAAAAGATTCACCTTTTTGTATGTTTATTTTATATACACTGAATTTCCCCATACTTCTCTTGGAGTGAATCATATAGAATCATGGATTTAAAGCCATCAGGTCCACAGAGGTCATCTAGTCCAATCTTCTGATTTTATTGGTGAAAGCCCTCTGTTGGTTCAGATAGAGTATTGGATTAGAAGTTAAGTGATCTGGGTTCAACTTGGGCAGTCAGGTGACACAGTGAATAGAGAACTGAGTCTGGAGTCAGGAAGACCAGAATTCAAATTTGGCCTCAGACACTTACTAGCAGTGTGACCCGGGGCAAGTCACTTACCCTATTTGCCTCAGTTTCCTCATATGAAAAATGAGCCAGAGAAGGAAATGGCAAACCACTCCAGTATCTCTGCCAAGAAAACCCCAAATGAGGTCACAAAGTGTTAGATACTACTGAACAACAAAAACAAAGAGCTGGATTTAAGTCCTGCCTCTGTCAGAGATTTTTCCATGTATGATTCTGTGATAGTAGGGTCAGAGAAATTCAGTGATTTTTCTAGTTCTGGACACTGGACTCCAAATACTGCAGTCTCTCCATTGCTCTAAAAAACCCTGTAATCGTGGCATGCTCATTTCAGAACTACCAATGCCAGCCAGTTGATTTACATTTCAGTAGGATTTCTCACAGTACATAGAAAGTTTTTGTATATACACATATGTATGTGTGTGTGTGCATGCAGTGATCAAACTATTTCATCAAATATATTAGCTAGAACAGTCACAGAAGATTGTTTCTTTAGCAATTCAAGCAGTCCCCAGTTTTCCCTAACAGTAAATGAGTCCCAAACCTTTCTGAACTGGGAGGAAACACTTCCTTACTGAAAATGTTGGCCTCTATCATACATTTTTTGTTGTTGATTTGTTTCAGTCATGTCTGACTCTTTGTGACCCTATTTGTGGTTTTCTTGGTAGAGATACTGGGAAGATTTGCTATTTCCTTCTTTGGCTGATTTTACAGATGAGGAAACTGAGGTAAACAGGGTTAGGTGACTTGCCCAGGATCGCACAGCTAGTCAGTGTCTGGGACCAAATTTGAACCCAGGAAAGGAATCTTCCTGACTTCATGCCTGGCATTCTATCTACTGAGCCTCCTAGCTGCCCCCCAATCATAGCTCTACTCTTCAATCAATTAAATATCCATTAGGTATTTGCAGGGAGCTATGAAAGAAATAAAAAGTACCACTGATTTCAACAAACTTAGTCTCTAGTACAATGTCTTTCACCCTGTAGGTACTTCGATGTTTGTTGACCTGCCTTGATGAATGGAATATGCCTAGTTTAGTCATTTTGAGGAAGTATATCAAATTGCTTTCCTCAATGATTATTGCTATTGGTCAGTCATTTCAGATGAGCCCAACTCTTTGTGACCCTATTCAGGGGTTTTCTTGGCAAAGCTACTAGAGTGGTTTGCCATTTCTTTCTCTAGCTCATTTTATAGATGAGGAAACGGAGGCAAACAGGGTGAAGTGACTTGCCCAAGGTCACAGCTAGTAAGTTGTCTGAAGCTGGATTCAAACCCAGGTCTTCTTGATTGTAGGCTTGGAGCGCTATCCTCTGTCACCTAGCTGCCCCAGAATAATTGCACCAAGTCACAACTCTACCAGTAATGCATTACTGTACCTGGTTTCCCAAAGTCCCTCCAATATTTGCCATTTTCTTTTTCTTTAACTTTGACAATAGGAAGCATATTTATTTTGGGATTTTCTTTTTCCAGTGAGGTAGTGAGGGAGAAATAAATGTTTCTTCAATTAATTGTTTTAAAAGAATACCACCAAATAAAAACAAATAGAAGGGGACCTCAATTACTCCAAATATAAAACAATCATACAAGGCTATATACATTTTGTCTGATTTGGGATTTTAAGTAATAGAGTCATTCGAAGAAGGGAAAGCTTACTGGCAATCCTTTGGTGTCAGAGTACCTGGTTCATTAAGAGAGGACAGAGTATTCTGCTTCATCAAAGACATCTTAGGAGCTCATTATCAGCCACTCAATATCAGAAATGAAATTCCTTTCCCTCTTCTACCTGGCTTCTGTTTTCCCTGCTCTTTTTCTCTCCTCCCTCTCCTCTTCCTCATAATCTTTGTGAAGCATTTTCAGGTTTGTCAAGTGGTTTTTTTAATGTATTATGACAAAATAAAATACATTTTACTTGTCCAGATATTATACCAAGATTTGTTTTGTTTGGGGGAGGGGGGTGGTTTGGGGAATATGAGAGAGTGAAGGAGTTTGAACCCTGGGGGAAAAGGAAAAAGAAAAGTTACAATAAAGGACAAATCACCTTCCAACTCCTGTCCCAATTGGGGATTATATACTCTACCAACTAACATCTTACTGATTTCAATTACTCTTAATTTTCCTGCAGAGGTAAGCTGCTACCCATATCTGGGAACTGACTGTATTTAGTCAGCTTTTTTCCTTAAGTGCAAATCCAGTTCCCTGAATAAGCAAAGGCAGAAATACATTGGGCACTGGTGAATTAAAATTTACATGCAGAGTTTCATAGAGGAATATTTTATTAACATGTCTGTATGTGGGGTGGCCAGGTGGCTCAGTGAGTAAGAGCACCGGCTCCAGTGTTGGGATGACCTGGATCAAATCCGGACTCAGATACTCAGCACCACACCCAGAAATAATAACTGGTCGTGTAACCTTGAGCAAGTTACTTAACCCCAATTGCTTTAAAAAAAAAAAACATAAGTCTGTATGATTGGGGTGACTCAGTTAAAACTTTATCCCTACAAAATCTCTCCTTTTGCCTTTTCTTTGGAGAAGGTCACACAGTGTCTCTGCATATTTAACTTTCTTCTGAGTTACTCTAAATTTTTCAATTGATAGCTAGCATTTCTATAGCTTTTTAGTGGTGGATAGGTGCTTTACATGTATATCACAACAACTCTGTAAAGTAGATGTTCTAATTAATTCTGCTTTACTTGTGGGGAGCCATCAAGACCCAAAGTGAACCTTGAACTGAGGTCTATTGAATGGGTGTTGCCTCAGCCAAACTGAGACCCAGGAAAGATCTTAGTTTTTTTTTTGTTTTGTTTTGTTTTGTTTTTTTAGCTAAGGGGTCCCACTGCATGCTGGGCCATTTCCAGTTATCTTGACCTGTACCTTTCCACTGGACTCTGATGACTCTGGAGGAGGGAGTGAAGCTGATGACTTTGCACAGCTCTGCCTCCCTTAAATCCAATTCATTTGCAATGCAAGACATCACCTTCCTGATGTTACTGGTTCTCTTCCAGAAAGACTAAACAATGATTTAAGGGGAAAGTAAGGCTGAGAGAGATGAAGAGAGATTTGCCGAGGGTCCCACAGCTAGGAAGTGTCTGAGATAGGATTCACATCCAGAACTTTGTAACTGTCCAAAATGTCACCTATCTGCCTCTCAGTTAAGCCAAATGATGCCTCTAATAGACATCAGTACTTTTTCGTATAACAAATATAAAATTGACTTGTATCTCATTGAAGGATCTTTAAAACATTTGTTATTTTAAATTTGATGATTTGATGCAAAGTGGGAAGCATGGGGTATGTAGAGGGCCATCCTTGAATTCTAGAAGACTTGGGTTTCAAATCTGCCTCTGGTTCTGCTTCACTGGGACCATGGATAAATCACATCATCTCTCTGTGCTCCTAGAAACACCTCCAAGATTATAAATTGAATAAAACTTTCTAATCTGCATTAATGGAGGGAATTTCTGTCATAGGAGTGCCCTATCTGAATGAAACCACAAATTTAGTTGTTTTTTTTTTTCCCATGTGTCTGTGTAGTAAACTTATTTTCAAGGCAGTAGTTTAGTCTTTAAGTCTGGCTTTGCATACTTATTGGTAGCAGAGAGAGAGAGATGAGAGAGGGGTAGAGTAGGAATTATGGAAAGGAAATAGAGAGGTGTGAATTTTACTGAAATCTACATACAGCTGTATCCAGGGAGAGTTTAGGAACATTCTGCCTGGGAAGGTTTTTAGCCCCTGCATAGATTTCCTTAGCTGTTGACTAAAGAAAAAAAAATAGATTCTCTCTTGTTTGGCAACTTTAACTATTATTGTGGGCTCAATCCTGTGGCACTCATTACTTTTCAATCCTCTGCTTCATGATACTTTCTTCTCTGCCCATGATATGAACATAGAATTGTGAAAGAGATTTTGGAAGCCCAGTCATCTAAAATGAGAGGCATCACATCAGAAAATTTCAGAACTGGAAAGCTCCTTTGGGAGAGATACTACCCTAATCCTATAGTAGCCATACCACAAATGCCAAAATGGGCCCTCAAACAGAACATTTCACAATTGTGTTTTCAAGTGATGCCATATTGCTTGCAGGACACCTCCCTGGCCATCCATTTCATCTATCTTCCCTACATTTGCCATATGCCTCTCTTTTGGTATCTAAAATGTACTTTTCTTCTTAATGCTGAAACTAAGTTTGGTAATTGGGCAACAGTCAGAGCAATAAAGGAAGCATCACACACATACACACACACACAACAAAACAACAACAAAACAGGAAAACATTGTTCAAAGACTGGAACTAATATCTTTATTCAAATCAAACAGTTGATTCTCTCACAAACCTCACAGTTACTAATAAATATTTGGCCAAGTGATACAAATGTACTTTTTTTCACTGTTCAAACTTCATTCAATATTACCTTCTTCAGCAATCTTAAACTGTATACTGACAGCATAGAATTAAAAGAAATGTAAAACTCAGCCCTTTTACCTTTTTTGGACAGTGAAAGTTCTTTGGTACCTAACAAAAGATGAAGGGAAATTACTATATTGTACAGAATATGGACCGTGCAGGGAGCCCAGTAAAGGTTATGTAGATACCTTAGATTTGGGAAGTGTTAGAAAGCAAACCTACAGCACTGGACATGTTTGTCTGGCCAACACAAATTCTTCTGGATGTTCCCTGGAGAGAGCAAATATATCAGGTCTCATACTGAAAGTAACCCACCCTGGTATTACAGAAATATTTAGTACAGTTTCTGAGTAAAAAGGGGTGTTGTTTGAAAGGTGGGGAAGCAAAGGAGAAAATAAGAGAGAAATGGGTGTATACCTTCCTGTCCAGAGCTTAACATGAAGCATCTAATAAATCATAATAAATAATAAGGAAAGTTTCTCAAGAAAAAAACTGAACCCCATCATATTACCTCTATGGGATCACTATTGAAGGATTGTTTAAATCAAGAGAGCATTTCTGTTTAATTTTTCTTTTAGGTTACACATTTGTTTGACAATGGAGGGACAGTCTTCTTTGCTATTTTTATGGCAATATGGGGTGAGTATTCTTTCATTCCTTCTCTTCTTTCTGGGGGAAATTCATGGTGTCAAAGAAGCTCAGGTGAAAACGTGTCCCTTTTTTAATATTCGTGAATGACCTCAACAGTGAATTTGAGTCTAGGGTTGTGGTTGGCTTCTTTGTCCCATCTGTCTTAAATGCAGCCTCCATAATTTTTTTTTTTATCTAACCTCAATGTCCCTATTGCTGTGGGTTAATTTTTCCCCCCCTTGGCCATTCTCCTAAAGCTTCAAAAAGATACACTGTGGCATCTATGCAGATGGAAAGACGTTAGACTTCTTTCTGGATTTATTGCTCCTTATCAGTAACCAACTCTAAAAAGGACAAAGTGCCTTTGGTCAGTCTTGTTTGTGCATATATGGGAGTGATCTTTTCATTTCTTCTTTTTCTAGGCCAGGTCTATTTAAAAAGATCACAAAATATGTGGACCTCATATCAATATTCCATTCCATACCCTGGCTAACAATAATAATCTAACAATCAATACTATTCCACTCTCGAGTTCCATTTTCTATTATCCTAGGGTGTTCAAACTATTTCTGTTTTTGCTTATGTTTGCTTATACTCATGTAAGAAGCATTTCCTGGTCCCTTCTCCAGATTCCTACATCTTATAATTCATCTAGAAAGAAGCCTTGTTATAAACCTGTGGGATCTGCAGCAAGTTAGAATTTCTCAGGTCATCGGCATTTCGTTTTCCAGAAATGTAATATTTCTTTCCTTGATGAGGTCATTTCGGCCATGTCACTGCCTCCTCCCACCAGCAAAATCTCCCCAGAAAACTGCAGATTCATTTCCAGGGGCAGTAAAGCTTTGAAGAGACAGTAGAACAGTATATGTGGAAAAGGCAATAGGGCAGAAAAAACATATTTTCTCTCAGGGTCTTCATTTTCTAATAGCTCACATATTGTACCAAACTCTCTGCATACTAAAAGGTCATGTAAGATGACCAGAATAGTAACAGATCATAAATTCAACAAAAAACAAATATCACATATCTCCTTTTTTAAAAAGGCAGAGAACTGTGTCAAATTGAGAGTATGGAAGTGAAGAGAGATTGGTAAGAACTCTCAAATAATTTCTAGCTGAAAGAAATTTCTTCCAATACTATGAGCCTTGAATTTGGGCCATCTACTCTCATTGAACAGGGTCCTAGGTAATCACCTGGCTTGATATGCTGTCAATATGGAGCCTTTTAACTTTTCTTCACTAAATATTTCCCTTTTAAAGGACATACATCTTAAAATACAGAATTCCTTTGAGAGAAAATAATCAAATGCAAACAAGACTGGTGGGGGACATGTAACTTACTGTGTGATTTTATATTCTTCATCAAGAAATCTCCATTGGTCTGACAATTTTAAAATCTGCCTCATATCTATGTGACTGTCATCTCCTGGACATCTCAAGGATTTGACACTGTCCTGGGCATAAAACGAGATTCTGTACTCTGAAGCCCTATTCCCCATGGTTTATTTAAAGCAGAGGCTGTAGGGATAGTCTTCATCTGAATGTTTTCTCCTGCCCTCTCCGTGCTCTTCTCCATGACTGGGTCATCGGGGACAGCGGAGGTGAAGAAGCTGGGGCCTCCAAAACTCAGATTGTAAGTTTCAGTTGTATTGTCTAATCGGTGAACTGAAATAATAACAGAAACAATGCGAAATGGTCTTACAAAACTAGCAGTGGCAGGCTTAACCCTGCTCAGAACTACTTGTGTATTGCTTGAGGTAAGAAACCATTCAGGACTCCCAGAGGTCTGTGAGCTCATCTATCTCTCCAGGGGCTATTTCCTCCAGTAATATAAACTGTAACCTATCCAAATATGACTGTATGTGACATTATATTGTATAGAGTTGTGTACATGTGTATGGACATGATTACACATATATGGGTTGTGTGTACATATATGTGTATTGTGCACACTTCACATGTATATTGCAAGTACATTCTCATGTGTGTGTTGTTTATGTGTCCATGTCTACTTTGTGTGTATTGTGTGTATTTATATACATATGTGAACATATGTATACATGTGTGTATATGTACACTGAAGTTTACACATAATTGTGTCATAGACATAGTACTCTGGACTTTTCTGTGTATTGTGTATACACAGATGCATATATGTGCAAACATGTATAGACTATGCCACATATAGACATATTACGTGCACCTGTGTGTGCATGTGCTTATATTGACATCTAAATATTCACATGTATGCATATATATTGGTATATATACACATTCACATGCATTTTGGGATGAGGCTAGCACTCAGTACTTGTATGTGTATATGTGCATATGTGTTTTGTGGTTATATTGCATGTTCTGTATAGGTTTGTCAACTTATTCTATGTATGTTTGTGTATATTCTATGCATGTTCCATATCTATATATATGCATATATTTCTATATAAGTATACATGTTTGCATATATCAGTTGGAATGAGTGGCCAATAATGGGTCACAGCCCAAGCATCACTTGCTCACTATTTGGGTTTTGATGACTTAAAGTGAGCATAAACAGCTATTGTTTCTGTTCTGACCAGAAACTGATGATCTTTCCCTCCCAAACTGATTCCTTTATAAAGGCAAACTAGGCCATCTTTTGTCTCCATTCTTACCTAGCCTTTATTTACTGGATGGACATTGCCTAAGACAAACTGAGACTTGGAAGGACCTTAGCCTAAAAAGGACAGGGTCTCCTACTGCATCAGTTGTCCTGGTCTGTATCTGGCCACTAGAATCTGATGACTGTGGAGGAGAGAGTGAGGCTGATGACTTTGCACGGCTCTGCCTCCCTTAAATCCAGTTTGCTTACAAATCAAGACATCACCCTTCTAATGTCATTCTCTTTGAGAATGAAGGACAAACAACAATCTGTGAGTAGTAGTAGCTGCCCCACTGGGGACTCAACTGATCAGTTTATCCTTTCCTCTCTCCCTTCCTTCCTCCCTTTCTCTGTGTACATGGGGAATCATACCCTTACATGTGGGTGCTCTGCCCA
Organism: Petaurus breviceps papuanus; assembly: GCF_028583685.1. Taxonomy (NCBI): domain Eukaryota; kingdom Metazoa; phylum Chordata; class Mammalia; order Diprotodontia; family Petauridae; genus Petaurus; species Petaurus breviceps. The sequence goes on from NW_027185804.1 coordinate 16,144,867, forward strand.
AAGAAGTATAAATTTTGATTATTGAAACTTCATAAGATATCTTGGGGTTTGAGGGTTAGATTTTTTATTCTTCCCTACTTATTTGTTCTATCTTAAAAAAAAAGATCTTAAATACAAAGGATACAGACATCCTGAGATTGTCCTAAAACATATAAAACCTTTGTCAATCTTGTATCAGGAAGTCAGAACTTAGGTTTTTGCTCTTTGTATGTACAAGCTTGCTAGCTTCATCTAGCTTTAAGGGAATAAACAATATGAATTTACATATCACCTAGCCTCTTTGCCTCCTTTAACCCAACTTTTAGGTCAACAATATACTTTGTATTGTTGCATGGGGTTAGAGCTCTGGTCTTAAAATCAGGAAACTCTGAGATGAAATCCTGCATATTGCTAGCTGTGTAACCTTGAAGAAGTCCCTCAGTCTCTTTATCTGTAAAATAGTCATAGAACCTCTTTCCATGCATTATTCTGAAGATCAAAGGAAACCACGTAAAGATGAAAAGTTCTCTGCAGACATAAAGTGCTCTAGAATCCATGAAAAAGAAAGAGAGGAGGGAGAGATAAAGGAGGAAGGGCTTGGAGAAAGATGGGAGAGGGAGAAGGAATCCACAGCAAAAGGAACCACAAGAGACCCAGCACATGCCAATGAGATAGTTCTGCCTTTTGAGTCCAAAAGTCTTTTGTCCACAACACAGCTCCGATTCTTTCCAGTCATTGGTCCTTAGGCAAGTCAATCTCTGGGTGCCTTTAAGCACCTCCCCAGGCCTTGATTGATAAATTCTGATTGTTTTTTTTTTCCTATTTCCCTAGGAGTTCCCATACTAAGAATCCCTCCTGTTGATTGGAGCTCCTAATTGTATTCACATGTATTGATGTGATTAAAAACTACAGCTCTGTTTTGAATTTTGACTTTAAAAAATACATGTAAAGAGACGAGTTAATCCACATGTTTGTCTGTGATAATGAATGGCACTCCACTTCATCAATAGACTAGTGGCATAGGCACTTGAAAGACAACAAGAATGTTCTACAGTGGGGCAGAGGCATCAGTTGCACACCTTAAAGTGAATTAAAACAACATCTCTGGCCCTGCTGTTTTATAAAATTTGCTGCAGGAGTTACTTTGGGAGCAGAAGCTCATCCTTTAGCATTGCATTGATAGTCAAAACCAGGAAAAAATAAAAAGCGTGTTTAATAGACTTAAATCCTCAGAAAGAACAGAATTTGGGTGGCCATCTGAACTTATCAGAATCAGCTAGTTTTGTTGACCTTGACTAGACTGTATTCAGAGCTTGTTTAAATACTTTTTATGTGCAAGGCAGTAGCTAACCCCAAGGAGTATGGAGTATGGATTATGTGACACTTGTGTCATGCATAAATTGGAAAATGGAGATTTGTCTGATGAGGAGTGGGTTGGACATCATAATGGACAACATCACGTCTGGTTCAGCTTATTTTATTTTGTATAAAAGAGCCTTCGTTGCTTTACTGCTTTAAGTGGTTTACCATTCCATTGTATGAATATTGCAGATGATAGCTATTTACACTTGAGTCTAGAAAATAATTCCAAGAATGACTAGGGAGAGGGTTCCAGGGGAGTCTATGCAGACAAGAGGACATTGACAGTGTCCACTCTAAGCCCCTCTCCTTCAGTGGCATAGATTGCAAGGCCATGGTTGTCTAACCTTTAGAAATTCATGGTATGAGTATGAAGCTTTGTCTTATCTTTGTTGCCAAGAAACAACAATATTTCCATACTCTCTGGGGATATTTAATAGATGGATTAAGATGGTGAGATAAAGCATTTATTAAGCAATTGCTCTGTGGATACTAATATGCTAAGCACTGGAGATACAAACATAAGCAAGCAAGACAATCACTACCCTCAAGGAGCTTCCATTCTAAGCCAAGGAAGACCACTCACAATAGGGGTGCTGGAAAGCTGGTGGGAGGGCAGGGGAAAGGGCAAGAACAATGAAGCAGGCGAAGAGAAGGAGGTAGAGTCCAGGCCAGAGTAAGATGAAGCATGGCTGGGATCCTTCCCAAAATGGTGGTCCTGAGGAGGGAGTCACTAAGGGCAGTAGGTTGGCAATACGGCATTCGAGTTGCTAGATTCTAAAGCAATTAAACAAAATGATGCATTATTTACCTCTCCCCCAATCCTTCCTTAAAGTCCAACTTGAAACACTTAGTTTTGGGAGTCTGGAATGGCTGCCTCAAATCATTTTTGCTGGAAAGGAAATATAAAGTCAGATACCCCACCTCTCCCACTGGCCTGGATTGTTTCAGGTATCATCTTTCGTGGGACTGTAAGGTCATAGATTTAGCAGTGGGAGGGACCTAGGAGACCATCTAGTCCAGTCTTATTGCCCCCACCCCTCAACTTCAATTTATAGGTGAGTGAACTCACCCAGGAGCATTAAATGATTTGTCTGTGGTCACACAGTTTATTAAGGATCAGAGGCAGGACCCAAACCTACATCTTCTGGTTCCATAACCAATGCTTTTTGCAGTGTTATGTATAGACTGCCTCCTTTGAGATAGAAGGTAAAATAATAAACTAAATCATCTCTAATACCACATGTTCTCCCACCCAATCCTCATCATGGGAATATGGACTATTCTAAGAGTCCTTTAATAAAAAGTCTACTGTGTGCTTGTAAAGTAAGGACATAGATCTATTTCTTACCTGCCACATTTCTCTCATCATAAAAACGCTGGTGGGCAAACAAATCATGTTTCCTCTTCCTATACAACAGGAAGGCAACAGTTGCAAGTAAGGCAGCTCCTATAGCAGATCCCAGAAGAACTCCAAATATTATTCCAATGCTTATTTCCTCTGGAGGGGTAAAAGTAGCAAAAATTAAATTCTAGATTTCATCAAAAACCATGGACCATGAAATCACAGGTCTAGAGCTGGAAAATTTCTCAGAGGTCATACGTATGGCTCATTCCTCCCAATTTATAGGTGAGAAAACTAAGCCCATGAAAGATGAAGTGACAAGAACTTAAAAGTCACACAGATAATAACAAATTTGAATCCAGGTCCTAACTCCTGGGGCCAGAAGACGTATCATAGATAAGTGGGGCAGGTCTGCATGTTGATCTTTTTTTCATTCTTTAAAGTAAAACATAAACTTTTTAAGAGTAGGGATTGTTTCATTCCTTATATTTTATCCCAGCACCTAGCAAATGGTTGTTGATTCATTTCATTGAAAATTGTTAGGGATTTTCTCTTTTAAAAATATATGTATGTATGCATACATGCATGCATGCATGTGTAAATTTGTAAATACGTGTGTTGTATGTGTGTTTATGCACACACATGTAGCTGTGTTTTAGATATACCTTAAACATATATGTATTATGTGTTTGTGTGCATACATGCTTGTGTGTATGCATGTGCATATTCATACACACATATGTTTAGTGTCAGGGAAATCCTCATTAAAAATCCCAGTTCTAGGACTTGGTTTCAGTCCTGGGCAAATTAGTTTCACCTCTGTCTGCCTCCATTTCTCCTCTCTAGAATGTGGATAATAATAGCACTTACTGCCCAGGCTTGATATGGGAATTAAATTAGTTAATATTTGTAAAGTACTTTGCGAATTTTAAAGTACTATCTGTGTGCTAGCTATTATTGTTACTTTTATTTTTAGTATATAGAGATGCATATACATACAGCCATTGAAATAACAGAATGGAGGGGGGGGGGGTGGCTAGGTGGTGCAGTGAATACAGCACCAGCTCTGGAGTCAGGAGTACCTGAGTTCAAATCTGGCCTCAGACACTTAACATAAAACTAGCCATGTGACCTTGGGCAAGTCACTTAACCCCAATTGCCCTGAATCCTCTCCTCCAAAAAAGCAAAAAAAAGAAAGAAATAACAAAAGGCACATGCACACAGAAAAGTGGACAGCAGTAATCCTGATAGTGATGTTATGTGATGTTTCAAGGTACACCTTCTAAATTGCCAATTCAGATACAACAATAATTCATAATACATAGCAAGCCTGTACTGCGTGTGGACTGCTTTGGCAGGTTTCACTAGCCATATGTTGTACAGGCCTGCTTTATGCAAATCCCTCAGCATAAACTGACTCTGTAAAGTTCCCTTAGGGCAGGCCTGAACAACATACCACCACAAACAGCCTGCAGGCCATATGTTATACAGGCCTGATCCATAGAAAGCTGGCCTCAGAGTCTGAAAGTTCTAGAACATCAAATTCTGCCTCAGTCATTCTGACTGCGAACCTGAAGGCAAGCCACATTAGGCTCTCTGCACCCCCAGGCAATGTTCCGAGCCATGGGTTTTCAAGGTGTGGTCCCAGGATCCCCAAGACACTTTTAGGGGTTCCACAATTTCAAAGCAATTTTCATAGAAATAACAAAACATTATTTGCCTATTGAAATAGTTATTTTTTTTCCCAATGATATTTTTTACAAGGTCAGATTTTCTTCATACACTTCAACCAAAGTAATATATTGTGTAGATTGAGTGTGCAGAAGCATATAGGAGAATCTAACTGCTTTTTCTTAAGCCAGACATGAAAGAGATTTGCAAAAATATGTAAAATGTTTTAAATATGTAAAATACTCTTCTCACTAAACTTTTTTTGTTTTAGAATATAATAGGTTTTTAATAGAAGTCTTATATTAACATGTAATTGATTTATTATCTTAAATGAATTAATTTTTAATTTCAGTTTTAATGACTAATGATAAATATCAGTAACTATAATCCATATAAACAAAAGACCTTTGGAATCCAAAGTTTTTTTAAGTGTATAAAGGAATCTTAAAACCAAAATATTTGAGAGGCACTGCTCTAAGGTTATAAATTGAAGAACATATATATATATATATTATAGCAAAGGAATATCATCTGACAGTAATGTGAATGTGGATGGCACTCTACTGGAATATGATTTGGCATTTGTTATCAAGTCTCATAAAGTAAAAAGAAAGATTAGGGACATGGAAGAAATAGGTCCTTAAAACAATAAGAAACTTTAGAAAGCCTAATATCCAGTCTTCAGTTTTATGGGCAAGGTTCATCTAGGTCAAATGTCAAACCACAGTCAATCAGGTTTCATTTTGTCCCTGTCTCTCTTTTGTCAGGACCCAACACATTCTACTAATTAATCTTCCAGGGACAGCTAGGTATAACAGTGGATAGAATGCCAGGTTTGAATTCAAATATGACCTCAGCCCCTTACTAGCTATGTGACCCAGGACAAGTCACTTCATCCTATTTTGCCTCAGTTTCCTCATCTGTAAAATAAACTGGATAAAATGGCAAAGCACTCCAGTATCTTTGTCAAGAAAACCCTAAATGGGGTCAGGAAGAACTGGACAGTCAACAACAATTTTCCTACTTCTCTACGTACATTTGGTTCCATGTTTTGACCCTAAACTACCTAATACCTCTCCTCTTCATCCAATTTACCTCAATGTCTTCCTCTACCCTACTGCAGCTACCTATAGAGCTGGTCATACCCTTACTCTTGCCATTTCCCACAAATGTACTACCTTCATGTTCATGAAATCTGAAAGTCCTCTATCTGATTACAATCTTTTCTCTTTCCCCCTTTCTGCCTTAAAACCCCCAAACCTGGAGCGGCGAAGTGGCACAGTGAATAGAGCACTGGCCCTGGAGTCAGGAGGACCTGGATTCAGATTCAGCCTCAGACTTAACACAAAAACTAGCCATGTGACCTTGGGCAAGTTACTTAACCCCAATTGCCCTCCAAAAAGCAAAAACAAACCAAAACAAAAAAACCCCAAACCTACTTTATGTCCTCATCATGGTGTATAATACCACTACCTCTCACCCTTGAACTCATTATATTTTCCTCCCTTTTCCATGATTACCCCTTAGTGAAACAATTCAGTTCTGCTTTGTCCTCCTTTCTTTAGTCTTTTGTCCCCTTTCTCTATAGAAGAGCTTGCTCTCAGAAGTATCAGCCTTGGACCACTCCCATCATCATCTCTCTATGTTTTTTTTTTTTTAAGCAATTGGGGTTAAGTAACTTGCTCAAGGTTACCGGGCCAGTTATTTCTGGGTGTGGTGCTGAGTGTCTGAGCCCAGGATTCAATCTCCAAGTCGTCCCAACACTCAAACCGAAACCGGTGCTCTTACTAGCTGAGCCACCTGGCCGCCCCTAAGCAATTGGGGTTAAGTAACTTGCTCAAGGTTACATGGCCAGGTGTTTCTGGGTGGGTGCTAAGTGTCTGAGCCCGGGGTTCGATCTCCAGGTCTTCTCAACACTGGAGCCGATGCTCTTACTTGCTGTGCTACCTGGCCGCCCCTCTGACTATGTTTTTAAAGGATATGCCTCTGACATATACCATGTGACTAATGCCTCAGTGCCTTTACTCTTAGTTAAGGTGATGGCTTGTGTAGATAGGAATTTCCACACTCAAAGGGTTCCCTGCTCCAATGAAATCACAGATCCATGCCCTCTCCTTTTCTTGTGTAACAGAGTTCATAGCAGAATTGTAAATCTAGGGTTGAAAGACACCCCAGAGGTGTCATCTCACATATGAGGAAACCAAAGCATAGAGGAGTAGGTGACTTACTTAAGGTGACATGAGTAGTAAGCATCAGAGTATGGATCTGAACTCTGATCCTCTACTTGAAAGCTAGTAATCGTACAATAGAACATGTTATTATAAAGAGCATTTTGTTCAATTTAAAGCGCCATAAACTAAAAATATTAAACGTCTAAAAACAGGCATTCCCCCCCCCATCAGACCTATGATTTTATCAAAATGTGGAGCTCCCCTAGGAACTTCTTCAATGAATTAATACATAATCAAGCATTTATTAAGCTTCTATGTACCAGGCTAGGTGCTAAGCCCTTGGGGTACAAAAAGAACTAAAAGGAAGTGCTTGCCCTCAAGGAGCTTACAATCTAAAGGAGAAGACAGCATAAAAACAGCTGCATAGAAACGAGTTGGATGGAGGACAAATTAGACATAATCAATAGATAGAAGCTGAGGAGGGAAAACATTCCAGGCATGGGGACAACTAGTGAAAATGGCCAGAGATGAGCGTCTTGTTTGAGGAACAATAAGGAGGCTAGTATCACTGGACAGTAAGTAATGGAAAGTACTTGGGGCATAGGCAGTCTGGAAAAGTTGGTTTAACATGTGTGTGTGTGTGTGTGTGTGTGTGTACTCTACCGACTTTTTCCAAATTCAAGACGTTAAACCCAGGTCTTTCTGTATCTAAGTCCATATCCTATAGTTAAGAATTTATATTTCAGTCTCCATGACTGCAGCACTCTGCTAGCTAATAAATAACATTTATATAATGTTCTTTAAGGTTTGTAAAAATCTTTACAAATACTATCTCATTTGATGCTCACAACCTTGGGAAGTAGGTATTCATGACCCTGGAAAGTTGGTGCTATTATTAAAGCCATTTTTACAGTTCTGGGAGACTGAAGGAGTCAGAGGTTAAGTACAGCATAACACAACAAATGTCTGAGGCTAGATTTGAACATAGGTCTGGGCAACTAACTTAAGCCTGTTTGCCTCAGTTCCTTATCTATAAAATAATCTAGCGAAGGAAATGGCAACCAGTCCAGTGTCTTTGCCAAGAAAACTCCAAATGGGATCACACAGAGTCATACACAACAGAAAAACGACTGAACAAGAAGAACTTCCTAACTTCAAGACCAATGCTCTGTCTGTGGTGCTACCTAGCTGCCTTTAGCAGAATATATATATATATACATATATATATGTATGTATATATATATATATATATCTACTACCAACCAAGAAGAAAAGAAGGATTTTTCCAAAAGGATTTATGTGCAAGTATTGTTCTAATAACTAGAAACATAAAGACAAAAGAAAAGTTACACCAAATAATACTTTTGCCACTAAGGCATAGACTACATAGGCTTGTAGATTTGGAGCTGACAGAGATCTCAAAGGTCATTTTATCCAAACCTCTAGCCTTACAGATGAGAAAACAGAGGTCCAAAGAAATTACTTGACATCCAAGATCATACAGATAGTGTCAGAGGCAAGATCTGAACCCAATTTCTCTCATGTTTCCACATCATAGTGTCCTAAGATCATAGAACTAAAAATGGAAGGAATATCAAAGGTCTTAAATTCCAGAGCCAATGTTGTATCCACTGTGCAATATTGTTTTCTTTATTTGAATGTGGTCTTGACTTTAAATGAAGCCAGTTTTATTTTCATTTTTTCCTATTCTACGATGCTTTTCTCAACTATAAAAAGGTAATGAGAAGCAGTATGGCTAATAGATCAAGAACTGACTTTAGAGTCAGGAAGTTCCATGACCAACATGTACAATCTCTATGACCATGAGGCAAGTCACTCAGCCCCCCTGGATAGTGAGTGCTCCAAGAGAAATTACTGAGACACTGCCGAATTCCATGAGCAGAGGGAATTTCTACCCCAAGGAGTTCCCTATGTCAATGAAATTACAGGTTTGGATCACTCAAAAAAGCCCCACCCACCATCCAGAAGGGAATAATGTTAACAACAACTGGTGTTTGTGCACCAGAGTGTTACGATTTAGAAAGTGCTCGATATGTACCATGCTACCAGTTCCCCAAATGTGAGGAAACAATAACAAAAGAAACAGGGTTTCCTATGCAATTGAGGCAGTTTGCATAGTGACTAGAAGGCTGTTATTTTAATCTGCAAGCTCTGAATTCCAGTCCTTCCTCATATATTTATTAACTTCAGGACCTGTTGTTGAAATTGGCCAACAACAGGTCCTCACCCAAGCACTACTTAATGGTTATTCTTTGGGTCCTGACAGAGGAAAATGAATATAAATAGCAATTGTTTCTCCTTTGGCCAGAAACCCTGAGGGTCTTCCCCTCCCAGTTTGATTTTTTTTTTTTTATTAACAGGGACATCCCTTGACCCACTTTTTAAACAGGCCTAATCACTGAATGGTCATTGTCTCAGTCAAAATGAGAATTCAGGAAAACCTTAGTTTAAAAAGGCCACAGTATCCCCCTGCATTCTGGACCATCTCCAGTTGTCCTGATCTCTATCTGGTCACTGGACCCAGATGGTTCTAAAGGAGAAAGTGAGGATGATGGCTGCACAGCCTGCCCTTACCTAAAACCAATTCACTTGCAAGTCATGACATCATCTTCCTGATGTTATGGTTCTCTTGAAGAATGAAGAATAAACTACATTAATTTTGGGATATTAGGCAAGTCACTTAACTTTTGCCTCAGTTTCCTCATCTGTATTATAAGGGCAATAATAGCATATACTCAGGGTTTTTGTGAAGACAAAAGAAAGATAATCTATGTGAAGAACTTTGTAAAACCTTAAGTACTAGGTAAGTGTTTGCCATTTTTCTTTGGGGGTGACGTCATTGCTATCATCAATAGTAACAGTGGTAGTTGTAGTAGTGGACTAGTGGTGGTGGTGGTGGTATACTTACTTTCACTGGATGCAGTGTTTGACAAAAGTTTGGAAGTATTGGAAGCATCTAAGACTTGTTCTTCTGGTAGTTTTACAGAATCACTTGCGTTAACAAATTCTCCTCTGGTAGTAGAAGGCAAAATGAAAATCTCATTGTCCGTAGGCATGACTGTTGTTGAATTCTGGATGGAGACTGGGGTTGTACTGATGTAATAAGACTCATTGGGTTTCACAGATTCTTTGGTTCCCTTGTGGTAGGGAGAAGCAGGGATTTCATTCATAGGGACATCAGGGGAAAGAACAGACTTGGTGGTGGGGGTTGCAGAAGATGATGGTAGAATGTCTATTTCTGAGGTCATGTCATCTGACAGGACATTGGATGTTTCAGTAGAATCTTCAATAGAGATTTCTATAGTAGCTTCAGTTAGCTTTGGAAGTGCTGTGGTACCCTTGGGGTCTGGAGAAGCAGTGATTTCATCCATGGGGGCATCAGGGAAAAGAACAGACTCAGTGGTGGGGATTACTGAAGATGATGGTACAAGGTCTATTTCTGAACTCATGTAACCTGATGGTATTTCACTAGACTCTGACCCTTCAAACTTGTCTGTCTTAGAGGAAATGTCACCTGTAGTGGATGTTTCACTAGGATCTTCAATGGAAATTTCTACAGGGGCTTCAGTTAGCCTTGGAAGTGTTGTGGTTCCCTTGTCATCTGGAGTAGCCATGATTTCATCCATGGGGACATCAGGGGAAAGAGCATACTCAATGGTGGGGATTGCTGAAGATGATGGCACAATATTTATTTCTGAACTCATGTCACCTGACAGTATTTCATTAGACATTGACACATCAAAGCCTTCTGTCCCAGAGGAAATGTCAAATTCAGTGGATGTTTCAGTAGGACCTGCAGTGGAGATTCTTACAGAAGTTTCATTCAGCCTTGGAAGTGCTGTGGTTCTCCTGTGGTCTGAAGAAGCAGAGATTTCATCCCTAGGGATATCAAGAAAAAGATTAAACTTGGTAGTTGGAGTGACTCGAGATGATGGTACAATGTAGACTTCTGAGCTCAAGTCATCTGACAGCATTTCACTAGACTTTGCCACTTCAGTCTCTTCTGCCCCAGAGAAAATGTCAAGTTGAGTGGATACCTCAGTAGAATCTGAACTTGTTTCACTTGAATCTATATCGATTTCTTTCGAAGTTAATGTTGAGGATTCAGATGAGGATTCCAATGAGGATTCTGATGAGAATTCTGATGAGATTTCCATTGACTTGAAAGTGCTTGCCTCTGGCTTCTGTCTACCCTGGCTACTGGCTACCAGGAAACTAGCCAGAATTGACATCAGCAAGATTTTGGCAGAGGCGAACATTTTGGACTCCTTGAGGGACGACTTTGTGTTTGTTTGTTTTTTAATGTAGCACCTATAAAAAAAAAAGATGAACAAAGAGTATCAGTTGGCATGTAAATCTTTCCAACCATGACTGTAATGAAGTTCATAGAGGTATCTCCATTAAAGGAGAAGGCTTTAAGGATGAATTGCATTTGTAAATATTAGAATAAAAGACAGGAGCAAAGAATTTTCTTCCCCAAAAAATATCCTGTTCTTGTTTATGATTTAAAAGTAGAGAAAATTAGTCATTCTATACTATTAATCAAAATTATTAATTGATTCTATTATGTGCTAGCCTCTGGTAATACACAGATAAAAAGTGAAAACAGTCCCTGTCCTCATAGGCTTGCAGTTCAGGCAGGAGAGATAACATACAAAGCATACCTACAAAATCATGTATGATAGAGGAATGAATGTCAGTACCAGCTTGGAGGAATTGAGGTCATTTGTAGCACCTAGTGCTTACTCTGAATTTTGTCAGAAACTAAGGATTTTGTGATGAAAGTAAGGAAGGAGGGCATTCCAGGAATGAAGGACAATTGCAAAGGAAGACAGGGAGGAGATGGAAATATTTTGCACGAGCAACGTAAAGATGGACACATTGGACATTGTACTGAAGTGTCAGGGATCTGGGGTGGGGGTGGGGTGTTAATGTGAAACCCCAAATGGAAAGATAGGTTATGGGTAGATTGTGAAGGATGTTCAGTGTCAAATGAAAGAGTTTATATTTTGTCCTTGAAGCTGGGGTGGATTGATTAGAGAAGTGACGTGATTTAATATGTGCTTTAGGAAAATGTGTTTAGGACTTGGAGAGTGGAGAGACTGAAGCATCTGGACACTGATTAGATAGGTTAGTTAAGCGATAGTGAGGAGTCAGGATGGCACCAAGGTCATAAATCTGGCTGAGTACAGAGAGGAGTGAATCTAGGGTTGAGTGGGTATTGGAAATAATGAGTTCCACATTGGCCATTTTTGAGTTTGAGATGCCCATTACCACACCCAGTTGAAAATGTCCAGTAGGTAAAACATATGCTGAGTAGATAATTCAAGATTCAGGAGTAGAGCTCTGGAAAGAGACTAGAAATATAGCTCTAGGGAGTCATCACCTAGAGATAATTCAAGGCATATCAGTTGATAAGATCACTGAAAGAGAATAAAGAATCCCACCCACAGGGGACATTTTAGAGATGATAACATCATAGAGATACAGAGATGGAAGGTATCTCCAAGGCCATTTAGCCCCTCTTCCTTCATTTTTGAGAGGAAAATGAAGCCTGGAGATGTTAAGCGCCTTGTCCAAGGTCACATAGGTCATATTATTTAGAAGTGTGGTGTGAGAGAGTGGGGAAAGGTATTTGAAACCAAGTCCTCTGGCCTCTGGATCCATCATCAGTGTTCTTTCACTGTATCCCCACTACCATGACCCTTTGAGTGGGGTATAGCATGTAAAAGCTCAGCCATCTGAACTATGCTATATTCTGGTAATTCAATTTGAGCCATAGCAACAGTTATTATAACATCTGTAAAGAAAGGGACCATCAAGTGCATTACAATTTTGTGTTATAGCAGCACCTTTTCTGTATTTCATACAATTATGAAATTGCAGAATTGGGTTGGCCTTCAGAGGTCATCTGGCCTAATCTATTTCTAGGGTCAGAATCCCACCAGAAACATTCCTGAGAAGTGACCATCCAATCTCTGCAGGCAGATCTCCTGTAGCAGGATTCCCAAGCAATTTCATCCTACTCCATAGTGGCAGATAGCTTCAGTGAAACCCTCACCCTGGACAATGGAATCTCAGATCCTTGGAAAGCTGAAGTATAGTCTTTAAAAGCATATCAAACTTTTCTGAGCAAGTTAGAATTCACGATTCATCTGGTTTTATTCCTGCTGGATTCTCTGGCTCTAATTTCCCTGATATCAGGAACTCTCAATGGGGATATTCCCTAAATTAATGCAGAGCATTAACTGCTTTGCAATATACTATAGTGAATCTTACCTGAGGCACTGAAAAGTGAAGGGACTCACCTAACCACATAGTTAATATATGCTTCAGGTAGGTCTTCTGGCCTCCAAATCTAGCATTTTATTTGCTATAAGACATTACCTCTCTGTACCCTCCTGAGATGTGGGATTTTCCCCTGCAATTTTCTATGGATTATGTGTTTGATTACATGTAAAATCTCATTATATCACATGATGGATGAGGAGTTACCTTGAGCACTTTGGGAAGAGTACTTTTCACCTCAGACGACTGACAATGGTTTTCTAGACCAGTGGTTTCCAAAGATAGATAGATTGGATGTATGGATGGATGGATGTATGGATGGATGGATGGATGGATGGATGGATGGATGGATGGATGGATGGATGGATAGATGGGTGGGTAGATGGGTGGGTGGGTGGATGGATGGATGGATGGATAGAGATAGAGATGTATGTATATATATATATATATATATGTATATATATATATCACATACCTATGTGTAAATTTTTGAGCACATAGCACCATTGTGTATATGTAATAATAACTAACATTTACATAATACTTTAATGTTTGCAAAACACTTTAATTATATAAGTTTACCCTCAGGTGCTATTTTTATTCAAATTTCATAGATGAGGAAACTAAGGCAAATGGAGATGAAGTTAATTTGCCTGGATCCCAAAGTTAGTAAGCATCTGAAGCAAGATTCTTGCTCAGGTTTTTTTTATGACTTCAGGTCTAATAATCTATCCACTGAACCACTTAACTGCCTCTATATTTACTTATTATAGACATATTGTTATTCAATAGTTCAACTGTGTCTATGTGACACCATGGACTTTACTCTGTCCATGGGGTTTTCTTGGCAAAGATAATGGAGTAGTCTGGCATTTCCTTTTCTCCTGTGTCACCATTTTACAGATAAGGAACTGAGACAAATAGAGGTTATGTGACTTACTCAGAGTCCCACCGCTAGTAAGTGTCTGAGTCTGGATTTGAACTTAGATTGTCCTGCCTCTAGGCCTGGTGCTCTGTCCATTCCACAACCTGGCTGCCCTACATATGCTTCTGTATGAATAATTATGTATCTTGCATAATTTACAAAAAAATAAAACATGTGAAATAAAAATGAAATATTTAATCCTATTGTTAATAGAGGGAACCACTGGAGACTAAGTCTCCTCCTACTATATGAGGGGACTGACATGGTCAAACCTTGACTTCAAGAAAATGATTTTGCTCATGGATTGGAGTGGTGATAGTCTCAGCATAGGGAAGATTGGGTAGAAGTCCATTGCTAAATTACAGATAAGAGGTGATGAGGACCTGGCATAGGATAATGACCTTATAGTAGACAGAAGGGGACATATACCAGAAATGTTGTGGAATAGAAATGAGATTTAACAGCTGCTTGGCTATTTGGCAAGTGAGAATGAGAAGTCCAAAGAGGACCTGTGTAGTGGAAGGGTGATGGTACCTAGAACAGAAAGAGGGAAGTTAGAAGAAGGGGAAAGCTGGGGGAAAAGAAAAATGTAGAGAGATCTATGGTACCTATGAAAACCCATCTATATGTACTTATCCTTTTGGCTTCACTTTGACCAAACAAAATGAAAAGGCTTAATGTTTCTTCATCAGTCCCTGTCTCACTCTCCAAATGACGCCTGCTAGAGACATGAAGGGATCTGAGAGAAAAGTGAGTATGCTGAAGGGTGAAAAGGGAAGAGGAATTTTCCAAATGATGCTCACACAACTCCTCTTATGGGTGGTGCTTAACCTAGGACTGTCCTGAATGCCCATCCCTGGTATTGTCATCCAAGTGGGGAGGAGAGGGCAGAATAGAGAGAGTGTTGAGGGAATAAGTATAGACAAAGTTGTGTTGGAGACATATCCTGAGATTGGTTAGTATTAGGGAGAGGTCAGGGTGAAACCCATCTCCCCACTCTCTGATTGGGGAGGGATCCTATATCCCTTATGATCAAGCCATGGACCCCCAGTTGCCTCCAGGCCCAATTTTGGACACCATATCTTCAGGATAAGGGGAGCTATTTCAACTCTCACAGAGCTTAAACTGATCAATGTCCACATTCATCTCCCCAAGGGAAAACACTATTCAAGTTTGTCCATGTAGCTAAAGGAAAGTGGTAGAGGTACAGAAGAAGGGATGTGAAAATAGAAAGAACAGTCTGTTTCCTTTCTGGTCTCTGCTTCTTCCTGTGACTGCCTGCTGGGAGGTCCATATGTGTATACCTAAGAGAGAAATGGGAATGAAATTCCTAGGTGGCAGAATAGAATCACAGAAAATGTGAGAAACATCCCACTATTTACAGAGAAGGGAGGATAAGTCAGAGGAGGAGCACAGAGAGAGAGTGAGGTTTCTGGGTCCTGAACTTTTCAGTACAGAGGCATCTTTCCATTGTTTTTCCCTGATTCTCAACAAGCACAAATAGGTTGGCACCTCATGAGTCTTTTAGGGAAAGTTTCATGTTACTTATTTTCTGTGGGAGGTTAGACCATAATGAAGAGCAGCTGGAATGGGACAGCCAGAAAATCTCTGCCCAGTTTGAATGGTAAGGGCTTTTCTTCCCATTTCATTGCTAGAAACCTTTATTTTGAGCAGCTTTATTCTAATAGTGCTCTTAGGAAGCACCAAACCCTAGACTACCTAACTGAGATACTGGGGGAAATACTCTCCAAATTCCAGCTAATTATTAGCAATTACAGGGAGTAGAGATTTAAGTCCCTTCACCCTAAAGCCACTTGGAATCAGAGGTTTATACACATGCACACACCACCTTAATTACACTGATATAATGAAAGATAAATGGGGGGAGGGGGAAGAAAACTTAAGTAATGGACCTGCCTCCAAGTCTCATTAGTCATGTGACTTTGTGAAAGTGACTTTCCATGTCTGGATTCTCATCTATGAAATGAAGGGGTAGGGAGAGAGGACCATTAGGGCTTCCTCCAACTTTGCATTGATTTTATATGTGTTATATGTGCTCTTTTGTATACATATTGTCTCCTAGAGACAATATGAGTTTTTTAAGGTCAGGGACAATTTCATTTCCAACTCTGTATCCCCATACTAGCTCAGTGTGTGGCAAGTAATGAGTAGCTAATAAAATACTGGTTGATCAAGTTGAAATTTTAAATGCATCTGAAAGGGCCTATAAAATGAATCAAGAACACAATTTTTAAAACTCCTACGATGCAATAATTGATGAACATACTTCCTTCTCACAAAGAAATTATTTTGCCTAAACCCTTAAAAGTGCTGAAAAAGTTTGGGGTTTTGTTTGGTTTTTACTTTTTTTTGTTATATCTGAGCCTGACTGTCCAAGTAGAGAACATGGCACTTATCTCTTAACCCCACAATGGAACATTCATCAATAATTCTTGGGATGGCATGTTCAAGTTATCTCAAGAGAGCTCAGGAACCATGGGGTCCAATCTGCAACTTTAAATAAGAATTCTTTGCAAGAGTCATTTCTAAAACACCTCCAGCCAGAGGTCACCCAGCTTTTGCTCATGAATTAGGGGGAATGAACACACACACACACACACACACACACACACACACACACACACACACACCTCATTCCATTTGGCGATATCTCACTGTTAGGAAGGTAATTTTTTTTTTCTTTCACCATTCTCAGACATTTACTATTCACCTCCCAAAATGTCTAATTTGTGACAGGTTTCTAGATCAGACAAGAAATAATGATTTCCAAAAATTAGTGCCTTTCTGCAATCTTGCACAGCAGGACAAGGAGCAGCCCTGACAATCACTTTATATAAAGAGGACAGGCCTAAGTCATAGAAAGAGGTATATAATCAATGAATACTTTAACAGCTGAGTTTAATCAATCTTAACTATTTCCAGGTAAGAAGAAGCTTTAGCATAATAGAAACTTGGATTCCAGTTCTGATCAGTCAAGCTCTGACTAGCTATATTATAAGGGTCAATAATTGCCTTAACCTCTCCATCCATGGGCAACTAAAACTATACATAAAAGGAATTTCTGATTTTCACTGAGCAAGAGAATTTTTATAGCAGATGATCCCCAAATGATACAACATTTCTGAATTCCAAGCAAAGCAAATGTGTAAAATCCAGTTCTCCAAAGGAATAAGTATGCAGTTAGAGGAAAGAAGTAGAAGGAGTATGGGTATCTCTAAAGGGGGCCAGGTGGTCAAAACAAGAAGTTCTGGGATGAGTGTTGGTGAGAACTATAATTCTGACCTTCCTTCTTTTTTTTTTTCCCTATGATGGAAAAAGCTATCTCAAAGATCAAATATTCTAAAAAGAATTGACTAGGAAATTAATATCATCTAAAAACATGATCTAAATATTCTTGACCATAACTTTAATTTGTCATTTCGCAACACATCTTCTCTTATACATAGTTATGCCTTTTTGTTTGTTTGTTTTAAATGAGCTGTCAATTTACTGATATTTTTCATGGATCTTGTCCAAGGAGATATTTATCTTTGGTTATTTTTTTTACAAAATTTTCACTGATTTGGAGTAATAACTAAAATTTTGGAGTTTTTTTTTTTAATTCTTTAATGTTCTTTTAAAACACGAATAGGATAAGAATTTTTTTTAAAATACGGAGTACACAAATACTTTGAGTAGCTTTGTAATTATAAAGGTGACCAAATGTCTGTTTCCAGAAAATAGAAGTAAGCATTTACTAGCTGAAATTCACTAACTACCTAAGGAAATGGAATTAGAAATTGTTTAAGCTGAGAAAAATGAGATTTGTTTCCTTCTGATTTTTCTCTTTAATTATTTGAACCTTACATTGAAATCCATGTGTCCTCAAAAGCTGCCTTCCCTACTGTCCTAATTTTCCAGTTCTCTATTTAACCCAGTTTTTCAGTTCAAAAAAACTGTCCTTTCTACAGATTTATGATTGGTCACTCGGGATAGGTTTCTACCATTACCCTACAAACTCAGGTTCAATCACAGACTCCATTCAATTCCCTTCTTTTTTTTTTCATGGCTAATTACAACCGCCTAATGGAATATAAAACATCAAGTGACTTAATTAGTGTATGAGGGCAGATATTTGCTCGTGTTTGTGGGATATCAAGTCGCATTCTGCTGTGATTCTGGTCAATTCATGAGTCTAAAAAAAGATTTTAAAATAAGGGGAGCAAGCAAGGTTTATCTTTTAGTTTTCAAGCAAGAACTTACCTTTCAGTTCTATGGGGTGTCTGCCAACAGGTACTGAATGAGAGACTCCCGTTCTCTTGAAGGAATGTGCCAGAGAAACCAAATGAGGTGCAGCTGTCTCTAGCCCATGTGATGGAAGCACCCAAGGAACCCGACTGACCTGCTTCTCAGCTGTCAGGTTTGAGAACTCACTTCAGTGAGCTCTTAAACTCAGACACACCAAACTAGTAGCACTCAAATAAAAAACCTGCACCTTAGAATTCTGGGAAGGCAGATGATTATCTCTCCTTCCCCCTCTGTCTCTCTCTCTCTGTCTCTCTTTTTCTCTCTGTCTCTCTCTCTCTGTCTCTCTCACTCACACACACACACACACACACACACACACACACACACACACTGACTCTTCATGTAGCCATTTCCTTCTCCAGATCATTTTGCAGATGAGGAAACTGAGGCCAACAGGGTTAAGTGTCTTGCCTGGTATCACACAGTTAGTAAATGCCTGAGGCTAGATTTGAACTCAGGTCCTCCAGACTCCAAGGCCAGTGCTCTATCCACTGTGCCACCTAGATACCCCATTAATAGCTAATATTCCTATGTTACAATCATATAATACTATCACATAATATATTATCATATAAATATAGGATGCAACATGAATGTAAGAAATGACTATTGGATGTAACATTATGTCAACTCATAATATGGAAATATAAGAATATGGTATAAATATAAGATACATATGATGATGTTGGCTATTATGATTTATTATTCTATATATATATATATTATTTTAAGGTTGGTAGACCTCTTTATACGTACTTCATTTGATCCTCATAACAATCCTTTGAAGCAGATGTATTGCTTTTTCTATTTGACAGATGAGTGAGCTAAGGTTCAGAGGGACTACTTGCCTAGGGTCATATGACTAGCAGCTGCCTAAGATAGGATTTGAACTCAGGTTTTCCTGAGACTGTGAAGTGCACAGAGCTTTGGACCTGGCATCAGAAAGACTCATCTTTTTGAATTCAAATCTGGCCTCAGACATTTACTAGCTGTGTGACTCTGGGCACTTAACCCTGTTTGCCTCAGTTTCCTCATCTGTAAAAATGAAGGAGAAGGAAATGACCAATCATTCCAGTATCTCTGCCAAGAAAACCCCAAATGGGGTCACTAAGAATTAGACACAACTGAAAAATTAAAAAAAAAAGTTTCATGACTCTATTAACTAGTACACATGGATCATGCCCTCCTGTTCATTCTGCAGGGTTACTAAGAAAAAGAATAAAGGAAAAAAGTGTTCCAGAAAGTACATGCGCTAAAGCTTGGATAGAAAGTTTACAGAGTCGTTTGGCAGTTTAAGATTGACTGGATCATTTGTTTCAATCTGATCTGAGGAATGTCAGTGACATTGACATAGTACTCTGTAAAAAAAAAAAAAAAATTGATGTTGCCTTTCGCAGGATGGTTTTTTGTTGACAATGCCTGACCAGTTTTTCCGGTGATTAACATAATAGCCAGATCAAAAGGGAATGGTTTTAATAATAATTGTGGTTCCTGTTCAGTCTTTTCATTCATGTCCAACTCTTCATGACCCATTTGGTGTTTTCTTGGCAATGATATTAGAGTGGTTTGACATTTCCTTCTCCAGCTCATTTTATAGAGGAGAACACTGAGTCAAACCAGGTTAAGTGACTTGCCCAGGGTCACACAGGTAGTAAGTGTCTGAAGCCATATTGGAATTCAGGTGTTCCAGACTCCAGGCCCTGCATCTATCCATTGTGCCACCTATCTGATGATAATAATAACAAAAATAGCATTCATACAATACTTTAAGCTTTACAAAGCACTTTTTTTCTCTTTTGGTAACATAGAATCAGAGGACTTTACAGTTCAGAGGTCATCTTATGCAAATCCATCTTTTTGGAAAGAATTTAAGCCACTTACCCAAAATCACATAGATCTCTAAGACCAAATTGACCAATGTCTAGTACACCAAACTTTCTATCTGTCTGTGTTTGTACCTCTTTGTCTGTGGGCATACTATTATTGTTTATGAGAATGTAGATTCAGAGTTAAAATGGATCTTAGGAATTTCAGGTTAAGCTCTCTCATTTTACATAAAAGAAAACTGAGGCCTGAGAAGCTTAGATAACTGGTCTAAGGCCATGAAGATACTAAGTAAGCATCAGAGGTGGAATTGCTTTAAATCAAGTGTTCCTAACCTGAGGTCCCTGAACCTTTAAGACAAGAACTCCATTAATATTATTTTGATAACTGTATTCAGCACACTTGATTTGATTTGTAATCCTCTCTTTCATTATTTACATTATTTATTATATTTACATTATGTATATTTCATTATTTACATGTAAAAACAATATTCCAAGGAGCCCATAGATTTCATCAGATTGCTGAAGATGGTCATAATATAAAAAGTTTAAGACCCCCTGCCAACTCATCTAGTAAGCCAGAAAAACTTTGTCACTAGCAAAACTTTAAAAAAAAACTTTAACATTTTAAAACTTAAAAAAAAAACTTTATATACAACTTTATGGACAAGTCAGAAGTTAATCATTTAGCCTTCAGTGAAATCCCATGCCTTTGCTCTCTTTAAAGTGGAGGATGTAAGTTTAACATGAAGTAGATAATACCATGTAGAAGTCATCAGGGGATGGTATTCAGAGAACTGCTGAACTACCACTTACCCGTCTGCTGATAGACAGAAACAGGGGAGAAAAGGCAGGCAGCCGGGCATAATGGAAGCGATATTAAATTTGAACACAGAGTTCATAAGCAACACTGGAGAAATTATCTAATCTCCTTTCAAAATGACAGGTTTGAACCAGATGACCTTTGATTTACAAAATCTGATGAATCTAAATTTCCATTTCTTTCTGCCTTGACAATTGTTTTCATGGTCTCCTGGGCGTTTGAATCAATTTATGAAATTTGACCTTTGCTATAATTTAATGCATTTTCTGTAAACCCGCTTGGTTATGGTGACTGCAGTAGCCATCTATATATACCAAATTCTCTGAGCTGACTCAGAAAGAAAAGAGTGAAGATTCAGTCAGTCAGGTACCAGCTATAGCATATTCCATTCCTGGATTCTTAAGAAAAGCTTAAGCCAAAGAAGATAACTCACAAGGGGATTACTGGGCAAGCCAACTTGAGGTGGCAAGTTCCCTGTGGTGACACATTCTGCACTTTCTGTCTTGTGATCTCCTGTTGTGTTACACCCATTTGTTAACTTTCATCATAGCCCTAGGAAACATGAAGAACTAAATACACTTTTTTTTTTTTTCTGGAGCCTATGAGGGACTTAAAAATTAAGACTTGCAAGGTCTTCCAATGAATGTATCACTGATTGATGTGGGAGCCCTGGAATTGGGAAGACTACAGTTCCAATTTGGTTTCACATGCTAATTGTGTGACCCTTGGCAAGTCATTTTAATTCTGTTTGCATCAGTTTCCTCATCTGTACCTACCAATCAGAGTTGCCGTAAGGGCCAGAAGAAATAGGAATTGTACAGTGCTCCATGGCAGACACATGGTAAGCACCATATAAATGTTATTAATTTATTATTGATGACCTTTATCTCAGTGCCTACAAAATACCATACACCTGATTCTAGAGTTGTAGTTTGCAAATAAAATACTACATTAGCATTACAATTCGTTGATCCAACTTCTGGGCTTTCAACTCCTTGATAAAATTGTAGGTAGCTGAGGAAACTGTGTATGGGATACTGAAGGCCTGAAGTGATGAGTCATAGAAAGTTAAGGATGAGGGGTGGCCAGGTGGCTCAGCAAGTAGGAGCACCAGCCCCAGTGTCCGGAAGACCTGGGGATCGAATCCGGGCTCAGATACTTAGCACCACACCCAGAAATAACTGGCTGTGTAAACTTGAGCAAGTTACTTAACCCCAATTGCTTAAAAAAATAAAAAAAGAAAGAAAGAAAGTTAAGGATGGAAGTCCATCTAATCCAATGACTTTCTACTGTAGAGAAGAAAACCTAGGCTTGAAATGGTGAAAGGACTTGTTCATACCCAAGCAGAGAGTAAAATCCTGGACTAAGATGAAGACCTGGATCTCCTGATAGCACATATGCTAAAGGCCAAAATGCTGCCATGAGAATCACCTTTCCCTCTGTCTCCCATCAGATAACGGAGAAAACCCCAATTCTCCCAGCAAATAGCATGACTTTTGGCCACACACTGAACTGCCCCTGGGTTCACCTCTAAATTGAGGGAGTTGGACAAAATGACCTCTGAGCTCCTTACCTCATCTGCATCTGTGATATTTTCAAGGATTTTTTTTTCTTCTTCTAATTCTTCCCAGTAAGTGGATCAAGCTGGATTTGAACTCAAGTCTTCATAACTTCAGACCTAGCTACCTTTTATGCTATTTCTAATGTGAAAGTCACCATTGTTAAAATATTGTCATTTATTTAATCTGACCACAAGTTTTTCCATTGTCCTTTCCATTCTTTATAATTTTGGTTTAATTCAAAAACCATTTATTAGACACCCACAATGAATAGGACATTGTGCTAGGTACTAGGGATGCAAAGATAAAAACATCAGGTATCTATTATGTCAAGAAATGTCTATTGGAGTGTGCAGCCACTGTCTGTACCCTAATTGTTAGTGTTAGTTTTTTCCATGCAAGGCAATTTAAGGAAGAAGAGAAGACTCACCACTGAAAGGGGAAGGGTGTGCCTGAGCTTAAGCAGTTTTCTAGGAAGATAAGTGATTCCAAATTTCAAGATGAGAAGGATAATGCATTCCAGGCATTGGAGCTGCCAGTGCAAATGTAGGAGATGGGAGGTGGAATTTTAAGCATGGGGAACAGCTAGCTACCAGTGCCTTAAGGCAGAAATTTGAGTGCATGGATGGGAGTGATAGGAAATAAGGTTTGAAAAGCTGGTCAGAACCAAA
This sequence comes from Petaurus breviceps papuanus, assembly GCF_028583685.1. NCBI lineage: Eukaryota > Metazoa > Chordata > Mammalia > Diprotodontia > Petauridae > Petaurus > Petaurus breviceps. Next base: position 16,167,813 of record NW_027185804.1, read on the forward strand.
TTTTAAAGCACTTTAAAGTCACATTTTGTAGTTTGCATTTTATCTTGGGAGGAATAAGGAGTCACAGAAGGTTTTTGAGCAGGGGGAGTGTCACATTCAGATTTATACCTTAGGATGATGAATTTGGTAGTGGTATAGAAGATGGTTTAGAAAAGTAAGAAGGTGGGCAGGAAGGAGAAGAAATAAGAAAATATATTCCACAGCATAAGAAGGACTATGTCTAAGAGACTGGAACAAACAAAGGAGAGGAGAATGAGAGATTTAGAAGGCTCTAGAGAAATGGGCAGATGCAAATCATGGAAGGATGATGGAGCAGTGGATTCAAGGAAAGGATACAATATACAAATGAACCAATTAATTCTTGGGTCGACTCTCTGAAGGAAAGAAAAGTAGGTCATACCAGAAGAGGAAAATGGGGAGAGAAAGAAGAAGGTATTTTTCTGAGATTATACTTTTCCAGGACCTGCAACCATAAAGGAGGACTTAGAGAGGGAACATGGGACAATGGAAAGAGTTTTGAAGCTAGGCCAGAAAATCTGGGTTGAAATCCCAGTTCTGCTACAGGATACCAGTGTGTCTTTGGGCAAGTACTTCCATTCTCTGGTCTTCAATTCCTCCTCTATGAAAATGAAAGAGTTGAATATAATGGCCATTAATCTAGGATCCTTTGATTTGAGAGAGAACAAATGGATTTGAAGCAAATACAAAACAGGATATGATAGAGATTAAATGAGGAGAGACATAAACAGATTGCCAAGGAGAAGTGAGGGCCTGGTTGAGGACCTTAAATTTTAGTAGATTCAATCAACATGGTTGTGGGATTTCTCAAGCAGAATTTAGCAGCATAGAACAGTTTTAGTAGGAGCAGGGAAGACAGAGAGTGAGTTTGAACCAGGCTTGATATCTTACAAGATGCAAATCATGGAAGGATGATGAAGAGGATTCAAGGAAAGGACACAATATATAAATGAAACAGTTAAACTCTGGGGTCGACTCTCTGAAGGAGAGAAAAGTAGGTCGTACCAGAACAGGAAAATGGGGAGAGAAAGAAAAAGGTATTTTTCTGAGATTATACTTTTCCAGGACCTGCAACCATTTAGTAACCTTGGAAGAACATTGATGGGAAATGTCTCTCCCATTGATCCATTTATAGAATCTATGATATTATTTGTATATGTGTTCCTTCCATTAGCACTGACTACAACACCTTCATGCCTTAATCTATGATCTTCCTAAATTGTTGTGACCAAAAAACAAAACAAACTAACAAAAATCAGCAAGCTTCTGGTTACAAATGTCTTTAGACTTAGTTTGGACCCAAGCTGACAGGCTGTCTGTTCGTGGGCCCATATTCAAAGCCTTTCTGGCTTAAGAGGACTTGCCAGGACTTATCTTTTTTAATATATATAACCTTCAGAAATATGCAGTCATCCATAATAGAGTGAAATATTAGAGAAAGATTTAAGCAGTGTTTTTTGTTGGGTTTTTTTTTTTCTGGTAGAGTCATAGATTTCAAATTGGAAGGGACCCTAGAGGCCTCTTCATTTTACAGATAAGGAAAGAGAGGCCTAAGGAACTTGAGTGATTTGATCAGGGCCATGCAGGCAATGGAGACTTAGGATTCAAACTCAGGTCCTGACTCCCAGATCAATATCCTTTCCATTATACTGTACTTCAAGAATTCAGGACTATATAAACATGACTCCTCCTTTTGCTGTTGCAGATTTTAGCTCTTATGCATGTTGGCAGATGATCTCTGTGAGCTGATGCCTCCTGAGGCCAGTGTGGCATTTAGTCTAGACTGGTCCTCAGGTGACAGACTTTTGTGAGGTTCTTACAGGGTGCACCTGAATGAATGCTTTAGGGGACTTTCTGGGCCATAGAGAATGACAATATAAACCATAATGATACATACATACATACATATGTGCATGTCCCCCACTGCATCTTGGGCCATCTCCAGTCATCCTGATCTATATCTGGCCACTGGACCCAGATGGTTCTGGAGGAGAGAGTGAGGCTGGTGACTTTACACAGTCCTGCCTCACTTATATCCAATCCTCTTGCAAGTCATGGCATCACCCTCTTGATGTCATGGTCCTCTTTGAGAATGAAGGACAAACAGCAGTGTATGTATATCCAGATATAATGAACAAATGAGTGAATAAATTAAATTTTAAAACATTTATTCAGTATTTACTGTGTGGCAGATGCTGCTGTTTTCTGGGGATATAAATAGGAAAAGAAAGAGAGTCTCTACTGTGAAGGAACCCACTATTTAATCGGGGGAGATGACATAAAAATATATTCAGCTGTGGGCAGATGGAGGGGCATGGAGATGTGAAGGGCAGCACAGTGGGATGGATGACAAGACCCAAGGGACCTTGGGTAGTTTAGCTTTTCTGAAATTAAGTAACCTACCTTGAGATAATAGAGCCTTTTATGAAGTGGTTAATAGGAAAACTTTATACAGTTTATAGACATACGTGGGAGATCCAGTGTAGCATATGACATAGAAAGCTTTGTATGTAGGAAGACCTGGCTTTAATTCCTCCTTCTGAAACACACTGTCTATGTGAAGACCAACAGGTCACTTGAGCTTTAGTGTCCAGGTATATAATTATACACACACACAATAAGTTCATGTGTGTATATGTATGTGTATGCATATATGCATACATGTGTGTGCGTATGCATATGTGTGTATGTGTACATCTGTGTATATATTGCATGAAAACAATCGTACATTGATATTTCATATTATTTGTTCATATGATATATAAGTAACCAAGTATTTGACAGATTACAAAATATGCTTAAAATGTACAAAATGCCATACTTATGCATATCATTACAAGAGTATCAGCGTAGCACAGTGAATTGAGCAGCCTTGTGTTCTTCAAGACCTAGATTCAAACTTTACACATATATGTGAATATGCACACATATGATATTGCCCTTGATTAATGTTTTTTGGTGGTTGGTGAATCTTCAGTATAAGTAGCTTTTACTTTGAGTAAGAAAGGACTTTGTTTTAAAAGGGTGAATGTTCTCAGCATGGTTTCACAAACTGACAGACAAATGCTGGTGTCAGTTAGTTGGGTTAACTTCTCTTTTCCATGTGGTTGATTTCCATGTTGGGTTAATTTTGCTTTCGGTTTTCCTTTGTCCAGTGAGTGCAAAGCATCAGGCAAGTTTTCATATTCTTTTGTTGTTGTGATTGCTGTTTGGTTTTCTGTTAGCAAACATTATGGAATGATGATACTTCTAACTTGCACAGGATCTCTTGACAGCCTACTGGGTGGTCCTTCTGAGCAATCTCCATTTACTAGCGGTGTACTTGAAGCAGCTGGGGAACGCCACAGTCCACAGAGTGTTGAGCATGGAGTTAAGAAGACCTACCTTCAAATGTAGCCTTCCATGCTTACTCGCTGTGTGACCTAGGCAAATCACTTACTCTCTGTCTGCCTCCATTTCCTTAACTTTTAAAAGGGGATAATAATAACTTCTACCTCCAAAGGTTGTTATGGGCATCAAATATAACAACATTTGTAGAGTTCCTGCCTGGCACATGGTAGGCACTTCAAAAAAAATTCTTCTTTCCTCCCTGCCTTCATTTCTGATAAGATACCCACAGCAATTCTTCATTTTATGTAGAAGTTAAATGATGGTAGGTTAAGATTATGCTGCCTGGAAGTCCATCTCACCTGGTTGATGGGGTAGTAAAATGCTCTGACAAGGCTGTCACACTCATTCCATATTAGTAACAAAAGACAATTGCTTCAGAATCTAGGTCCTCATTCTGGTATATAAGCATTCCTGTGGTCAGTCAGCTGAAGCTTCAAAATTGGTTTCATGGTGGGAGAATGTCATCAAGACAATTACCTGCATGGCTAGTTCTCTGAATACATCATCAGATTTCCTAATCAAGAACCTCTAATTTGGAGTTCCCTCCCTTGGTCCCATCCCATGCCAACCTTTCTGTTCCCATGAGGAATTCTTTTCCAAAAGGAAGTAGCTTCCTTTATAATGAATCCCTTGGCTGATTTCTCAACACCCAGATGTCAAAGGAGCACATCGGGCTTGTCACTAAACTTTCCCAGTTCTCAATTCTCTCATTTGTATCAATAAATAAATAAATAATGACATCAATTACAATTACAGTAACATTTATATGAGATTTCCATATATCTCAAACGATCCTCAGAACCACCTCTTCAGGTAGATACTGTTACTCCCCGTTTTACAGGTCGGGGTATCTGGGTGGTGGTACAGTGGGTAGAACACAAGGCCTGGAGTCAGGAAGTCTCATCTTCTAGAGTTCAAATACAGCCTCAGACACTTACCAGTTGTGTGACCCTGGGCAAGTCACTTGCTCCTGCTTGCCTCAGTTTTCTCATCTGTAAAATGAGCTAGAGAAGAAAATGGTAAACCATTCCAGTGTCTTTGCCAAGAAAGTCCCAAATGGGGTCACAAAGAGTAGGATACAACTCAAAAAAAATGACAACAGCAAAAACTAACTGGGAAGAAAGGGTGCATGCTTGATGAAGGAATTATGATCCTAAGGTGAGTCACCTTCAAGAAGACCGACAAAAAAAGGAGAGGGCCCTCTGGCACTGCTTGGATATAGGCTTATTTGCAAAGGAAAACTAACGAATATGAAGCACAGCTTCAAGAATTGGCTTCCTTTCTTCTTGGATTCCTTTCTTTACAACACAAGGGTCTTTTCTTTGCAAGCCCCTCTCTCTCTAAGAATAGGAAGATGAAGGAGTTCTTTGGGGCCAATACCTGGGAAGACCCTTCATTTTCTGAAAGGTAAAGTCAAGAGAATTATGTGAATTTGTCAGTCACTCCATCTTATTGTGGAGAGGTTCTTAGGTACTTACCACACTTTCTGGACATCTGTGAAAACAAGTTTTGCTAACTAAGGATAAATGGCTTTGGAGATAAGAGAATAGAAAACATTTCTGAATTGTTAGATAAGAGTAATTGGGGAAACTCCCTAAGGAACTCTTTAAGATTGTTTTTAAACACAGTTCCACCATCCAAGAGATTTATACACTATCTACTTGGGACTCCAGAATTATTTTAGTCCAGAGGATTAATTCAGACAATTGTAATCTATGTGTTAAGTTGGCCTTTGCCTATGACAAGTGTAAAAAGGGATCTGGTTCACCTTGGAAAGTCTCTCTCTTTATGGTTTAGTAGTGTTAATTTTGCCCCTTCTTGGTTTTCCTTGCAAATATCAGACTTCAGGTTTGAGGAAGGTATGGAGGAAGTCTATTACTATTTTGGCCACATGAAGGGTTACCTCTGAGAACTTTAAGATACCACTTGTGTCTTCCCAAAAGGACTGTCTTCTCAGAGGTTCCCAAATTCATTTGGCCTACTGCTCCCTTTGCAAGAAAAAAATTCCTCAGTGTCTCTGTGGTAATCTACTTTCTTTAAGAGTTTTTTTTTTATTTGCATCATTTCAAAACTGTATAAATATTTTAATGATGCATTTTTAATTTAATGATTTATTGTAAATTTGTGGGGATTTCCCTGCATTGAAATTTTGATGAAATGATATTTTGTCATGTGACTGTATTGTATTGTAAATAAGTTATTACACATACATATTACTACCAATGCATGCTGGACTTCCCAACGACTCAAAACACGCTGGGACTGTCAATATTTGCTTGCCAAGACCTGTCAGTGGACTTGACCATTGATCCATTATAACTTGCATTTTGTGTGTTTATTTGGAAAATACTGTAATCACTACGACTTTCACTCAGTTACACAACAGATGAAATTTGTTCAAACATTTTTTCAAAATTTTCTTCTCTTCTTTCATTAGGCTTCTACCACCCCATTATTTTTATTTAATACCCCCTAATTGCACCTGAGGTATCTAGTTCTATGTAAAATGAGAGAACTAGACTGAGTGGCCTCTGAAGTGCCTTTCACCTCTAAATCTAAATCCCTTATAGGAGCTACACCCAGGCAAAATAAACTTCAGGATGTCAAAGAGCTGACCAGCATCTCTCCTCCACTGAAAGTGAGAACCCTTGGGGAACAGATACGTTAAATGCAGTCTCTCATCACAGCTGGGTCAAACTATAGAAGAAAAGGCAATAGAGAAAATAATCAGGATAGCCCTTGGTACTTCTCAGCTGGTAGAATTTTATGACAAGGATCTACAGAAAACAGGGAGCTTGTTGGCTAAGGTAACACTGAGATTAACCATAACAACATGTTTCTACCCAGACCAGCCAACCTAGCCAGCTGTGTCTCAGCAGATGCCCCAAGTCAGATTTGTGAAGTCAGGAAGGGTTTGCCTTCTCCTGAAGGAAGGGAAAGGCCTTGGGGAGAAGACGCTGCCAGGTGGCTGGCACCTTGTAGGAGTGGCATGCAGGTGTTGCTATTTCTGTGGGAACATTCTGTCCCTTGCTGTCACCCCTCCAGGTGGGAAAGGAAGTGACTAGTTACCATTTTGTGAGGTCATTGAGTACGGAGATGCTTTTAAGAAGGCAGCTTCTTTGGGTTTGGTGAGAAGGAATGAAGGTGGAGTTAGCCACGGTGCAGAGCAGGGGGCTGTGAGAGGGCAGGGAGTGACTATGGATTTAGCAAGAGCATGGCAAGTGAGAGGCTACATTTTCCTTGAATCTCTTTGTGGTGTGTGTGTGTGTGTGTGTGTGTGTGTGTGTGTGTGAGTGAGAGAGACAGAGACAGAGGGAGAGGGGGAGAGAGAGAGAGGGAGAGAGAGAGGGAGAGAGAGAGAGAGAGGGAGTGGGAGGGGGAGGGAGAGGGGAGTTCACATGTTTATCTTGGCCAGAATTTCTGACACAGCCCTCCCCAGGCTAGTAGCAATTCAGTAATCCTTACTTGAACCATAGAAGTCAGAGGTTGGTTCCATTCACTGTATAATCTGAACAAGACTGCCCTGATTGAGCCCTTGAGGGAGACCATGCAATCACACATACTTCATAGTTGACTGACCTTCAGCAAATTCCTTCATCTTTAAAATGAGGGTATTAATACTTGCTGCTAAGTTTCTAGGTTATTGGTAAGATCAAATAAGATAATTTATATTGAGTATTTTCTAAATATGAAAAGTTATAGTAATTTGAAGGTCTATTATTACCTATTCCATATGCTTATCTCTCACCTTTAGCAAGTGCCATTGTGATGATACTTTGATATTCCAATGTCAGAACTGAGCTAGTTTTTGAATTGACTGGTGTTTGTTAAAGCTCTTGGTGGGATGAAGTTACTAAATTAGCCTGACTATGCATGAATCATAAGGAAAGAAGAAAGTGAAAGCTAGTTATATGCCTCTGGACTTTGGAAAGAGACAGTAAGGGTGAAAGAAAACAGAAACAATATGGCTGTGGGATTGAGGTCTCCTCTTGGAGCACTTTGAAAACCCCACAAGCTCAAGGCAAAGGAAAAGACTTGGTGTTATTTCATATATTTGGGGGTGTGAGTTTCCTTTGGCCTTTTATAGTTTTAGAGAAAGCAAATGGATGTGAACCTGCCAGTTGCACCTGTCAAATCTCAGTATCAAGAACAGTTCAGTCTGATAATTTATGTGGAGGATGAAGATAAACACTGAAGTGTTCTAGAAATGAACTTCAATGGATCTGTGAGCTCACAGAGTCATAGGTCTAGAGCTGGAGTGAAGCTGAGAAGCCTTCTAGTTCAACCCACCTATTTTAAAGATAAGGAAACTAGGATTCAAGCAGGTCAAGTGATTAAATGGGTAGTAAGTATCTGAGCTGGAATTTGAATCTAGGTCCTTTGACACCAAAGTCAGGGCTCTTTTCTACCAGGTACTCCCTCCAATGGTATAGGTCTCATTCTATCTATGCCTTTTCCTCCTGATTCTTATCTTCATATTCTTCTATGTATTCTCTCTCTCTCTCTCTCTCTCTCTCTCTCTC
>NW_027185804.1:16175843-16179266 GCF_028583685.1 Petaurus breviceps papuanus
CTCTCTCTTTCTCTCTCTCTCTCTCTCTCTCTCTCTCTCTCTCACACACACACACACACACACTCACACACACACACACACTCACACACACACAAACATATACCCACTTGCTCTCTCTCAGTCTCTCTTTTAATTTTGGTACTAGACTGTGATGCCTTTTGGGTAAGGAACTCTCATTTCAGATATTCCTTTTACCAATGCAAATCAGCAGCTGATATCATCTAGGGCCATATAACTGTTATATGTCAGCAAAAGAACATGAAGTCAGGTCTCCCTGACCTTGAGAACAGTTTCTGTATTAATTGTTCCATGCTTCCTCTCAAATCTTCATCTTTCATGGAAACACAAAAATATACATTTATATATATATGTATGTATATGTGTGTATATGTATGTATGTATATGCATATATATATATATACATCAGTAGTAGTATGTCATAGTAGAGAGTCTTCTGAACTCTACACATAGATTCAAATTCTACCCCTCCACACTAGTTAATGAGACTTTGATCAAGTTATGTTACCTACCTTTTCTCTAAGATTATTTCCAGTTTCCCCTGTTGTCTGGATATCTTCTCTCTCATTAGAATGCAAATTTCTTAAGGGCAGACTTTTTGCCCCTTTGTATTCCCATTACTTAGCACATAGTAGGTGCCTAACAAAGGCTTATTGATTTAACTTGACCTGCTTCTCTGAGTCTGTTTTCTCATCTATAAAATGAAGTTAATAATAGCACTGGTCACAAACAATTGTTAAGAGAACCAAGTAGGCTAGTGCACGTACATCATTTTACAAACCTTTAAGCACTAATTGAAGCCATTATTATAATTAAATGCTATTTGAGGGTGGGTGTAGGATTGGAGGGAATTCAATGCCTTTACACTTCATAAGACAAACATATCTGCTGAGGATTCTCAAATGTGGTTTCCAATGTCAAGGATATATTAATCTCTCCATTAACCCTTAATCTAACCATTAATCTTAATACTCATCCCAACTAGTAAACTACTCTATTCTACATACAAGGCAGTATTTTTTACTCACTAAAGAGTTAACCCTGAAATTATCTCATTTGAACTAATGGAGAATAAAGTAGGCAGAGGTGAGAAAACATTGTTCATGATAACTAAAGCAATGGAAATGGAAAGTATAACAATAATAAAAAATATTAAACCAAACACTGTACAATTTCATTGATTAAGCTTGTTCCTGAGGAAGAGATGGGAAAATGCACTTCTGTGTCTTCTCTGCAGAGAGCATAGAACATGGCATGGCATGTTCATAGACTCACTTGATGTTTTCCTAAAGTGCAGGTCTGTTCATGTTACCCCCACACAACTCCAGGGGCTCCCTTTTGCCTACAGGATAAAATGCAAAATACTCTATTTGGCATTCAAAGCCCTTCCTGGCCTGGCCCCTCCTACCTTTCCAGGCTCCTTCCACCTTACTTCCTGACAAGTATTCCATGTAGTGATGCTGTAGTGATGCTTGACTCCTGACTGTTCCACACACAGCACATTCCTTCTCTTGGTTCAGGGATCGATTTAAGGCTGTCCTTCATGTCTAGGATGCTCTTCCTTTTCTCCTCTGACAACTGACCTCCCTGGGTTCCCTCTCATGCCCGCCATATCTTACCTTCTGTAGGAACTTCCCCAAACCCTCTAAAATCTAGTGCTTCTCTCTATTCATTTGCTATTTAGTCGATATCTCCTTGCTTCGTATATATTTGTTTCTATATTGTTTCCACCAGTGGGTTGTGAGCTGCTTAAAGACAGAGTCTGTCTTTTGCCTCTTTTTGTATTTCCAGCATTTAACATAGTGCCTGACCATAGCAGGTGCTGAATCAATGTTGACTGATTGGTTATTTGGTATATTTGTTTGGCGGAATTGCTTTTTTAAATTCTTTGTTACAATGTAACTGTGTGGAGGAGTAATAAGAACTAGATTAGAAAATGAAGGTAATATAAAAACACAAGTTATCATTAAAATTAAAAAAAAATAAACACACCTACAAAAGTGGGGGGAACAACTAAAATTGTACTGTGAACATTCTCCTAGAATGAACAAAGAGCTCCCCAAATCCTGTGTAGAACCCATTTGACAATGATCCCACTTCTGTTTTGGGAAAGGGAAGATTCTAACGCCATGTGGGGGAAGCGCATTGTGCTTGAGGATGTTATTAAAAATAAATCTAAGGAGCCATGTGAAAGACTTAGCAGCACTTGGACCCCATTCAGATTGGCAGCCTCAGCATTGCTGTTCCTGATAAACAGTGATTCCAGTCCCAGCTTATTTTAAGAAATTTCAAGTTCTCATCTTTGATAATAAAACAAAACGTTTTGGTTCTCTCCCAGGCCCCAGGTTCAAACAGCCTTTTCTTTACTTGTGCTATCCATTTGATGTTGTTATATTTTGTTTTTTAGATTTAGGGTTGTATAATGGAAAGAACCCTGGACTGGGAATTGAAAGATTAGCATCCTAATCCCAGCCCCACCAACACAGTTGCACAGCTTGGGACAAGACTGGCCACTTCCACCTCTTCTGTCCCAGTTTCTGTATCTGTATTGTTTGTTTGTTTTTATTTCTGTAGCTATAGTAAGTACTTAAAACAGAACTTACAGATATGTAATGAAGACTATTCCAGGCTTTGTGTTCTAGAAATGTTGGAGCCCAATCATCACTTTAGGGTTGAAAAGGACCTTTAAGGTCACCTAGAGTTCAACTCCCTCATTTTATACACAAGGAAATGAGACGCAGAAAGGATGAGGGGTCACATGGGTAGACAGGAGGAGATACAGGTTTTGAACCCAGATTCTCTGATTCCAAAGACAGCAGCTTTTTCCATATACCAGGCAACCTCCCAGTTAGAAAGATATCGATTCATTTATTTTGACCTAAAAGTGATTCCTTGAGGCAGGGAAATGGGGTAGTGTAATGTAATGCCAAGGAAAGACAACTTCCCAAGGTTCAGAATACCAGCATAGGTGCTCTCCATTTTATTCAGTGACAAACCAAGAACAGAGAAGATCAAAACATGACATCATTCCAAATACAGCATTTACTAAGTGTGATTAAATAATCTCCAAGTACTACCCCACCCCAGGACCTTCCAATCATTCAATTACAAAGTCTCTGTTCTAAATACTTCTCCACCCCTAGGCTATACCTTAATTAAGTCCACCACAAAGCCCCTCTTCTCAAATGGAGATTAGTTTCCAAACATAGGTAAAGTACCTTCATTTGTCAATCACAGAGCACAATAAGGTCAAAAGTTCCCCACCCCTGGATCACAATTGAATCTACCCCAGAGTTACATCAAGTTTAAACACAGCACTTAATACCCAAATGGAGGTCTTTTCTTCATCTTGACATGAGGCAAGTTCTCAGCAATCTTAGTTCCTGGGGAGACAAGGCTTAGCAA
>NW_027185804.1:16184266-16271853 GCF_028583685.1 Petaurus breviceps papuanus
AGACCCCTGCAACAACAGCACTGTCCTTCACCAGTGGACAGTATTCACTCTCTGTCTGCAGGACAGTCTCAGGGCTTCTTAGCGAACAGCCAGGTTCCAGGACTTCTTCAACAAAAGGACTGTCTTTCACCAGTGGACAAATCTGGCAAAACAACATCAAAACAGACAGACAAAGTACCAGCAAAACAGCCATGTCTCCTCAGTCCTTGGCAGCTCAGGGGGCAGGTCTCAAAAGTCCAGGGCAATTCAAAGCGGCCACCAGCAATTCTCTTAGTCTCACTCTCTCCACGAGGTGCTGCTTCCAAAAAGATCTTCCGCCTCTCTCTAGTGTCTCTCCAAATCTACATCACCAGCTCCTCCCAGTTCAGGACTTTCTTTTCACATCAACAAGTCCATCCCACAGGTGGGATTAACAAGCTCTGGGTTTTAACACAATCAGTTTGAAAAACTAAGCCAATACAGGGGAATCTTTAAATGCCATTACTATCACAGGTAGCACGGGGCTTTGACTCAGGCATATGTGGGTTTAAATCCCACCTCTAATACCTGCCAGCCACATGACTCTGGGTTAGTCATTTAACATTTCTGTGACTTTAAGACTTATCTGCTAAATCAAAAAAGAATTATAGTCTTTGTTGGCTCCAGGTAGTTCTAAACACTGATGAAATAACAGAACCTTGGCATATTCAATTAAAAGCTAATTCTAAATTGTAAGGAAGTCTCAATATGTGGAATGGCATGTATCATAACTCTAATAGTATAATTAAACAAGAATATTTGAAATATCTTAAGGATGGAAACTGAGGAAAAGTCTCTGATACTAAGAAATAAAAGGGAATTGTTAATTTTGCAGTGATGTTTTTTTAAAACTATCTACTCTATGGTACAGATGCTTAAGATGCTTTCAAATTTTTTTTTAAATTATTCTATTAACTTAAGACATCCTTGGGCACTATTCTATTAGTATGTACATCTTATTTTCCCTCTAATTTCCATTCTGGAAAGAAGAAATAAATTTCTGAGTACAAATACTAGGAACAAAGTTTAATATAAACTAGGTTAGGACTGAAATTCAGAAGGAAAACTTTTCTGAAGTTATAAAACCCTCAAGGGGACCATGAAATCACTTTTGATTGAAACTACAGGTTGAAACTGGGATTATTCTGAACCTAGGATCATTGGCTTAATTGGAGTCTTTAAATAGCTGCCATAGACCTTTGAGATTTGCAAAGCACTTCACATACAATTTCATTGGAAGCTCTTCACAGAATGAATAAGTTCTGTAAGTGTTGTTTATGCTTGATAGAATGTAAGCTACTTGAGGCCAGGGACTTTTTGGGTTTTTTTGTTTTGTTTTGTCTATCTCTGTAGCCATAGTGAGTACCTGATACACAATCTTTGATTGTTTTCCATTTCTGTATTACAAATGAGGAAACTGAAGATAATACAGTTTAAATGATTGACCCATGGTGACAATAGTTTATAAGCATCAAAGCAGTGTCTATAAACATGTGTGTACTAGAGAGAGAGAAGAGGGTAAGAAAAATACTGTTTCAATGAGATAGGTTCCTTTTTATAATCGCATGTATTTTATTTTATGCATTTAAGCACACAGTCAGACACACTGTAGCTTGACTCCGACATAGTGAAGTCATTTTGGTCCTCTCCAAGAACAAAGTACAAGAACCAATAACCTCTCAACAGCCATTTATTAGTTATCGTTATGTTTAAAGCATATAGATCCCTTTGTTACTCTTACAATGCCTAGACAACTTCTTTCTTTTTCTTCTCCTTTACTTTTCCAGTGCTTTTCAAGCAGCATTTCTAATTTGTATGTGCAATGGAATTCACCCTATCACTAAAGAAAAATGTTTTTCATGTGCATAAAAGATAATAAAAATAGCTAACATTTTTATAGCACTTACTATGTTCCACTATGTGCTAAGCTCTTTATAACTATTATCTGATTTGATGCTTACAACAACCTTTGGAGTTGGGTGTTATAATTACCCCTATTTTATAGAAAAGGAAACTGAGGCAAACAGGCCAAATGATTTACTCTGGGTCACACAGCAAGTGTCTGAGGAAGGATTTGAACTCCGGTCTTCAGGACTCCAGCCCCAGCTCTCTGTCCACTGTGCAGCACCTAGTGCAAGGCAGCTAGCCTTTGTGAAGACCTTGCCATTTCTGAATCACATCTCAAAACTGACTTAAATGTTGCTGCTGCCCTTCAAAGCTACCTTTCTTCTGGTGTCCTTTTGGAGGGGATCAAAATAGAGAAATAAATAGGGGAAACAGAGCAGGTGGGATTATTATATTCAGTAGTTACTATTACTTAATCTCCTATGTGATGAGAAAGATAGATAATAAGAAGAATACATACTCATTTTAAAATGAATAAATTTAATGGGAAAATACTGCTATTATTCTTAAACCTTCAAAGTTCAAATGGATTGGTGATTTTATTGATAAGGGAGTTACCTCAATGCAACTCTTCCATGCCCACCCATCTTGAGGACTCTTGTTGATGTCCTGCTGGTTGGGCATTCCTAACTTTCTCCTGACAAATACATGATATTGCTAAAGGATAAATTATTTTTTACAGCTACAGTTTTCTTGGAGTTCTGGAAGAGGAGGAGAGCTGTGTTGACCTATGACTGGGACCTTATTGACTGGGAAGAGGAAGAGGTAAGCAGTGATGGAATTAGGAAATTTTGTTCTTGGGACATATCAACTTGGGAGAGAGTCACAACAATAATGCAGAAGACAGTTTGAACCCAGGTGAAGTTTCACCAGGCCTGGCCTACCCAGTGCATCCACAGGAGTTGAGAGGGAAGGCAAGCACAAGATAGGGGGTCCAGGTCAACACGACCCTGAGAAAACTATAACATCCCAGGGAGGATGGTCACTTTGAAGAGGAAATATACCCTTTCCATGTTGGTACACTGGGCTAAACCCCAGTTACCCCACATAGTTATGTGTTCTGGAGATGACATCACAGAACAAGGATGGCAATGGAATCGGACTGGTATGGTGGGGATTGTTCAAGTTTTTGATCCCTGATGGGTAGAATTTTACATGAACACAGATATTTCTTAAGGAGTTAGTAATGCAGGCAAAGTTTCCATTGATGTTCATTCAATAACCATCTCTTCCAATTAGCAAGTGGGTGAGCTACATTAAATGAAATCACAGGTGCTCATTATTAAGAAATCCATATGGCATAGATGTCAATTGTTTTTGTTGATGGAATAACATTATATGTTCTATGTATTTTTCCAGTTTTACCTTTACTTATGAAAAATTTATGCAAATGAAAAGTTTCTTGATTACTTGGAAACTGTTTTCAGAGATAAGTGATATGGTTGACAGAATACTGGAGCTTGGAGTCAATAACACCTGAGTTCAAATCCTTAATTGCACATTAATTGGCTGTGTGACCCTGTTCATTTTGCTACTTTCATTCTTAGTTCACTCATACATAAAATGGGGATAATAATTGTATTATTTCATATGTTTGATCTTTATGATAAGACATAACATACGATATGTATAAAACACTTTCCTAACCTTACAGTTATATAAATATGTTAATATTTATTATTATTATCATTGTTGTTGAGAAAAACAGTGACTCCTAGTGTCAAGTTACAGGTGTTTTATTTTTAAATAGACAAAACTCTTGGCTCACTCTTAATAGTAGCTCTTATGAAAATATTTACAGAGTTCATGGCTTATTCTCATATATTAACTTGTCATCTCTCTCCTAGGAAAATGTTCGCCCCCAGTTTGAAAGAAAGTATGCCCAGGTGGAAAGAGTGAATCCCATCACAGGAAAACCTGAGCCTTACCAGCCCTTCATGGACAAACTCCTTCGACTTATGATCTCCATATTAGGAATATTCTTAATGGTAATGTCAGAACATTAATGTTCTTGACTTTTCCCAAGCAAGATATTCTAAGGGAGATAGAATTCTAGATCCAGTAAGAATTGCAATATTTCTGTGAGAGCAAATGATTGTGGCACCTTGAATATTTTATTGAATAAACATATTCATTAAATAGGCTTTGGGTTATTAGAGTATTAGCAAGGGCGTGGGTAGAATAGAGACTTGTAAAAGTCATAGAATTCTTAAAGTTCAATAATTCATAAAATTCATAAAATTTATAGTTACGCTGCTTAGAATCAAGACTTCTTTGGGGATATCCACTGTGTGAATAAGGTAGAGAAATGGAAATTTCTTAAAATACAACATCTCTGTTAATAATATGCATCTGATGTTACCCTAGAATTTGTAGTGATTTGAACAGAGAATGTCCTTCACTATGACTCATTTTGAAAATATTTATTAAGCATCTACTGTGTTCAAGGCAGTGCATTAGGTGCTGGGAATAAGACAAGAATGAAAAACTCTGATTTGCTATAATATACATTCTTCCAGAATAGATTGTGTTTTATTCTTTGTGGTGGAATCCCCAGAGCCTAATTAAGTGCCTGACACATAGTAGGCACTTATTGAATGCTTTCTTCTACTAGAACAGGGGTATTGAGCCTTCTTTGGGTCATGGATCCTTTGGCAGTCTGATGAAGACTATGTATTCTCAGATTGATGTTTTTAACTGCATAAAATTAAATATAAATGGGAAGCATTTCTATTGGAATACAATTGAGCAATAGTTACAACATTAGATGGTTATCAGTTTAAATTAAATGATGATAATGGATTCTTTTTTAAAACATTGCATGGATTCCATATGGTTCAGTTTAACTATGATGCGTTCAACAGTATCGTCTATTACTTGAGATATTTATTGTGTCTCCTTCCTCGCTCGGGAGCCTGCTCCTCTCCCTGGGACAGGGGGCTTGGTGTGTGAGGCACAAGCCTGGTAGTGATTTCCCATTCTCATCTCTCCCAATCCAGATTTCTTTGGTGCTCACCACCGTCTTTGCAGTCGTGGTTTATCGTCTGGTGGCCATGGAGCACTTCGCATCTTTCAAGTGGTATTTCGTCAAAAAATACTGGCAGTTTGCCACATCAGGGACTGGAGTCTGCATCAATTTTGTGATCATCATGTTTCTAAACGTTGTAAGTGTTTGTGATTTTTTCCCACCTGTTTGGAGAAGATAAGAATTGCTGTAACTTCTCTTCACTTTTATTTTATTCACAGAGAAGTCAGAATAGAGCCAACACACTATGTTGACCAAATAAAACTTCATGCTGGATCTGAAGTCAGGAAACTCTGAATTCAAATCCAGCCTCAGATATTTACTAGCTCTGTGACCTCAGGCCATGTCACTTAACCTGTGCCTACCTCCATCTTCATCTGTAAAATGAGAAGAATAACACCTACTTCCCAGAGTTGTTGTGAAGATAAAATAATATATTGTTTGTAAAGTGCTTTGCAAACCTTAAAGAGCTATATAAATGCTAGTTGTTTATATTATTGTTAGTATTTGCATTTCTGCCATTCACATGTCAGACCTCTCTGTGCTTCAGTCTCTTCATGTATTAAAAATGAGAGATTTTGACACCGTAGCCCATTAGGTCCCTCAGACTTTGGCACCTCGCTCATAAGAGACTCTGAATTCTTGTATTCTGTGGACTTTGGGGATGAATAACCTTTCATGTTCTTCTGCTTCCTCCCTATATGACCTTGGGTTAGTCATTTACCCCTGTGACTTTCAGGTTTCTCATTTGTAAAGCTTGAGTTTATCACGCCAACTCTACGATCACCATGAGGAGCAAAGATAATGTATGCATAAACCATGAAGGGCCCTATAAATGGAAGTTGCTGATGTTATTGGCAGATTAAATAGATATCCCTTCTCTCTTTAAGAGGATTAGAATCTGAGAAATCACAAACGAGTCGCATAGAGAATTGAACAATTACTGAGCATATAAATAATGCATATAATTAAGTATAGCAAATGAGATCATACGGATAAAACACTTTGCAAAATTTTAAAATACTCCATAAATTTTAGCCATTGTGATGGTAGTTGTTATCCTATTATGGCATACTGAGTGTTAGATCAGAACAGGAGTAGAAAGATTGGGAGGGGGGAGGCAGAGAAGAGTAAGGAACATAATTTCCATATTCTTCAACCATTCACCAGGCCTTCATAATGAGTACTTAATACCTATTAATAATGCATTTGAATTAATCACTATGGGCCACTCACTATGATCATGGTTGAAGATGCAGGAAACTAAACCCACATAATCCTTGCCCTCAAAGAACTTACATTTGACTAAGTGATGGGTCAAAAGGAGAAGGGGAATTACGTCACATCCTCTAAGTCAATGTAATTTGAGGAAAAAGCACTTAGAGTCAGGACTAGGATCAGTTTGGCAGGTCTTGTGACACTTGAACTGAGTCTTGAAGAAAGAACAAGAGAAGAAGAGATAGGCCTAGGGAAGAAGGCTTGCTAGGCATAGTGGTCAAGTAGTTAATTGGTGAAGAGGCAGGATTTTACCATAATTAATAAGCAAATTCAAGGAAATGCCTGCAGTATAAACAGACCTGCTTTCATTGTAATAATAGTGTGTGTATGTATACATACTACTAGTGTTACACACGTATACACTAGCTACATATATAAATTATACATATATATACAAAGACACATATATACTCTAGCTAGTACATATGTGTGTATACAAGTATGTATATTTGCTTGTGTTGGTACATACATAGAGAAATAAAGAGTTTTAAGGTCTACAAAGTACTTCACAAATATTTCCTGCTAATGACAACCCTGGGAGGTAGGTGTTATCATCACTCCCACTTCACAGATGAGGAGACTGATACAAAGAGAAATTTGGTGACTTGTGCAGGGTCACACAGCTCCTAAGTGTCTGAGGCTGGGACAGTAGAAACAAGACCAGGGTCAGAATGGGAGGACCTGGGTTTAAATTCAGCATCTATTACATATTAAATCATGACATTAAGCATGACTCTTAACTGATCTAGACCCCAGTTATTTCATCTATCAAATGAGGGTGTTAAACTCGATGTTC
This sequence comes from Petaurus breviceps papuanus, assembly GCF_028583685.1. NCBI lineage: Eukaryota > Metazoa > Chordata > Mammalia > Diprotodontia > Petauridae > Petaurus > Petaurus breviceps. The sequence goes on from NW_027185804.1 coordinate 16,191,289, forward strand.
TCCAGGGCCCTTCTAGTTCTAAATATGTGATCCTGTGTTTCTCCACACAACTTATATATAATAATATATATAATATAATAATAACACAAGACTTAATATACCTTGTAGATCAAGGATAAAGTGAGATGAACCTAAAATGGCTTGAGATCTAGTTTAATGTCATGTACATAATCATATAACTGCTATTCCCATTTTGCAGATAAGAATACTGAAACTCAATCTGATAGAAAGATGACTGTTTCTGGACTCAGAGGACCTGGTTTCAAAGTCCTGCCTTTAATGCTTAACATCAGGGTAGTGTTGGACAAATCCTTTAACTTCTCTAGACCTCAGTCTCCTCATCTGTAAAATGGGCAAATCAAAGGCATGCAGAGATTCTTAACTCCTTTTTGTATCATGAACCCCTACCATAGTGTGGTGAAGCTTATGACTCTTTTCTAGGTATAATGTTTTTTAAAGGTTTAAAATATATGTATAAAGTTTTAAGGCAAACCAGTTACATTAAAATAGAATTATCAAAAACTTTAAGAATCCACAGACTTCTGGCTGAGAACCCCTAGATTTGGGGGTCTCTAAAGTTCCTGGATCCTGGTTGGTTGCATTGTCTGCTTCCCCAGACTGCCTTTTTAGGGAGTGGTTTAATTTCCTTGCTACTGAAAACAAATCTTTGCCCAGATAATTCTTGAGTCCAAGGTCACAGACCTTGGAATGTTTGGTTCAAACTCTTGGGTCATGGGTTGAAATATATGAATTACATCTTGGAACGAATTTGGAAAACAAAACCAGCCCAGTGATTACTTTCTTTTGTGACTTCAGAAAGCAGACAGTTTACATTTTCTAAAGGTTCTTTGGATTCTGACTTAGTGTTACTTCTGGAACTGCCTCAATCCAAAGGGGTAATTATTTACCTCAACAAACCTGAAAAGGTTGTTTGCCTTTTCCTTACTGAAAAGCTCTGTGATATAATAGAACAAATGAGAAGACCTGACAACAATTCTGAGTTTGGTACTACCTCCCTATGTAACTGTAGGCAGCTTTCTCCAGATCTCACTTTTCTGATCTAGAAACAGAAGTCACTAGGTAATGGGATAATTAAGATACTTTCAGGTCTCGGACTTGGGATAATAATGACATAGACTGGATTTTCCGGGACGGTTCTAATTCAGATCTTCTCTGCTGTCATCCCTCTAAACAACATATCTGCAAAATTGCGATATATTGAACAAAAAAATTACCTGTGGATATTACAATAAAAATATGCCTTTTGTTAAAAAAAATTAACAGTCATATGAAATGGAGAATCATAGGCTGAAGAAAATTTGTGATTTCTTAGGAAAATTTGGGAATTTTAGTCTGTTATATAAACTTGGATCTAGTTAGATTGAGAGTATGGAAAGAACATTGGGATTTGTTCAAATCTAGGTTCAAATCCTACTTTGATGCATGGACAAGTAAGGTGGTCTCACTAACTCTCATTTTCTCCATCGACAAATGGAAATGTGTATATATGGATGTGTATGTGTGCACATGTGTATGTATATGTGTGTATATGTATGATATATATGCACATATATTCATGCTTCTATGTGTGTATAGGCATTTTTGTATATTATGCAGATTTATACTTCACTCAACTGTTTGCCTCAGTTTCCTGAAGTATAAAATGGAAATAACACCTCCCTCCATGGTTGTGAGGATCAAATGATATAATATTAGCAGGAAGAATTTAGTACAGTGCCAACTTAGCACACAGTAGGCACTATATAAATGTTGTTAACTATCGTGAGTGTAGGTTTATATAGATATGTAGTTATAGAAGTGTGTACATTCATGTATATACGTATACATGCATATGGGTGAGTATACATTTGCATATGCCTTACATGTGTGTAAATAACACACTGGACCCAGACTCCAGAAGACCTGAGTCTACATACGTAGAATACTCAACGCCTGTTAACAAGAGTAGCACATTTCTATAATACTTCATATGTAGTATAAGACCAAAGGATCCTCTGCCTAGGATCAAGAATTTGAGATCATTGAATAAGCCTCTCCATTTTACAGATGAGGAAGACCATATTACAGAGAAACTAAGCCTTGATTCATTTACTCCATAGCAAAACTAGATTTAAACCCAGGTTCTTCGATCCCTAATTTAGCATTCTTCATATTACCCAGTGATGACTTTCTCATAATGATAATCATAGCTGTCCCTTATATAGCACCATAGGGTGTGTCACGTGTTATATATTTATTATATTATTTAATCCTCTGAATAACCTTCCACCAAAGTCTCTCAGGTCGCTATCTAGGACATACTTCCAGATACTCCCTGTTATCTAGTTGTGAGACATTTTCATTTAATTTCAAATATAAATGAGTTTATCGCAAAATATAGATTATAAAGTATTAATATTTTTCATAGACCTCATAGGGACTGGCCCTGTGCTTTCATTGGTCTAGGGTACCCCTGTTAAGGAAGCTACCAAGGCAGGTTGGCAACACCTCAAAAAACTTAGTCTGAGAAAATTCTGAAAGGATAAACACCTTGTTCAGTCACCTGAACAACATGTTTTTGAGGTGGAACTTTGACTCAGGTATTCATGATGCCAAGGCGAGACACTCCACTCACTGTCACAAAGCGAAGCTTTGATGGTCTTGATGGGATATTTTTAATAGTCAAAATCACTTTCAGTAATTATCCATGGTTGACTCTCAGTTGATTTTTGTAAACCAAGGATTGTGGAGATATTACTTCGTCTCCCTGTGTGGTCATTTGTATTTTCCAGATGATTCTTATGTACTGCTAATATGTGGTGTGTGTGGTATGTATATAGGTATGTGTGTATGTATTATGGATACACATCCATAATACATAAACATAATTTCTATTTCTTTCAAGATTATTCACCAAAACCTCTCCTTTATCCCTTCCCCCTCACGTCGCCTGGGTACCTTTTGCTCCTATCTCCTCCTTTAATCCTCTCTGCCATGAGATGGCTATTCTTACAAAAGCACACTCTCCTGCATATTCCAGTGATCCCATTCCATCCCATCTTCTCGGACAGATTGTTCCCTGTATCATTCCCATTCTCTCATTTGTCTTTCATCTCTCCCTGTCTACTGACTGGTTTCCTATTTCCTACAAATTTCCCTATGTCCCCACCATCCTCAAAACCCTCAGTTGATCTATCCATCCCTCACAGCTGATATCTCTCCTCCCTTTTGTGGTTTGACTCCTTGAGCAGGCAACCTACAGTATTTGCCTTCTCTACAGCCTGGCTTCCAATGTCATCATTTAACCAAAATCATTCTCTCCAAAGTTGTTCTTGATCTCTTAACTCAAATATCTAATGACCTTTTATCTCTCCCCTTCATTCTTGACCTCTCTGTAGCCTTTGACATTGTAGATTATATTCTTCTCCTTAATAGTCTCTTCTCTCTAGGTTTTATTATCTTTCCCTCCAATCCTTCCCTGCTTCCTAACTTTCTATTACTGTGGGAGGGCACCACCATCCTTCCAGGCACCTAGGCTCACAACCTAGGTGTCATCCTCAAAACTTCACTTTTCCTCATTCTTCTCCATAGGCAATCAGTTGCCATGGTCCTTCGATCTTACCTTTGTGACATCTCTTGCGTCTACCCCCCTTCTTTGTTCTGATTCTGCCACTAACTACCCTGACGCTGGCTCTTCTCACCTGATACCTCTACAATTCTGATAACCTGCTGTTGTTCCGTATAGCTCAAGTCTCTTCCCTATTCCATTCCATCTGTCATCTTTACTGTCAAAGTTATCTTGCTCAAGTACAAGTAATCTTGTTGCTTGCTTTCTAAGTGGGTGAGGGAGAGCATGGAGGGCTGTATTTTTTTCTAAATACAGGTCAGACCATGTTACCCTCTCTGCTTTAGTGGATGCCTATCAAATCTAGGATCCAAAATCCTCTTTGGTTTTTAAAGCCCTCCATAATCAGACATCTTCCTTTCTTCACAGTCTTCTTACACCTTGAGCTCTTTATCAGATGAGTTGCTCCATTTCCCAGCTCTGGGCATTTTCACTAACCATTCCTCACCACTGGGATCTTCTCTGTCTTCATCTTTGCTCCCCTGACCTCCTTCAAGTCCCAGCCAAAATCCCACCTTCTACAAGAAGCTTTTCCTGATACCCCTTAATACTAGTGCTTTCCCTCTGTTAATTATTTCCAATTTATCTTATATTTGGCTGGTTTATGCCTAGGTGTTAGCATGTTTTTCCCCCATTGCACTGTGAGATCCTTGAAAGTTGGGATGGTTTTTTTTTTTTACTTTCTCTTGTTCTCCAGTACCTGATACATAGTAGGAAACAATAACTATTTCTTGACTTCTACATTGTCTTTTATGGTAAAAGGATATAATGAGAGGAGGAAGAGAAGGATAAAAATGCCTCTTAAAGTTGGCATAGTGTAGGGATCATAGCATTAAAAGTCATAAGGAATCTTCAAGGTAACGTAATCTAAAACCCTCATTTTACAGAGAATAAAGTCTAAGAGAAGTTAAGGGACTTAAACAAGGTCACTCAGGTATGTAAATGTAGTGCTGAGATTTCAACTTAGATTTACTGACTCTGAATCACTTACTCTATGATTTGGGATTTTTTCATCTAGATATTCTCTTATGTAAAATTTGACTTTATACCCATTTTTCAGATAAAAATCTTTAGCAAGTCGCTTGTCAAGAGAATGCTTTGTGCCTCAGTTTCTTCCTCTCTGAAATGAATGGGTTAGACTCAGTGCCAATCTAAGATGGAGGCCAATTCTAAATCCTATCAGAGGTGCAGGGGGAACCTGTGGCCTTGAGGCCGGCCATATGTGGTCCTCTAGGTCCTCAAGTGTGACCCCACACTTGAGGATCACATGGGGCCTCAAGTCACAGGTTCCCCACCCCTGTAACCTTTATTGACATTTAAGACTGGTGCCCACCTAGGTTTGCTTGATAAATATTGGGCACATTAGTAATTAAGCCATATCAGAAGGGTAGTCATACCTGGGGTTCTTCATTCCTGTTCTCTAAAGTGGAGACTATCAGACAATGGCTTTCAAAATGTCTTTTAAAGTTTCATAAAAAGCACCCAATGCTCTTATAAGGCCGGCGGTGGTGGCTTTCCTGCCAGCCCTGACATGTCTCTTTGTTAATTAACTGAACATTAAAGCTCACTAATGATGTAAAAACGCAGTGCAAGTAGGAGTTTCTGCCCAGCTGCATCAATCAAAGGAAATGAAAAGCAGCCAAACAAAATGAAATCCTATCTTTAAAGTCCTGGGATTCACTAGGTGTTTAGCCATTGTATTGACTTAATTATAAGAATGCTTGATCTTTAAGAAGTCACAGCACATAGAACTTAGAAGGAACCTAAAAGAATCCTTGGAATATTGAACATCAGAGCTATAAGGGGCCTTAGAACATTGACTATCAGAGTGGGGAGGTACCTGAGAATGTGGAATTTCAGCTGGAAGGAACACAGAGCTAAAAGAAGTGTTAAAAAAAAAAAAGAATGCTCAGATTGGAAAGGCTCTTGGAACAAAATGTTAGAACTGAGAAATACTTTATAATACTGAATGGCAGAGTTGGAAGAACACTGGAACAAGAAATGTAGAGTATTAGAGCTTTGAGAGACCTTAGGACATAGATCATAGCTGGAAAGAACATAAAGACCCACAGCATGCAAAATTAGATCTGGAACGTATCTTAGAACCTTGAATATTAGCACTGAGAGGCAGAGGAGTGCAGTGGGGGGGTGGCCCAGATGTGTAGATACATCATGGAATGAGCATTACTCTTGACCTTTCCTCTGAGGGCAACTGCAAGTCACATCCCGCTCACACCTAAGGTGGTAGGGGCCTTAGAAATCACTTTGTGAGGTACGTAATGTGCAGGTAAAAAATAATAATCACGATTTTATTGGGTACATATTTGTGCAAGTGATCAGTGAGAAGAGCCCTGATTGGTGGAGAAGACTTAAGTGCTCATTCTTTCTTTGTTTGTTTACATTTGAAAAGGGGCAGCTTGTAGAACCAGTAAAACCTGGGTTCAGGTTCTGTCTCTGACACATACTGGCTTTGTGACCATGCGCAATTCAATTAATGTCTCAGTCTCCAGAAAGATATTGTGAAAGAAGAAAATGTGTGTTTACTAAGTATTTACTATATTCCAAGTACTGTGTTAAGCTCTCGGGGTATAAATACGATCAAAAACACAGACAGACATCGGTAGAGGGAGGGGTTGCATAACCCAAAAGTTCGCTGTTGTTGCTGAGTTGTTTCAGTCATATTCAACTATTCATGATTCTATGTAGGGTTTTCTTGGCAAAGATACTGGAGTAGTTCGCCATTTCCTTCTCTAGCTCATTTTACAGATGAGGAAAATAAGATAAAATGGGTTAGGTGACTTGCCCAGGGTCACATAGTGAGTGTTTGATGTTGAATTTGACCTCAGGTGTTCCTTATTCCAGGCTTGGCCCTCTTTCCATTGTACCACCTAGATGTCCTAAAAAGTTCTCTCTACTATTAAAATTATAGGTCTAGTGATGGGGGGAGGAGGGATCTTGCAGCTTCAAGGCCCCACGTGGCCCTTTACATCCTGAAGTGTGACCTGTTGACTAAATCCAAACTTCACAGAACAAATCTCCTTAATAAAAGGATTTGTTCCATAAAACTTGGACATAGAAGATCAGATGGAGCCAGTGTGGTAGATGAAATAATAGGTCTTGGAATCAGAAAACCCAAGTTCCAGTGCTATCTCCACTGCTTACTATCTATATGACCCAGAAAAGTCATTTAACTTGATTCAGCCTCAGTTTCTTCATCTGTAAAATAAGGGAAGGCCCCTTCTAGCTTTAGACCTAAGTCCCAAAGATGCAAAACTATTGCTATGCCTTTCAGGGGTTCAGATTACAATCCATCCATGTCTTCTCTGCCTATGTGATTCTTGTTCATATCTTCCCATAGCACAGCATGTTAGAAACCTTTAGGTTTGTTTTTAAAAAATATATAGATTACAGAACATTGTTTTTAAAAATATATAGATTACATAATATTATTTTAAAAATATATAGATTACAGAATATTTTTAAAAATATATAGAATACAGAATATTAAGATTGGTGAAAGGAGAGATGACTTCTAGGAATTGGAGTGGAGGCAGGTTTCCTGGAGAAGGGAGAATTCAGCTGAATCTTCAAGGAGGGATAAGATGTCAGCAGGTAGAAATGAGGAGGAGAAGAAACGGCATTCTAAGCCTAGAAAACACTCTCTCCCTGGTTCTCCATCGAACTATTGATGTATGAAATAATGTTTGTAAAATGTTTAGCATGGTGCCTCATACATAATATGAACTAGGAAACAGCGACACCAAAAGTGCCAAGGTGGGAAGATGTTCCCTTGGTTTATTTTTTTACAACTCTTCAAATTACCTATTTAAAATTATTCTGGCTTAGAAATTCAGTGTTACCTCAAATCTCCCAGGGATTACGCTGTATACATTTTGTAAAATACTACATCAAGAGAATAGTCTAGCAATTTAAACTTCTACTCTGTAATCCTGATTGCAAATGTTCAGACCTTCTTGTTTCAAAATCTATTCTGAAAACTTTTCCTTTTTCAGCTTTACATCTGGCCTTTTCCCCAGTGAATAGAATACTGGTTATTACCCTGTGTTAATACCGGTTCCCTCTTTTAATTGCAGGTATATGAAAAAGTGGCTTATTTCCTCACCAATTTAGGTAAGCACTTGGTTATTATTGCATTCACGATAAATGATTTATCAGAATGGATGATATAACCATACTATTTTTTTTCTATTATGAGGACATTCATTTTGATTGATGGTATAGCTCTAAAGTAACGCACTTGAAGCACCCCTTTAGGCATGCGTCAGAGATATTCAGTATCAGCACACTTTGTTTCCATTGGCAAGGATATTCCAGGAATGGTTTGGGGATTTTAGTCACTCTAAATTTGCAGTCCTAGCTGCAAAGGGACCAAAGGAGGGAGTCATTGTGAGAGGGAAGGGAAGCGGGAGCAAACATTCATAATGAAGGCACAGCCTAGGTCCCTTTCCATGCCCCATGATCTCTTCAGGAGCATCGTGGCCTGTGAAGGTTCTCACCTTCTGGTGCTGTTATCACCTTGATCATTTTAGGCCTTATTTTCCTCATCTCTAATAAATTTCCCCATCTCTGAAATAAGCTCATTGCCCTGCAAACAATAGGCGCTTAAGTGTTGTTACATGTCACTGACTGAAAGAGGTAAGGGATGGCATTGGATGTCCACTAAGATCTTTTGTAGTTCTAGGCCCCATGATCTAGACATGACTAACATAGTATTAACCATGGATATCTTGTAGCCTTTTGGGATCCTTGCCATACTTTGAGGGCATGGGAATAGATGTGAGGAAACCAGAAAGAAAACAGACCTCCAAGTCAATGAGACAGGTTCATAGACCCCCTCTGACACCCGCGCAGACTGGTTATTTGATCCTGGGCAATCACATACTTCCCAGTTAGTACCTCCAATAAACTCTAAGAGTCTGAATTACAAAGCCAGAGCATATCCGCATTGAAGAGGGGTAAGGGGGAAAAGAATAACCATTTATAAAGTACCTACTGTGAAAAAAGCAATGCTTTTTAGTGCTTTACAAATATTATTTCATTTGATCCTCACAACAACTCTTTGAGGTAGGAGAGAGCTGTTGGCTCAGTGGATGGGGCATTGGGCCTGGAATCAGGAAGACCCAAGTTCAATCTGGTCTCAGACTCTGGCTAACTGTGTGACCCTAGACAAGTTGCTTAACTTTTGTTTGTCATCAACCTTGCCCAGTTGCTATGAGGCTCAAATGTGACATCTGTTAAAAACAAACAAATGTAGTGAAGCACAGTGCCTGGAACTCTGTAGGCCCAATTTATCAACCCTCCTTTTCCTCCTCCCCCTCTCTAATACAGATAAACTACAGTTCTACAACTTAGAATCTATCTGAGCTGCTGGGAAGTTAGTAGAGCTTATGTCACAGGGTTATCTGAAGGATCAAATGAGATAAAATTTGTAAATATTTGCTTAAGAAAGAAGTACCTAGCACCTGGTAGGCACCAAAAAAATACTCATCCATATGCCAGAGGTGAAATTACCTTGAGCTTAGAATGATCAAAGTGTGAGTCAGCTAAAATTGGATACCTCCTTAAACACAGGTTTCCCTACCTTTAACCCTCAGGGAGGAAAAAAAAAATCAGCCCTTCCAGATTTCTTGGTTCTATGGGATTCATCCCCCAGGGTGAAGATTGTAAGAGAAGAATTCAAAGAACACATCCACCCAGAATCATCCCAGAATAGATAAAGCTCCTACAATAACCACTGTTTCACCCATTTTTGACTAAGGATTTCATCATTCCAGGCCTATGCTATTTTGTGTTTGTTTTACCTTCAATAGATGCTGCTCATTTTGGAGATTTGGGTGGGTTGAGGGCATTGTTTTGGGGTTTTGTTTTGTTTTGTTTTTTTGGTCCAAAGCATTTTTTTTTCTTCTGGAAACCAAAAAGGAAACAGAGCTTTGATTCACCTTTCTGGAGCATTTTCTTTAGAGTTTGAAGAAAAGATATTTACTCTCTGGCATAAAGGGCAAATTGGCTTTCGCTTTGTCCTTGTGTGTCATTCTTTTGTCCCAAATAATGGATTGAAGAAACTCTTTTGTCTCTGATGAAGCTGAGCCCCTCCTCACAGGTCAGAGAGATTTAATAACTATAGTTATTGTGTCATAGAGGATAAAGTAACCCCACTACACATGCTCCTCAATTGATTTATTGAAGGTTGTGGAGCCAGCTTCTATCTTTCTTTAAAGAGAGGTTTACTACTAATCCCACAATAGAAACAAAAGCATAATCTGGGTCTGGGTATCCTGATAGTAATGTCTGATATGGATCAATAGTGATTTGAGGAGTCCTGTAGGATGAAAGAAGAGATCTTCTGGTCACGAGCATAGCTGTTCAGTCACTCCCAATCCATGGGCATCTCCTCTGACCTCATGGATTACGAAAGTCCCAGTTCCCAGTGAAAATGGCAAATTAGACTTCCATGAACTTTAGTTGTATGGCAATCAGCACCAGTGATGCAGTCGACTATTCCTTTCATTTAGCTGTTTTTTTTTTTAATAACTGTTATATGGGGTTATGCTTTGTTAAAAACAAAACAAAACATTCAAAATGAGAATTCCAGCCATTTGGGGGTGGGATGGGTCAGAAAACAGAGGTAATCATGAGTCAGCTTTTAAAAATCACAGAATCATAGGTCTAGAGCTGAAATATTTTTAGATAACATCTACCTCCCTCAGGTGAGGACACAGAGTGTCAGAGAGCTTGGCTTACTTGGCCAAGGTCACAGGAAGAGTTAGTGACCTAGACATCAGGAAAATTCAAGACTCTTAACTCCTACTATCTTCTCTTCATTTTCTTTTAAATATTTTACTGATGCTTGTATGTATAATATATATGTATATATGTTTACAAATACATATATACATTATGTATAATGCACATAGACATGTATATTATAGGTATATATGCACATATGCATGTATAAACAAATGTTTATACATGGGTACATATAGGTGTATCTATATGTATCTATATGTGTGTATACATGTTTATATGGGTGCATGTGCATATATGAATTATATATGAGCATCATTATAATATTTATAAGTAAATTATATACTTGTACATAAACATATGTGTGTGAACTCAGGTCATCCTGACTCCAGGCCCAGTGCTGTATACAGTGCACCACCAAGCTGCCCCGATATATGGAACTACCAATAATGAAAATCTAGCATCGAACAGTGCCATCTACTCAGCAATTTACAATCTTAGAGAGTTGTCTGGTCCACTAAGGCCCACTTAAGTGACTTGTCCAGGGTCACATAGACAGTATTTTATCGTAGTTGAGAGCTGAAGCCAGTTCTTTCTGATTCTGAGGCTAACTGTACTAGCTAGCACATATTATATCTCAAATGTTTGTTTTATGTCATTCAGTTACATTCATTTAAGTTGTATTTCTTTCAAATTTTTGCCAAATGTGAAGAAATCTATCCTGTTGTATTTGTTTGCTTCCATGCAGATGTGTTATAGGGAGAGATAATCTTTTTGTTTTTGTTTAAGGGTGAACATAAAGCACACTGACCTACTGTCTATCATAATCTCTAGTCTGATAGAAACTATCATTTTGTTTTGTTTTGTTTTGTTTTTCCCAGTAAAGATGGTGGGAAATAGAGAGTTGACTGTAAAGCCAGAAAGAAAAGACCTGTGGCCTGGAGGGGAGAGGGAAGTTTATTTTGTTTTTAGTTTTTTCCACCTAATTTGAGTGACCTCAAATATTTTAGAACCATAGCTAGTAGTACTGGTTCCTAGGTCAAGGAGCATAGAACTCAAGTCAACTGTGCGGTTGGTGATGTGGTAATAATGCAAGGAATAGAGAAGACAAATCCAGTTCACGAAAAAGAAAACCTGTCATTCTGTTGTTCAGTCACTATTTGTTTGTGTCTGACCCAACCCCTTTGGGGTTTTCTTGGCAAAGATACTAGAGTGGTTTGCCATTTCCTTCTCTAGTTCATTTACAGATGGAGAAACTGAGGCAAAGAAGGTCAGAGATTAAGTAACTTTCCCAGGGTCACACAGCTAGTAAGTATCTAAGGCCAGATGTGAACTCAGGAAAACGAGTATTCCTCATTCCAGGCCTGACATGCTATCCACTGTGCCATCCAGCTGCCCCATTTGTTACTATAGTACCTAGCAAATGTTGCATATTTAAAAAAAAATGTGACTAGCAAAAGTTGGATATTAAAAATGGGTATATGATTACTTCTTTTAAATAATCATCTTTATTAACTAAATGTTAAGCTTCCTTGATAATTCTGAAATACTCTAAATTATAGTAATCTAGGACACAGTTTGGTTGTCCTACCCTAGTTATTAAGCTCCATTCTACTTCTGCATACAATTTAACAAATATTTATTTGAGCAAAGAAGATGATACAAAGTTTAGATCAAAAATAGGCCCTGGCCTGAAGGGGTTTACAGTCTTATAATAACTAACAGGCTCTTTTTCTGCAATTGGCTGCTCTCATAGCACTGATATTTGGAGTATGGCAAGGAAGATTGAAATTTTCCAAAAACTAAGAGTCTGGAAAACTTGTAACTCCTTGAATTTCCTGTTTAGTTGAAGTTTTGAAAAGAGTAGAGATAGGATGGTAGCCTATACTCCTAGAAAGGGTGATAGGTAAATATTTAACCCAAAATTCATTTTTTGGGTTTATTAATGCTAGAATTCTTTCTGGAAAGAGCCAGACTAAAGGCATTCATTTAAATGTTGTTCCATAAGGAAAATTAAAGAGTTACAGGGAAGAACAGAAAACCTCTTTGCTACAAATTCTCTTGGCTTTTTCCTGAAGGGTCTTTTTTTTTTAATGGTTTATTAACAAGTGCTAATGCACTTTGGGGAAGAGGAACATTGAGGCCTTCAAATATTGTCTCCAAATATTTGAAAGATTATCACATGGAAAAGCATTAGCTGTATTCTGCTGGGCAGTTGGAGTCGTAGATAGAAATGACCAGAGTTTGGAAGGAAGCACAAACAAACAGGATAGCTTTGAAAGTAGCATATTGAATACATTATATAAATATATTTACATGTTTTAAAAACAAAAAATATGAAGTAGAGATATGTAGTTTCACATATAATCCATATTTTCTGATCTTTGCTTATAGAAATGAAATTTTTATATTTATTAGGGTAAGATGTGAAGCAGCACTATGGACTGGATAGAGAAGCTGGTCTTGAAGGCAGGATGATCTGAGTTCAAGTTGTCCTTTTAACATGTACTGGTTTTATGACAACAGACAAATCTTTTAGCCTCTTAGTGAACTTTCTAATCATATAAGTTACTGAGGAGGTGGTAATCAACATAACAGAAGAAGCTTCCATACTAAGAGTTCCCCACATTAATAAAATCACATGTACAGACCAAATAAGTAAAAAGCAACAAAAATGAGGAGGATGTAGAAAATAATTAAAATAACCCAACGATACAATAAAATATTTTAGGAAATCATCATGTGCTACTTGGTATTCAGGTGGAGGCTGGATGATCAATCACCCATTAGGGATGCCATCAAAGAGATATATGCTACACTTGAGGGTCTGATTAAATGACCTCAAAGGCCACTTCCAATTTCCCGAGATTCAATGATCGTGATGAGAATTCTAACACCTGACATGCGTCTCCATCAGTCCATGTAACCCACCCTCTGCTCTTCCTTTTAGAACAGCCTCGAACAGAATTGGAATGGGAGAACAGCTACGCCCTGAAGATGTTCCTATTTCAGTTTGTGAACTTAAACAGCTCCATCTTCTACATCGCATTTTTTCTGGGCAGGTAAGTCACCTCCACATATGCAGTGATTCTGACCAGAGCAAAAGTCTCTTTCCTCCCTCCATTCCCCATCCCCCCACTGCTGCCCCCCCCAAAAAAAATAAGTCCCTTTCCTTCTCTCTTATAGAATGGCCCATTTGCGTTAGGAGCAAGTCAGTGCTTAGGATTGGGAATCGCACAGTCTTAAAGGCATATATTCTTTTCCATTCTTGTACGTCTCTTTGTGTCCCTCCTTGAAAGCAGGGATTGTAATATAGCAAATGCCTAGTGCATCACCTGGCGCATATAGTGAAATGTCTCCACCTGGAAGCCTGTCTTCTTCTTGCTGGTACTGTTGCTGTTATCGTGACTTTTGCTGCTACTGTTTTTGTTGTTGTTTTAACAATTTTAGACAACCACATAGCACTCATTTAGGAAGGGATCTGGGTATGGTTCTATACAGTCTGATCATTTTCTTTGCCACTTGGGTACAAAGGCTTTGGTTATGGCTGGGTTCAGGGCTACCATCCAAACATCTGCATGAAGACTGGAGACAGCCATCACCCAAATGCATTCTGTGCAGCACAAAACACATAGATTGGGGGAGAACATCTGGATGGTAGCTTCCATAAGAGTAAAACATCTGATAATTCTCTGTTCTTTTTCTTTTGTTTTAAGTAAATTTGATTTCAATTCAGCAAGCATATAGATACAGATTGGATATACACATAGACACAGATATAGATACACACACACACATATAGTGGGCACTGTGCTAAACTCTAGTGATACAAATAAAAAGTGAAATCATATCTGTCTTCCAGTAGCTTCCATTCTTTTGTGATCAATGCCTTGGTCTTACTCCATCAGAATGTCAGTTTCTTGAGAATAGGGATCATTCCTTCTCTGTGTTTCATATCCCCAGTGCCTTTAGAGTCAAACGAATGCTTGTTGATTGACTGATATAAATAAAACCCAAATAAAACATTTGGGGAGTAGTTTTTGCCAATAAACTTTTTTTAATCTCCATTTGTACTCTTTTTTGGGAGTTAAGTAACTTGCTCAAGGTTACACGGCCAGTTATTTTGTGTGGGTGCCAACTATCGGAGGCTGGAACCAATCCCTCATCTCCAACTCTGGAGCAGGCGCTCTTACTCGCTGCGCCACCTGGCCACCCTGCATTTCTACTCTTTTGAGGTAGAGTCTTTGAATTCCCAATGAATTCTATTGAATTGGAATTTTTCTTTTTTATAGGTTTTCAGGACGTCCTGGAAAATACAACAAACTTTTTGACCGATGGAGATTGGAAGAAGTGAGTATCTGAGCATGATGTAGTTAGGCTGACATGAGAAGAGAGCACTATAGGATTATAAATGAGGAAATAGTTTGATGCATAGAAAAAAGCAGTATCTGGGTTTGAATCTCAGTTCTGATGGTTCCTAGCTAGGTGGCTATACATAACTTAGTTAATCTCCCTTAGCTTCAGTTTCTTCAATGATAAAGCTGATATTAATAATATCTCCAAAGGACATTGGGAGAAAAGTCATCATATCCCTCCTCTATGACCCTGGGCAAGATATTAAATCTCCATGAACCTCAGTTTCCTCATTTGTAAAATAAGAGGGTTAGACTAATTGACTTCTGAGGTCCTTTCCAGCTCCAAATATTTGATTCTACGATCCTAAGTCTTTAATCTCTATGGAAATGTGAGTTTCTAATATAAATGTGTGCTAACTGCTAGACTTTTTGGCTTTTGTTTATCAAAGGCACTAGATCTTCTAGGATTTGTTCATCAAAGCATCCCTTAGAGAAAAATAGAGACCAGGACATGAAGTGCCCCTCATCAATAGATCTCTGGCCTCCAGCCATCAGAGGTTTAGGGGACCTTGGAGTGCATTGAAACTGGCCCTCTCATTACATAGATGAGGAACCTGACCCTCTTGTCTCCCCAGAGTACAGTGATTTGCCCCTGACCATGCAGATATTAAGAATCAGAATTTGGATTTTAATGTAAGGTCCTTGACTCCAAATTCCATACTTTTTCCTCTGTACCACACTCTCTCTAATGTTAGAACCAAGAACAGTTGGGAAACTTCAGGTGCTCTTCCCAGGAATTGGCAAATAAAAAAAATAAGGTGACCTGGAAAAAGGTCCTTGTCATTTGTGAGACAGTTGCCATACTATGGAGCCCCTCAGGGAGAGGTGCATTTCTAATGCCCTTCCATGAACCTACTAAAAATAAACAGCTATTTTTACTGTAGGCACTAATATGGTACAACAGGTTTTTCTAGATCTTTTAAACTGATACAACTAACCTCTCCCTAATGCAAATACCCTATTGCATATCTCCAGAACAAAAGATAAAAACAGTTACCTGAAGCCACTTAGGTGAGGCCTGGTTTTATGCAGGTGTGCCAGAGTCCTCCAGAAAGTGACCAGAATCCTCAGGGAGAGCCTGCCACTACCAAATCTCCCTAGTTCTTCACAGATGATCCCAATATTGAAAACCAGCTCCAAGCACACTTCATTGTGGTTTTACTGAAAGACCCCCAAACAACATCATAGTCTCAGAGCTAAGAGAGGGGACCTAAGAGGTCATCGAATCTAACCCTTTCATTCTATAGAAAAGAAAACTAAGGTCCAGATTATTGAAATGACTTGTACCAAATCACACAGCTAAAAAGTGGTTCACCTGGAATTAGAACCCAGACCCTCTCACTACACATGTTTTATAGTTGATGCTGGAGATATAGCAAGAAAACCCCTGCTTATGACTCCTGAAAGATTAGCACTCTAACATCCAGCCACTTTATGGTTGAAAGGAACTTTCCTAGCCCACGATCTCTCTCACTAGGAGCTAGTACAGGCCAGGATGGGAACTGATCTGATGCAAGACAGATAGATGCCTAACTATGAAATGCATCTGCCTTAGGGGGCAATTCTGCTAGCTCACCTCTAGGAAAGAAACATGTATAAAGGTCTTTTTAAAATTATTATAAAATCACACAAAGTTAATCAAAAGTAATAGATACCCACAAAGAAGCATATTAGATCAGGTTGTTGTTTTTTTTAATGATAAAAGAAAAAATATAATGGGAAACTTGGCATGTTGGACAAAGGGCCAGGCTCAGAGTTAGGAAACCCTAAGGAAACCTTCAAGTCCTCTGACACATACTGGCTGGGTGAGCCCTAGTCATGGGCAACTCTAAGAATCTAAGGTGCGAAACCGTTATTGATCTGCATGATAGAAGGCTCTCCCTCAAAGGAGAAATGAAACTATAGTTCAGTTTAATCTAATGAGACAAATGTACGTCAGATTATCAGGTTTAATGGGGGCAGAAATAAACTCTGAGCATAATATTCTAGGAGACAAGGTCATTGTATTATTGTTAGTTGTTGTTCAGTAATTTACAGTCATTTCCAACTCTTCATGACTCCATTTGGAGTTTTCTTGGCAAAGATCCTGGAGTGGTTTGCCATTTCCTTCTTTAGCCCATTTTACAGATGAGGAAACTAAGACAAACAGGGTTAAGTGACTTGCCCAGGGTCACACAGCTAGTAAGTATCTGAGGTCAAATTTGAACTCAGGAAGATGAGTCTTCCTGATTACAGACCTGGTGCTCTGTGCACTATGGTGCCACCTAGCGGTCCAGTTGTTCATTATACTCATCAGTTTTACTTTGTTACTGGAGTGTGTTGTGTTTATAATGTAAAGCCAGAACACATCAATGAAGTTGAAAGTGTTAAAAAAAATTTTAAAAACAACTCTAGGAGAAATGCTTCGAAAGCCAGTTTTTACACTGGAAGTAAGAGTTGGGTTTTAATTATTTTATGTCCCCAAATGCTGGTTATCTCGGACAATTCGGGATTTTTATGTTGGTTTTTTAGCATCTTTGGAATTAACTGACTATTCAAGTTTTCATCCAGTCATCTGAACATCCTGTAGACCCAGACTAGGCCATGATGATAGTGATAATGCTAATGTTTATACATTTAGATAATGTTTCAAAGCTCTCCATACATTGTAGCAATTGATGGGAAAGGAGATGATTTCTAACTGTCTCATGATGCCATTACAAGTTCTGCAATCATTACTGCCATGTAGCTATCCTTCATTCAGCCTGTTTTATCGTCATAAGAGTTACAGGGTATTTATTTTTGTCATCATCATTGATAATAATGACAGGTAGCATTTCTATAACACTTTAAGACATAAAATGCTTAATAAATATCATGTTCCTTTATCTCCATAGCAACCCTGGGAGGTAGGAACTATTATTATCCCCATTTTAAAGATGAGGAAATTAAGGCAGAGAGAGGCTGATTTGCCCAGAATCTTGCAGTGAGTGGATTTAGACTTACAGCTTCCTGACTCCAGATCCAGTTTCCTATTCATTGTGCTACAAAGTGAGAGACCAGGGCCCCTTGTAGATAAAACTGTGGCACAGACTGGCTTGTATTCCTCCCTGCTCCCTTTTTCTCTCCACATTTGCTTTTATATTCTTCACCTTTCTCTTACCTGCCCCTAGGTTCCTAAGTCCTTCATTGTAAAGTTCCCAGAAAAAGCTTATGCATGTCTGCCATTTCTGGACAATGGTCCATGGTTACAGGTATCTCCCCATCTCCCTCCCAACCTCCAAAAACGTGTCCATATTGAGTCCAGTTCTCTTAAGATTGCTCTCAATCTTATAAATCAACCCATGTCTGTTACTTTGTGGTAGAAAGAAGACCCAACTCATAGTCAGGAAACTTGGACTACAAGCTCTGAGAAAGGTTTCAGAGAGGGAAAATGACTGGATTTGAACTCAGAACAAATAGGTTCAGATGTAGACCCTGCCGCTAACTAGCAGAGGAGATCGAGCATTCTACAACCCAATGGCCTCATCAGCAAAATTCTCTCTAGCTTCAAACGTTGTACAATAGGAGTGACCATTGGAGAGAGGTCTTCTCCCATGTGGCTTTGAGGAACCAGCCACAGGACACCAGGACAAGAGAGTTAGGCTCCTTGTGTCCTAATTATTCCCTCCCTTTATGATGACTTGGCAAGGAAGATGAAGGAGTAGATGAAAGCTAAAGAAAAGAACAAAAAGGCCATCATCATTTCTTAGAACAGTCCTGAGGACTATTTCTGGAGCTGGGGAAAGGGAAGGCCCCTTGAATCACAGCCCAGATTCACCTCATTATCATAATGCCCCCAAGCTAAAATCCAAGCACTTGCTTAATTAGAATTCACATTTCTAGGATGTATTTGTTTTCAAAGGCCCTGTTCTGTAAAGACTGTATTAGAGGGAGAGTGCAGAAATCATAACATCATTGATTTTCAATGGGGAGGGTCCTTAGAGATAGCTTTTCTTCTCCTACCCCTTCACTTTACAGAACTCCTCAGTTTCCTTATCTGTTAAAAGAGGGGCTAAGAGTATTTGCAGTACATTATTAAATTACCTCATGGAGTCATTGTGAAGCTCACATAAGGTAATATGATGTCTGCAAAGTGTTTTTGGAAACAGTGAAGTGTTAGAGAAATTCAAGGTATTATTATTATTAAGTTCTCCATCAGTGAAAGTCATAGAATCTCAGTATTGGAATGACCTTAAGGAATTATCTAGTTCTACTCAGACCTAAACAGGGATTCACTAGTCTATAATATCCCTGAAGAGGAATCAGTCAGTCTCTGTTTGAAGGCCTCCAGCAAAGGGAGCCTGCTCCTTTTTGAGCCAACCCCTTCCTTGTTTAGAGAGCTTTAATTTCTAGGAAACTTTGTCTTGTTGATGCTGAGTTATTTTAATCTTATCTGACTCTCCATTGACTGCATTTGAGGTTTTCTTGGCAAAGATACTGGAGTGGTTTGCCATTTTCTTCTCTAGTTCATTTTACAGATGAGGAAACTGAGGCAAGCAGGGTAAAATGACTTGTCCAGGGTCACATAGCTAATAAGTGTCTGAGATCCTTTAGTATCCACTGTGCTACCTAGCTGCCCCATGAGGCTAAAGTCAGCTTCCCTGTTTTTATCTCTACGGCAAAGTAGGAAGGGTCTTCTTACATTCTATGGTCCTTCCATTTTTTCAAGGCAGGCATCGTGTGCCCTCTTATGTCTTCCTCCAGAGTTCCAGTAGCCACCCAATGACCATCTGTCAAATTCCCTATAGTTGGTATCCTTTTGGTAATGCAGGCTGGCCCAGATTGGTCCCATTTGGCTCTTCGGTTGTATAGTTCCTTGATTTAATCTCCTTCAAGCCTTCAGGGAACATTGTCCAGAAGGTCTGAATCTCAGTCCCATCTCCCCAGAAGGAATGTTGCCCCAAGATCCAAGGAGCAGCTTTCCCACTCAGGTGTTTTTACCATTCTTTTTCAGTGTCACCCCAGTGGCTGCCTCATTGACCTCTGCCTCCAGATGAGTGTCATCATGGTTTTAAAGCAGACATGGAACAACTTCATGGAACTGGGATACCCGTAAGCACGTTTACTGTTCTAGAAGTATTGCTTTATATTCTGGGATGGGGCAGGTAACTCTCACTGAAGGCAATCACTTTTAGGAAAGAGGACCTCCTAGTCTTCAAAGAAGCCGATAGATCTGACCTTACAGGGATTTCACAGAGGGAAAAAATGAACAGCATTTCATCTCAACAATGAGAATCAGACTTGAAGATGCATTTGGGTACCATTTGTTTTCACAGAAGGAAGATCAAAGGAGAAATGTGATTTTCCATGGAATTCTGTTTCTATCCTTTTCCTTAAATTTTTATTGCTTCTGGGTGCTGACATGGGGGTATTTTTTTTTAAACAATTCAGGTTAAGTAACTTGCCCAGGGTTACACAGCCAGTTTTTTGTTTGGGTGTTAAGTA
Organism: Petaurus breviceps papuanus; assembly: GCF_028583685.1. Classification (NCBI taxonomy): domain Eukaryota; kingdom Metazoa; phylum Chordata; class Mammalia; order Diprotodontia; family Petauridae; genus Petaurus; species Petaurus breviceps. The sequence goes on from NW_027185804.1 coordinate 16,211,560, forward strand.
TCTGAGGCCAGAAACAAGCCCAGGTCCTCCCAACTCCGGGGCCAGCGCTCTTACTCACTGCGCCACCTAGCCACCCCATGACATGGGGATATTTTAATGAACCTAATCATGTACCATCCATTAAAATTATTTTTTTCTATGTACAATATATTTAATACAATATTTTATAGGAGCTGTTGGGACTAACTGAGCAAAGTTACATGTAGACCAGGTTTGGGGGGATAGTTGAACTGAAGAACACAAGATACTGTTAGTTCTTGATATAAGAAGCTCAGGCAGGCCCATCAAACAATATTTGGATTTCTTTCTCTTGTTCCCAAGCTGCTTCGTTGTTAGTGAAATGCAGTAAAGGAGCAGCCCATTCTCTGGAGTCAGAAGACATGGATTCAAATTCTACCTCGGATACTTTGTTTGACATTGGGCAGGTCACTTAGCATTCTTGTGTCTTGGTTTCCTTATTTATAAATTGAGAGTATTGGACTGACCTCTGAGGTTTCTTCCAACTCTATATCAGAGATACTATTAGTCCAATCCTATTAAATAACCATTTATTAAGTGCCCTAGGCAAGGGGGAACTCACATTCAGATTCACAAAATGAAAGAGCTTCTTTTTGGGGAAGAGGCAGTGTGGAAGGCAGGATTGAGATACAACATGTTAACATGTAACTATACCATGTGTCACCCTCTCTGGAACAGGCATTAGAGACCCTTCTTATTGGAAATTCACTCTGAAATAGGCCACAGGGTACCACATATTCAGTTCATCATAGAGGTATTTTTTATCTAAATGGCATGAAGATCAATGGCAGGACCCAGAGGGTATGTGTGGGGCTTGGTTCAAATGGAGAAGGCAGGGTCCCAGGGGAGCCCAGAGGACCAGAATCAGAATTGGGTGGCATGGTGACCTCCCAGGTAACCACCAGGACTCGGGTCTAGAACACTGGGCCTGATTTCCATCAGGAGCATGAACAGACGCAGAATCACATCTGCCTGGAACACTGTTCCATTGCTAAACCATCAGTTAGGTGTGATTTCTCAAGGCCTGTGGTCTTCTCTTCTAGGCTGTTCCACAACTGGTGGACCCAACATAAGATTAAACGGAATGAGCAGGTGATGAAGTTACCGCAGTGGGAAAAAGATTGGAATCTACAGCCCATGAATCTCCATGGATTGATAGACGAATACTTGGAAATGGGTAAGAATGCATGCGCAGGCTGTCAAGACATGAGACATTCTGTGTTAGATTAGGAGCAGATTATGAGACTATCTGGGAAGTATATTGGCTACTGAGAGTGGAGCCATTACTTATTCTGATCACTAGCTCTGTTAGGCCACAAAAGGATCGGGCGTGCCAAACAATTTGCTTGTTCATTTGAGGTATCCTGGAATTCTGGTCCTCTTAGTTTTTGCAGCCTGAGATTTCATTGACAGGCAGCTTGGCACAGTTGGTAGTGAGCTGAACTTGGAGCCAGGAGCATCTCGGGTCAAGGTCCACTCTTGGTACATCTGACCTTGCACTGAACCTCTCTGTGGTTCTCTGTACAACTTGGTCAGAAAGTGAGAGAAGATGCCAGCATGGACTGGTAGAAGGAGTCTCCCCTGTTGCTGAAATGACAGGCCCTGCCTTTACTGCCTAGTCTATCCTTAGGATTGAATTTGGTCTTCTTTTGGCTACTGTGTGCTACTATGGAGTATAATGGAGAGAATATGGAATTTGAAACCAGGAGGCCTGGGCCCAGATTCCACACATGCCATGTGCTGGATGAGTGGTCTTGGGCAAGTCATTTCAAGCCTTTGCATCTTAGTCCATAAAATGAGGGGATTGGGCTAGATAATATCTATGGTTTCCAGCTCTAAATCTGTGATCTTATAATCTCTAAGGATGGCCTCCTTTTGTGTAGCTACATCTTTTGCGTAGTTACCTCTGTCCCCAAGCCTTACTCACCCAACTGCTTGTTGTTGTATTTTTTTAATCTTGGGGTGATAATCTTGTCTCAGTCTTTTCATCAGTGTAACTCTAGTTATAGGCAAATCAGTTAACTTCCTTCAATCCCATTTGCTCATTGGTAAATTCAAAGAGTTGAACCAGACTGCCATTGTCCAGTCATTTTTCAGTAATATCGAACTGCTCAAAGTCCCATTCGGGGTTTTCTTGGCAGAGATACTGGAGTGATTTACTATTTCCTTCTTCAGCTCATTTTACAAATGAAGCAAACAGGGTCAAGTGACATGCCCAGGGTCACACAGCTAATAAGTATCGGAGGCTGGATTTGAATTCATGAAGATGAGTTTTCCTGTCTCCAGACCCAACATTCTAGCCACTGTAACAGTTAGCTGCCTCCAGAACCAGACTAGAAATTCCTAATCATTTTTTTAGTATAAGACTTCCTTTTTAAAAAAATTTTTAAAGCAACCCCCCATAAGATGGTTCAATTATTAGCAGATGTTAATTAACATTACTATAATAATTATTTTTAAAACTATTGAAAATTTAGTAAATTAAATCAATTTGTATTTATTAATCACATCTATGGTAAGTATATGTTAGTTATATCATGGTATATGATACATTACGTCTATCACATTTCTTAATCACATCTATGAACACCTGGAAAATAGTATTATGTACATACACACATGGGCCTACATAAAGAAACAGATATGATTGGCAGCGGGACGGCTAGGTGGCACAGTGAATAGAGCACCAGCCCTGGAGTCAGGAGCACCTGAGTTCAAATCCAGCCTTAGACACTTAACACCTACTAGCTGTGTGACCTTGGGGAAACAGATATGATTATAGAAGAAGCAGTCTGATGAAGTAGATGGAGGCATCAGGAAGGCTTGGTTTTAAATCATTCCTCTGCCATTTACTGCTTTTGTGACACTGGGCCCTTCTTATCCCATTTAACCTCCTAAGCTGTGACCCTACATTGCACATGAGTGTAAAAAACATAAATGGATGAAAAGCATTTATTTAGTGCTTAATATGTACAAAGCACTCTGCTAAGCCATAGGGATTCAAATAAGAAAGGAAAATAATCTCTACACTTAAGGAGCTCACCTTCTGATGGGAGAAATAACTCATATGCTCTGCATAGATAGAGGGAATTTTCACATTTGGGATTCTTTCCATTAATGAAATGATAGATAAATAGGTAGATAGATACACACATTTATCCACATACATATTCATACATATATTCATATACATACATGTGTATTAACCAAAAGGCATGATTCCATAAGACATGACTAGAAAATGGTCATATAACAAGAGAAATTCATGTGGAACTCTTTATAACAAGTACAAGGGCATCTTCATTACAGGTTTAACACATATAAGTGCATCTATCTATATATGTGTGTGTTCACATAAGTATATATGTGTATACATAAATATACATGTGCATATATGTATATCTATGTATAATAGTTCTACATATGTATATATTTTATACCTAAATATAGATGCCTTGTAAATAAATATCAATGTGCATATCCACATATAAACATGTATGAATAGATACATATTCCCTTGCATTGCTTTGTGTGTACATATACACACATTTGGATAGTTTAATAGTGCTGAGGCATGCTGCCCTTTTTGCTGGAGGTAATAGCCAAAAGGACAAAGCCAGGTGCATCTGAAGACTCAGGGACCCCTTATAATAAGTGTATAGCCCTTGAGACGCCCTTGGCCCACAGACTGGGAATCATGCTATGTGATAGTTTCTAAGGTCTCATCCAGCCATAGGATTTTGTTGGACTTACTCCATCTATTTTCTCTGCCATCCCTGATCTGGTGCCTTTTTGTTGTCGTTCTACAGTTTTACAGTTTGGCTTTGTCACCATCTTTGTGGCAGCTTTCCCTCTGGCCCCACTTCTGGCCCTAATGAACAACATCATTGAAATCCGACTAGATGCCTACAAATTTGTCACCCAGTGGAGAAGACCTTTGCCTGCAAGGGCAACCAATATAGGTGAGTGTGTATAATTATAAATTCCTCTGTTGATGAACCCAATCTGCAGTCACATCTCAATATATCACTGGGTGTATTTCATTGACTTGTGCCCCCATGCATGGAAACAAAGGTCAAAATTACTGGTAAACAGCTAATGGGTTCTCCCAACTGAATGGCTACTGTCTGAATTGAAACTGTCCATTTGCAGAATCTGCTATGTAGCTCTTATCTTTCCCAACCTTTGACTCTGATGTGTCAGAAAGTGAAAAATCCCATCCACTGTCCAGTTAAAATGTTGCCCATGGATATATTCCAAAAAGAGTTAAACCTATAAAAACCTTTATTTTATAGAAAAGAAAGGATTTTTTTAAAAATAGGAATTCAGAGCTTGGTCATCACCAGAAATTTTAAAAGGGTTATTCTTAAGGAATCTGAATTTATTGACTAATGCAGTTAATACAAAGAATAGAAACTGCCCTACACATCATTGTAGGCTAGGAAAATTGAGCACCTGCTAAATATCTAACAAGATATAAACTGGTGACTAGAATTACATATCACAGATTTTTGTCGGTTGCACAAACTAACAGACAAAAAATTCTTATACTACATATATAAACCCCAAACTCTCCTTGAGAATTCGATAAGTAGAATATGCTGGAATTATAATATCATCACAAATAATTAATCAAATGTGACATAGGTCTATAAAAAATTAACAGCTTGTTTAAAGTAGACCATGCAAGGGGCAGCTAGGTGGCACAGTGAGTAGAGTGCCGGCCCTGGAGTCAGGAGCACCTGAATTCAAATGCGGCCTCAGACACTTAACACACATACACACACACACACACACACACACACACACACACACACACAAAAACTAGCCATGTGACCTTGGGCAAGTCACTTATCCCCAATTGTCCTCCAAAAAGAAAAAAAATTAAAAAATAAAAATAAATAAAATAGACCAGGCAAGTCACTTTGGTATGCCACCATAGCAAATATTCATAATCTCCAAACTATATGAAATGCAAAACTTTCAAAACGTTGAGACCTAGCTGAAGAAATTGAAACCAGGTGGGAACAAAATGATGTCGCCTTATGCATCTAGTCTACTACAGGAATAGGCTCAGGTATGTTTTTAATGAGTCTGCAGAAGATGAACTTGCTTCCCTATGGAGGGATTATGTTCTGTTAGAATAACCTGTTCCTTTATATGCCTGTGTAGTAGTCCACTGAACATTAAACATACAATAGTAATCACAACATAATGACTTGTCCAGGGACCATTTATATCTGATTATATCAAAAAAGATGAGGAAATAGAATAATAATACTAGCAATAGTAGATCACATTTCTATAGGACTTTTAAAAGTTCACAAATGTCTTTCATTATAACAACCCTATGAGATTGATACCGAAAGAATTCTTATCCTTGCTTATCCCATCAACTAGAGTTCATGTCCTGGATGTATTAACACTATCTATGTGACCTTGAGCAAATCACTTACAATCTTTAGGCCTCATTTACATCAACTATAACATGAGTGGATTGGATGATCCTATTTTCTTGAGGCAAGGATAGCCTGGTATGTAGGCCCACATGAGTTAAGAAGTTGAGGAAGAGCTTAATAATCATCTTCAAATATCTGAAGGGGTATTAAATATATATTTATATAACATAAATATAAATAAAACTATAAATAGTATCTAGGTGGCACAGTGGAGAGAACACCCCACCAGGAGGCAGAAAGACCTGAGTTCGCAGCTTTTCTCCCAAGCTCGGTGCCGGGTTCTGCTGCTTAAGTTGCATCCTTGAAACAAGATGGTGAAAGTTGGAGTCAATGGATTTGGCCGTACTGGGCACCTGGTGACCAGGGCTGCATTCATCTCAGGTGGAGTAGACATTGTGGCCATCACTGACCCCTTCATTGACCTCAACTACATGGTTTATATGTTTCAATATGATTGCATTCATGGCAAATTCAAGGACACTGTCAAGGCTGAGAATGGGAAGCTGTTGATCAATGGAAAAGCCATTACCATCTTCTAGGAACGGGATCCCCACCAGTATTAAATGGGGAGATACGGGAGCCGAGTATGTTGTAGAGTCCACTGGAGTCTTTACCACTATGGGAAAGGCTGGGGTTCACTTGAAGGGTGGAACCAAGAAGGTCATCATCTTTGCCCCTTCTGCTGATGTCCCAATGTTCGTGATGGGAGTGAACTGTAAGAAATTGTCAGTAATGCTTCCTTCACTACGAACTACTTGGCCCCCTTGGCCAAGGTCATTCATGACATATTTGGCATTGTGGAAGGACTCATGACTACAGTCCATGCCATTACTGCTACCCAGAAGATAGTAGATGGCCCCTTTGGTAAGCTGTGGTGTGATGGGCGTGGTGCTGCCCAAAACATCATCCCTGCTTCCACTGGTGCTGCTAAGGCTGTAGGCAAGGTTATACCTGGCTGAATGGGAAGCTCATAGGCAAGGCCTTCTGTGTTCCTACTCCCAATGTATCTGTTGTGGATCTGACCTGCCACCTGAAGAAACCTGCCAAATATGATATCAAGAAAGTGGTGAAGCAAGCATCAGAGGGACCCTTGAAGGGCATCTTGGGCTACACAGAGGACCAGGTTGTATCCTGTGACTCAACAGCAACACTCACTCTTCTACCTATGATGCTGGTGCTGGTATTGCCCTCAATGACCATTTTTTCAAGCACATTTCCTGGTATGACAATGAGTATGGTTATAGCAACCGTATAATAGACCTCATGGTCTACATGGCCTCCAAGGAGTAAAGTGGAAAGCCATGGATCTTCATCCCCAGCAAAAAAGAGGAGATCCTAACATATGTTCCTATACTAGGGATCCCATGTCCCATTCACATCCTTGTTCCAAAGCACCAAAGAAGCCTAGAGTCCTGTATTGTGTACCATCAATAAAGTCACCATATTCAGTGCAAAAAAAAAAAAAAAAAGACCTGAGTTCAAATCCAGTCTCAGATACTTACTAGCTGTGTGACCCTGGGCAAGTTCCTTAATCCTGTCTGCCTCAGTTTCCTCATCTGTAAAATGAGCTGGAGAAGGAAAGGCTAAGCACTCCAGTATCTCTGTCAAGAAAACCCCAAATGGGGTCACAAAGAGTCAAGCATGACTGAAATGACTAAACAACAGCAAATTAAATACAAAAGACATTATATTATATATTATACAGAATCTGTGTAGCTCTGGAGGGCAGAAGTAGAATCAGGAGATGCCCATTACAGGGATGGATGCAGGGTATATTTGTCCCGTATCCTTAGTGCTCCCCAACCCTTCCAACTTGCTATTATGTGTTGTCTTCCTCAATTAGATTGTAAGCCTCCTGAGGGCAAGGCCTACAATTCTTTTTATTGTTATTTGTATTCTCAACACTCAGCACAGAGCCTGACAATGGAATAAGCATTAATAAATGCTTATTTCCTGCTTTATAGATAAGGAAACTGAAGCCTTGAGAGATAAATTAATTTGTTTAAAATTAGCTTGTCAGATAGTTTGTAAGTTTTGGAACTGGAATGGAAATTCAGGTCACTTGACTCTCCTGTCTCTCTCTTTCTCTATTTCTGTCTCTGTCTCTCTGTCTCTGTCTGTCTCTGTCTCTCTCCCTCTCTTCCTCTCCCTCTCTCTCTCCTTCACACACACACACACACACACACACACACCCCAGAAACTAAGGATGAGGGAAGAATTGACTAACTCACCATGACATGGCAGGAAGAAGTTGGTTCATTCTCTATTAATCACAACCTCTCTGAACATCAGGTTCCTCATCTTTAAATAGAGAGAGTGGGACTACATTCAGTTTTTCTTAGAGATCGTGTGTGTGTGTGTGTGTGTGTGTGTATAACTTTCAACCCAATTATTCTTCTGTAATTTCCTGCATTTTATTTTGCACATTTAACAGCATCATTCTATAGGCTTCACCAGCTGCCAAAGGGATTCAGTGACAAACAAAGTTAAGTCCTTTCTGGCTCTAAATCTCAGTTTCTGCCATCCTATAATCCTATGACCACCTGGAATTTTGAAAATCTCTTATTTTCTCTTTAGCCATGTCTGTAATTTTGAACAGACTAGGACTGAAGACTCACCAGCTTAACTAACATCCTGCACATTCACCAACATTGAGAGTACTGCCATGAAACCATTTAGAAAGTGCACTCCCTCTTGGTATCTCTCCTTGGTGCTCAAACAACTGCAACCCTTTGGGTTGCATATAAAAGGCATATGGCCTGCCTTTTATAATTGGTCACCTGTGGCAAAGGGTAGCCTGTCAGAAAGCAAAGTAGCCTGAGAATTAGAGCCTTGTATTCAAATTCCTTCCTTGCCACTTACTAGTCAATTAATCGATAAGTATTTATTAAACAGCTACTAATGTTCCAGGTACTGTGTTAAGTTCTAGGGAGATATAGAAAGGCAAAAGGCAGTCTGTTTTCAAGGAGTTCCCAGGCTAGTGAGGGGAGAACATGCAAACAGCCATGTACAAACCAGCCCTAAGCAGGATAATAATTGGGAGACAATCAACAGAGGAAAGACACTAGAAGTAATTTGTTCAATGTGGACTGAGTCACTGAAAAGTAAGTAGCTGGCTGCCATCTTGGGATATTGTGTCTTCATAATGCTGTGTCTTGTTTTCTTCTGTCTACTAAGCAAATCAAGGCTTCCCCCACCAAATTTGACTTGATACCAAGGAGGTGTTAGATTTGATTTCTTTAGACACAGAGGACAGAGAATCAATAGGTGAGAATTACAGAGAAGGAGACTAGATATAGAAGTAAGAGCCTGCTAAAAATTGAAACTGTGAAATAGTGGAATGAGGTGCCTTATGAGGCCATGGAGTCTCCCTGACAGTAGGTCTTCAAACAGAGATTGAAATTATTGGAGACATTGTAGAGGGAATTCTTACACAGGTTTGGGGATAGACTGGTTGGCCCTGAAGGTCTCCTCCTGCTCTGAGACTGTTTCCAAGCAATGTTAGCGCCTTTCTGTTCCCTTATCAATAAAACGAGGGATTTCAACAAGGCAGACTCTGAGGTCTTCCCTAGTTCTCTTACACATTTATACAGTTAGAATTTAAGAAAGAAAGTTGTCAAAGTGTAATAGGACAAGGCAGGGTACACTGGGAATCTTATGAGTTGTAATTCAGACACTTGGCCCTAGCAAAAGGCAGAGTATGTATGTAGGGGAACATGTGCAGAATCCTGGAGATTACAGGGCTTGAAGAATGATTCGTTTATGAGCCATAGATTGAACCAAGGATTCTAAGTAAGAAAGGGAGGGCTTTTCAGGCACAGGATGAGAGAAGGAAGAACTGATATTCTTGCTAACATAAGGAGTAACTCAAGTGGTTGGCAGAAGCACACAAAGGTGAACCCCTAACCAATCCATATGGTCTAAAGTCAGAAAGATAATAAAAATTTAGTGCAGATATGGTAACAGTCAAGTTCCATGAATGGGCAGATTATACCATTGATATTCCCCTGAGAAGTACAGCTATTTAGCAGAGTGACTGAACGTGGGCTAGCTAATCTTGGAGAAGGAGAAATCTACCCTGGTCTTCACTGTACTGCTGTAGTTTTCAGGTTAGTATTTGAAAGTATTTATTGATGATCTAAAAAGAAAACACAAATGCTTATGATTACTTACTAAACCCATACCATTGTGTACCAGTCCCTTGCCTTGTGGGGGAAGAGGAGAAAAATACCATTCCAGTACACTAAATCTCCTGCCTGTTCTCCCACCTTTGGGGCTAAGGGGAGAAATGCTTTCCATCCGATCAGTTCTCCTGACAGGTCTTCTGCCTTTGGGAGAAGGGGAAAAAATTCCATCATGTTTCTTGCCTAGTCTCTGAACCCTAAGGGAAGGAGAGAAACCTGATTCCCTCAAATTTTCCCACCAGAATTGACTAAAATCCCACTCCTCTCTCCCTTTCAACCCCAAAATCAAATCTGTTGCAAAGTCTCTTGATTTTGCTTTTGGAACATCCCTAGCAATGCGTCCTCCCCTCTGATCTTGCCACCTCTCTGGTTCAGGCCCTCAACACCTAAACTTGGTCTTTTAAAAAAATCATTTGTTTTATTATTGATTTATGAAATGAAACAAGCATTTTCACAACAGTAGAATTTTTAAAAAAGATAATTGTACAGAAACTGGAAATCTATTATGTACAACTTGCTATTCCTTTTAAATATATGGTAAAGTTATCATGGAAATTTATTTTTTCCCCTTTTTTTTCCCACACTGCTCTAGAGAGGACTAATACTAGACAAATAAGTATAGTAACCTTGTATTTAAAGAATATAAAGACTTGAGTTTGGGGGATAAGAATTCATTACTTGGTAAAAAAAAAAAAATTGTTGGGAATACTGGAAAGCATATGGTAGAAATTGGGCATAGATCAAGCCTGTGCTTTTGCAGTAACCTGCTGATCAGTCTCCTTGCCTCAATTCTCTCTTCACTCTACTTTATCCTTCACTCAGTTATACAAATGACCTTCCTAAAGATGTGACCATGTTTACTTTACCCTTTACTCAAATCTCAGTTATCTCCAGGATCAAATGTAAAATTCTTTATTCAGCATGTAAAGCAATTGACAACCTTTCTCCTACCTACCATTCCAGTCTTCATACACCTTGCCCATGTACTCTCCTATCTGCCCTTCCTTGAACAAGACATTCCATATACTAACTCCAGGCAATTTTGCCTTTCCCCCATGTTTGGAATTTTCTCCCTTCTCAACTGTGCCTCCTGGCTTCCCTGACTTCCTTCAGTTCCCAATTAAAGTCCAACCCTCACCTTAATACTAGTACCTTCCCCTCTTCTGGAGCCACCTCCAGTTGTCCTGATCTACATCTAGCCACCAGACCCAGATAACTCTGGAGATGAGAGTGAAACCGGTGACTTCACAGCCCTCCCTCACTTAAATCCAATTCCCTTGAGAGTCATGACATCATCTTCCTAATGTCATGGTCTTCTTCTGGAATCAAAGACAAACAACAATACCTTGCCTCTATTCTCTCCAATTTATTCTAAATATGTTTGTTATGGGGCAGCTAAGTGGTGCAGTATATAGAATGATGGCTCTGGAGTCAGAAAGACTTATCTTCATGAGTTCAAATCTGACCTCAGAACTTACTAGCTATGTGACCTTGGGTAACTCATTTAACCCTATTTGCCTGACTTTCTTCATCTACAAAATGAACTGAGTGGGAGTTGGCAAATCACTCTGGTATCTCTGCCAAGAAAAGCCCAAATGTGGTCACAAAGAGTCAGACATGACTGAAACAACTCAACAACATTTATTTATACATAGTTGTTTACATGTTTTCTCCCCCTTTAAACTGGGAGTTCCTTAAAAGCAGGGACTCTCTTTTGCATTTCTTTGTGTCCCCAGCTCTTAGAACAGAGTCTAGAACACAGTTGCCTCTTAAATGCTTATGGGGTGACACATTTCTTCCTGGATGAATGATCAATTAATCAATGAAAAAGCATGTATTTATCACTTATCATGCACTAAGCACTACTGTCAGGGAGCTTACATTTTAATGGGCAAGATAAAGCACTTGGAAGACCTCAGCTACAAGCCAACTGGAAAAAACCCCATATTACTTAGGTTGCAGTAGCAAAGCATATGGTACTGTTTCCTCTTGGGTGTCATTTCCACTCATAAAATCATATTCGTTTCCTGATGTTGAACCATTTGAGAGTGCCAAGGACTGCTGTGTCCAGAACTTTCTTTTCTGGGTCTTCATTAACTATGACTGAAGCACCTGAAGGAGCAGTTGTCAGGCTCCATCTCCACAGGGATTACCTCCCAAAATGATGCTGGATATGTTGCTAATCCTAAGGCTCTTGGGTTCAGGGCCCTGGGCTGTCTCCAGAGTCTGAGGGAAGATGGTGGTCAAGGAGGCAATGGTGGTTTGACCCTGCTGGCACATGCTGCCTCCTATCTCTCCTTTAGGGTCCTTGCAATTTCAGATAAGCTATATCTTAATAATAATAATAAAATAACAACAGTAACTGACATTTATATGATGCTTACTATGTGCCAAGCATTATAGTAAGAACTTTATGATGATTTTCTCCTTTGATCCTCACAATAGCCCTGGGGAGTGGGTGCTAGGTCTTAGAATTACAGTAGGAGAGGACTCCAGAAGTCATTTAACCCCATCTTCTCATTTTACTGATTAGTAAACTGAAGTCCTGAGAAATTGTGACTTGTCCAGGGTCAGACAGATGGTAAATATAAGAGGCAGGTCCTCTGATTTCTGTAATATATAGCATTACATTACCCCTCTGTGTGTTGTGTCCCCTAAAAGAGTGCAAACTCCTGGAGGGAGATGAATGTTTGAATTTTGCTTTGTATCCCTCCAATGCCCCGTACCATGCCCTATGTATAGTAGGTGCTTAATAATTATTTGTTCAATCGTTGTATTTAATCCTTACCTCTGATCTAGAACCTTTTCCTTTCTAGGAATCTGGTATGGAATTCTTGAAGGAATCGGTGTGTTAGCTGTAATCACCAATGCATTCGTCATTGCTATCACTTCTGATTACATCCCACGCTTTGTCTACGCATTCAGATATGGCCCATGTAAAGGTCAAGGATACAGTCAAGAAAGGTAAGGTTGGAATCCCAGTCATGCCTTTTTATATACAATAAAGTAGAACCAAGTTGTCACAGATGGATATTAGGGATTGCAGTCCTGCATACCATAATTGTAATCATGAAGTCCACAGTGAGGCATGAGTAGCCTAGGCACACGTAACCTCATACTGCCCATTCCATGGAATCATGATATTAGGTGAAACATCATTACTGGGGCAGCTGTAGTTCAGAATGATAAAGGGCTGCAGTCAGCTAAGATGGGAGCATCATGAAAATGTCAGGATCATAGTGATGAAATACTTTTATATAATAAGAAATGAGGAAATTAATGATTTCAGAAAGCCATGAAAGGACTTATATGAACTGATTTATTGAGAAATAAGAATGACTAGAAGAATAATTTATATTGTATGACTAATATAAAAATGAGAACTTTTCTAAACTGATGAAAAATGATATGAGCAGAAACAAGAGATGAACTTAAGCAAGAACAAAACTGTAAAAATAAACACCTTGGAAAATGGTAAAACACTTTGTTCCATACAATAACTACTTGTGATTCCAAAGCCATAATGAATATTCACACTACCTGTGACAGACAGGCAATGACCTGAGACTTGCAGAATTACATATATACACATATATACGCATATATTTGCATACATATACATATTTACATGTATGTATGTATATCTATATATATCAAGTAAGGGATTTTTTTTTGCCTGACTATGCCTATTTGTTACAAGAAATTTTCTTTTCTTTTTATTTCCAATGGACTGAGATATAGGAAGGAGAGAAAAATAGATTTCTATAATTTTTTAAGAGAAAGGTAGGAGTGTTTCAGATAGGGGATGTCACATCATGTTCAGATGAGGGCACAATGTATTATTGTTAGTTTTACTTAACCATTTAACTTTGTTACAAGAGATCTCTCATCTAGTGACCTGTAAATGATTATAATGTAAAAACAAAACACATCATTAATTTAAAAAGAAAATTATAGAAGTTAAAGGATGCAAAACTCGGTAACCATAAAGCTTTATATAAATGAATGAATGAATGAATGAATGAATGAATGAATGAATGAATGAATGAATGAATGAAACATGTTTAGAAAGCCAGTACTAATTCCTACCAAAATTAAACAGCTCTGATTTTTCCACTTAGAAGAAATTGCTGGTTCCTTTCCTGCCATCTAGTGACTGAAAAGTGCAGCCTAATATATATTGTATTTCCCATTTTGAGAAGTCCGAACTAACCCTTATACCCACACTTTCCTTTCCCATTCTGTCTAGTCTGCCATGTTTAAATTTTTAAGTCTAGAACAGTGCTAGACTTGGAGTTAGGAAACTCTAGGGTCGAACCCAACTCCTAATCTTTCCTTGAGCAAGTTGTATTAACTATGGACAAATCACATAATTATAATCATAGGGATCAACTCAAAAGGGAGAAGAGGAGAAGAAAGAAGAACAAAAGGAGTTATCTAAATGATGAAAGATTTTGAAGTGCTTTGTAAATCTTAAAGAGCTATATAAATTATTATCACCATTTACAATAAAATTTCTTGGGAAAACATTGTCAGCACTCACCATTCCCACCTCTCTCTCTACTCTACTCCTTATAATTGGATATTTATTCCTGCCTCTGTAGCAATTCCCACTTATTCTAATCATCTCAGTCTCTTGACATTCATCTCAGTGAACATCAATGAAGTACCTATACTATGTGTACAACAGCTGAATCATGTTTTCCTTTGTTTCCTTCCAGATGTTTAAAAGGCTATGTCAACAGCAGCTTATCAGTGTTTGACCTGAGCGAACTTGGCCCTGGCCACTCCGGTTACTGCAGGTATCTATTTGGGGCTTCTTTTTCATTTTCCATTATGTCTTGTCCCCCTCCTTCTCCTCCCTCTCTGTAGTCTAATGAGGCCTTTCGAATGGTTTGTCTTTGAACTCTCTTGAAAACTGAGAACCCTTCAGGCCTGGCCACTCTCTCCCTTCTACTTCATGCCCCTTGGTTTTGTGCATTTCAGGTATCGAGACTACAGAGCCCCACCGTGGAGTTCCAACCCATACGAGTTAACCTTACAGTTCTGGCACGTCCTCGCTGCACGCTTGGCCTTCATCATCGTGTTTGAGGTGAGGCAGAGATCAAAAAGAAAGGGCCATCCCTGGATCAATTATTATAGTCCCTGCTTTTATAGACAACACTTTTCTTCTACAAACATTACTATCCTCATTTTATAGATGCAGAAACAAGTTGAAATGATAGCCACACAACAAGTAAATGTCAGAATCATACTGCTCAGTGTCTGGCTTTGGAGTCAAATTCAGATTCTCTTTTCACTACTGTTTCTTTGTTACTTTATTTTATATAAACAAATTCAACTCAATATTTAATAAACACCTACTGTGATAAAAGATAACCACATAAGGCACAGAGAATACAGAGAGCAAAATCCAGTCTCTTCCCTGAAGGAATTTAGAGCAAAAAGAATAACACATGTACACAGCTAACTGCAGTGGAAGACAAATCATGGAAAGGCTGAAAGACAAGTCCAGGTCAAGTGCTTTGAAAAAATGTGATGAATGCAGAAATCTTTTGCAGTTGGTAGGATCAGGCAAGACTTGATAAGAAAGATACATAAATTGGGCATTGAAGAAAAGGAAGAATTTTTAATAGTTGATATTAGGGTGCATGGTGGGATTGAGAGGGTGGCAGTATATTCTGGATAAGTATGTCTGCTTTAGTAGTGAATTAAAAGCTCCATCAGTTGCAGTTAAGTGGCCCAGTGGACAGGGTGCTGTGTTTAGAGTCAGGAATACTCAAATTCAAATTCAGTCTCAGGCATTTATTAGCTTTGTGACATGGGCAAGTCACTTAACTGCCATCTGCCTCAGTTTCCCCAACTGTAAGAGGGGGATCAGAATAGCACCTATGTCAGAGGGTTGTTGTAAAGATCAATGAGATTTTTAAAGCTCTTAAAGCAATGACAGGCACATAGAAGTTCCTTAATAAATGCTTGTTTCCTTCATTAGAGATGCTATAGTCAATGGCTATTTGTCAGTCCTCATCTCCCTGGCATTTCTTCACCATTTGATGTCCTTCTACCACCCCTTCCTTGAAACTCTTATCTAGTTGGGCGCCAGTTTCCAAGTTTTTCTCACACTTCTTTAGACACCTCCTCGGTCTTCCTTTTTTCTCCTGTCACTTAGCTGTGACTCTCCCCTAAAAAGCAGTCCTCTGTGTTCTGGTCACAGCTCATTCTCAAAGAGTTTTTGCAACTCAGAGAGTTCTGTCTTCTTTATGCCAATGACTCCTTAGTTATCAAACTTTTATTGACTACCCATAGATTGCAGGTAAGAGCTCAAGTGAGCTTAGCCTCAGTCTTCAGGAAATTCATAGCCTACAACAGACAACCTTTCTACTCTCATCTATATCCCTTGTTTTTCAGCTGCTTACTGGAAACTCTCACTAAGTTGACTCCATATCAAATATATCCAGGACAAATTTGCATCTACCCCCACAAACAATCACTCCTCTGTAACTATTGCATTTATCTAAGAGGAGCTGCCATTGTCTCAGTCCAGACCTGGAAGCTCTGGCATTTTTTTTTTTCCCATTTCATTGGTCACTGCCTTAAGCCAAGGTTGCATTGCTTTCAGTAGACTCAAAGTTGGTAGAGTTACCCACCATCATTTCCTGCTTCAATCCATTGTTCATATTGTTAATCTTCAGAAGACAATCCTTTCATGATTATATTCCCCTGCCAGAGAGAGAGCATCATATAGTCACTACACTAGGGCTTAAAGAGTTGGCTATGAGGTCAGCAAGACCTGGGTTCACATCTCACCTTTGACATACTTGTGATCTTGAGCAAGTCATTTATCCACTATAAGGTTAAGGCAACTCTTCAGGATTATAAATTGCAAAGAAAGTGATGACCTGCATTGGTAGAGGGAGCCTCTTCACCTGGGGAGTTCTCTATTCAATAAAATCAAAGATTCAGTGCAAAGATTAATGAGTATTTACTGTGGACCAGGCTAAGAATTGGGGATACAAATGAAATCCAGCAGGACATTCTTTGGCCAGGAGAAGCTTCCATCTAATGATGGGAGATGATACATTAAATTAACTGACAGTGGCTAAAGATATGGACATGGCCAGGAAATAAGGCAGAAACCTGGATCTGGGGAAGAGGAAAAAAAAAACAAAAAACTCACCAGTCAGAGCCCTGGAAAGTTCCAAGCCTCCAGGGCAGTAAGAGATATAAAAATCAGCATTTATATCATGCTTTTAAGTTTACAAAGTAATTTACATAACATATCTCCTTGAAACCTCACAACAACCATATGAGGTTATTACATGCCCATGGCCACATAGCTCAGTCACTGTCAGAAGGAGGATTTGAACCCAGGCCTTCCTACTCTCAGAACAGTGAGATCTACTGAGCCACATTGTTGTATAGTAAGTCAGGTTCCATTGTATAATGAGTGAGAACAGTGTACTTCTGCCCATTTTGGAGTATTTGGACCATCTTGTTAATATTTTAAATGATAATAGAGTTCTATAGCTATTTTGCTTGTAGGACACATCCTTGGGTATAGTGGAAATAAGTATGGACTTCTAGGTAGGCTCTGGGTTTGATCTCTGTCCTACCAGTAACTCAGGGTGTGAGACTCTGAAATAGTTACTTTTCCTCCCTGATTTTTTTCTGTTTCTTTCTGTAAAATAAGGAGACTAATGTTTACCCTGTTTACCTTATCGGTTTATTGGAGAGGTCATTTGTCCCTGTTTGCTACTGTTGAACTCAGTCTCCTCTTCTGTAAAATGAGAAGATTGGACAAGACATTGAATCCAGACATTCTATGGTCTCACTAGCCCTACATGGCACAGCATGGTATGATGGATAGAGGGTCAATCTTGGAGTAAGAGAAGACTCCAAGTCTCAAGTCCCTCCTTTGACTTTTGTGGCTGTGTGTTCCTGGGTGAATCACCTCGCCCATCATATCCTGGGAAACTCCATTAGTAAAATGATTTCCTGTTCTGGAACCTTACCACATGAATATAATTATAGGCCAAAAAGAAAAAAAAATGATAATAACTATGATTTATTTGATACTGATTCATTGGTCAGTGACACTGACCTTGTTCATTTAGGAAAATTCAAAGATGTGCTAAAATTAGTTCTTGCCAGCTTATGAGAGCTGATTGTTAAATTTTAAGTGGGAGCCTTTACATCTCAGAAATTGGCAAATGCTGCCAATCGGGACTTGATTTATTGTTTACGATTGTCTAGACTTAAGAAAGTGATGAAGAAAATGTTAATGATACAGATTAAACTTTAATGTGTGTTGTGCATGCATTGTTTTTTCTGGAAAACTTTTATTCCTAAATCCCTGGAAAATGCCATCTGTTTTCAGAAGAGATTTTCAGAAATGCATGGTAGCAAGAAACTTCCCTCAGAAAAGACTCCTAAACTCCAATAAGGTTACTTTATAGATCAGATTCCTGTGGTACCTATCTGCCTCCCATCGTACAGTATTGTCTGACCTTCATACCCAAAGATTTGAAGGAACCCATGCTCTTCATCCTAATGAAGGTATAAATATGATGAATCTGTCTTATGTTGGCCCATGCCTTTGGTATACAAGTCCTTCACACATACCGTGTTTCCCCAATAATAAGACACTGTCATTAATTTTTTTGGACAGAAAAACACCAGAGGGCTTATTTTCAGGGGAGGGCTTATTTTAATGAACATTGACAGCAATTTTAATAAACAGGTAAATGTGAACAAAAAAATGTACCTTTATTCAATAATGATCATGTCATCTTCTTCAACAACATCGTCATAAGTGTCCATACCCTGAATTCCGTCCTGGATGTCTTGTGCCTCCATTTCCTTCAGAAGAAGTGGACCCAATCTGTCATGTCCAGCAATATAGCTCTCTTTAAATGAATATGTCTTGTCCAGGTAACCTGCTCGTAGTGCCTTGGTGACACAGCTGTCAGTAATTTTATCCCATGACTTCTTCACCCAAGTCACGACTTCTTGCAGACAGGGCTTCACAAAGTTTCCACACTGATTTCTTTCCATTCTATTTTCAATGTAGTCATTGACTTCCATGCACAAATGGTCCTTGAATGGCTTGTTTATTGCAATATCAAGGGTCTGGAGATAGGCAGTCATTCCTGCAGGAATCATTACTTGATCTATTCTTCTCTCTGCAAGGAAGTTCTTCATTTCTCTAGCGTGGTGAGTGCTGGCTGAATCCCAGACTATCAGACCTCTTTGGTTACCTCGCATAACAAGTGGCAGCATTAAATCAACCCACTTTCTTATAACGGCTTGTGTACACCAGGCTTTTTCGGTTTCAAGAACGTAAATGCCAGATACACGTTCAATCTTATCTTTCTTGACCTTACTGATGATTAGAGGTGTGGCTTTCTTTCCATCCAAACGAATTGCCAAAACACAGGTGACCCGTGCACTTTCATAGCCAGTGGTGGGAATGTAGATTGACATTGCACCCCTGTGATGAATTGTTGTTTGAGATCCTTGTCCCATAAACACTGCAGTTTCATCCATAGCAATCATATTGCAGGTTTGGTATTTGGAAATGTCAATCCTATCAATAAAGGACTTGAATGCAAGTGCACGTTTAATAACTTCAGCATCTTCCAGCTTAAACAGTGTTGTTGATCTTCTTAGGGACAGTTCATACTGTTGAAGGAAACCGTCCAACCAGTGTTGTGATGCTTTGAATCCTTCTGAGACCATTTCAAACTCTGGTGCCATTGAAAGGGCAAATGCTTGAATATCAGCTCTGCGCACAACCAAGGCCTTTGCTTCCTGTCAGCAATCCATTCACCAATGAGGATCTCCAAGTCAGGATATAAGGGCTGCCGACCTGATCCAGACCTGCGCTTTTTCCCTTTTCCCTCATCCACCTGTTGATTGAGGTTATTATAATCTGCTCTCCATTTTCTGACCATTCGAAGATCCAAAAGTTTTTCTTTACAGAAAACTGCAAGATTCTTGCCATGTGACTCCTCTACAATTGCTTTCTTATACTCAACAGTATAGCTCTTCCTTCTTGTACTCATGTCTGGGGGTCAAAACAGACAGAATAATAAAATTATGACCATCAGTCCTTCTTTTCACTCCATCATGCCCCCTGAGTTCTTCTTTTTTCCTCCATCATGCCCTTTTTATCCTCCATCATGCCTCCTCACTCCCGCTTACATACCGGGTTTTTATGTTGTCCTGCCTCAGCTCTCCTCCGAGGCACTGCTCTCAATGGCGCCAGCAAGCAAATCACTGGGGAAGAACAGGATGATGCACTCACTGCTACAGCTCTGATTGGATGCAGCTCGGAGCGCAGCGTGCGTTTCACCCGGGGGGCGGGGGGGACGGTGCATACAGAGGGTACCGTAATGTAGCATGTAGCACAAGGGATCACCTTCACTACAGTAGCAATCTCAATAGGGCTTATTTTCAGGGGAGGGCTTATTTTAGAGGAATCTTACACAGTAAGGGGGGGCTTATTTTCGGGATAGGTCTTATTATTGGGGAAACATGGTAATAGTTGCTTAATAAACATTTGTGGAATTCAGCTACGTGTACATGGCCTGAATTTCTACTGGAGATAAGTTTCCATGAGCTCCAGTAGTCACATTCACATCTCATTTTTATTGTCAGGTCTTGATATTTTTTAAAAGACAGGATTTTTGTCATGGTGCCCCATGTACATTTATTCTATCAACTTGTTATGGAATTGTCCTTTTGAAGCTCATATTAATCTAAATTTGAACTTCAGCTCATTTTTTTAATGACAAATGAAAAGAAAACACTACTGATAAAAAAAAATCCTTCAATATGCAGGACACTAAATTATAAATCTGTTTGCTCACTTACCTCCCCAACTGAGGTAAACCAAAAGGAATAAATCAGTAATAAAATGAATAATAGCATACATTTACAAAACCTTGAAGAATTACCTTGCATTTTCCTCACCAAAATCCTAAAAGGCTGTTGGTGCCAGGATTATTCACATTTTATGGGTAATTATGGAAAAGACTGACCTCAGAATCAGGAAGACCTGGGAGAGAGTCCAGCTTCTAACACATAGTGGCTAGGTACCTGTAGGAAGGCCATGAGAAACTTTTACAGTGGAAGTGATGGTGCCAAACTGAATTGGTAGAGGGAGCGCCCTCCCCTTTGATCTCTCTCTCTCTCTCTCTCTCTCTCTCTCTCTCTCTCTCTCTCTCTCTCTCTCTCTCTCAATGAAATCACAGCCAATGAGATCACAGATCCCTGCCCTTTACCCTCCCACAAATAAGGAAGCAGACCTTAAGAATGAAAGGGACTGGATCACATAGCTTGTCAGTAACAGCCCCAGGATTAGAACCCTGGTGTCCAGACTCACTATCCTTTCCTCCTTCACTTCAGTCTGGTTCAGTTGAACTCTCAGTCTTGTCTCATAGGTTCCTGGGGCAATGTGATCTGCCCTGGCATGTGCTTGGTTGGTTTTGCAGTTGTTTCTCTCAAGTCTTCAAAAACTGTCTCTCCCCACTTTTTTTTTTCACTTTCAGCACCTGGTTTTTGGAATAAAGTCTTTCATTGCTTACCTGATTCCTGACATGCCCAAAGATTTATCGGATCGAGTGAGGCGGGAGAAGTACTTAGTCCAAGAAATGATGTATGATGCCGAGCTGGAGCATTTGCAGAAACAGCGGAAATGTCATGGGAAGCAGTATCACCAAGAGTGGCCTTAGCTGATCCCAGAGCCCCAGGAGAGACTGAGCTATCGGTGGGGATGGAAGACTATGACCTTCCTGTTCCCTGCAGAGACTCATGCGGAAGCACACAGCTGAATATGTGTGGAAACTGGGGACTGGGGACTGGGTGGGGAATGATTGTATCACAGCCTTTTCTATAAATTGGGAAATCCAGGCTCCTGAGGAGGCCAAAGAAGAGCCCCCACCCAGTGTGGCTGTGTGCTCAGATCAGCACGGACTTATGGGAGCCAATAAAAGAGTCTCAGAATCTTCCCTAAAGCACCGGGCTTTGGGGAATTTCTAGGCCAGTCAAACAAGGTTGGAGTTCTGAGCCTGGCAAGTGTACCGTGTAGATGTTCACAATGAGAGCATGCTGAACATCACCACATGGTCTCTGCTCCTCTAGCTTCCCTGCCCATTGCTCAGTTGAGTTGTGAAGCTTACCATAAAAGGAGTCAAAGGAGCTATTGCCTTGGCTGCTGTTACTTGATGTCCTCCTTCCTGCAGACTTCCTGTTCAGTCTGAGTTGCCCTGGCCTCTCCTGTCATTCTGTGTGCCGCAATGGAAAATGCGCTGTTGAATGTTGACTATGCAGTTAAAAAATTGCATGGCATTTATCCTTTGTCTCTTTTTCAAGATTACACCAAAAAATAATAATAATAAACCTATAAATCTGATGGCTGTGCTACCCATTGGAAGAAAAGAAGAACAACACTGCCTGGACCCAATGTCTTTTATGAGTGGTGTGGCTCGGCCGAATGTTATTTTTATTTTCATAAAAAGTGGCTGGAGTCCCCTACATCAAAGAGAAGATTGGCATTTTCTATGCCACTCAAAAAAGAAAGGGCTGAAGTTCTGACTTGGCCTACTTTTTTAGCATAAGGTTAATGTGAGTTTTCCTTTTAATCTGTTGGGAAAGCTATCCCAGAACGTCACCTTGAAATTGTGTAAATATATTATTTTCCTTTTTTTTTGTTGTATAGTGGTTCATCAACAGTGTGCAATTTCTAGCTCATTTGGCCACAAGACCCACTCTAGATCATGCCCTTTTGTCTTCTTTGTTCAGGGAAAGAGAAGCTGGACAATCTGCACGGGTCTGGCTCCTCTTTTAGAGATGTATGCAACTCTCTCTCAATGCATGAATGTAACTAAGTATTATGGCTAGAATTAGATATCTGTGAGCTTTGCTTTCTTCTAAAATCAACTGTCTTTGTTTTATTTTTGAGACATCACACAAAACATAATGGAAGTTAAGGAAGAAGGTACACGTTGGCTTTGTGTGTAGGGCTATAGGAGCAAAAGTCAGGGTCAGTTTGAGATCAGATGATTTCAATGTGAAGGGCCTTAGTGAATTACAATAAACCAATACCATAGGGCATTCACCTAAAGCCAGTAGAATGGCTACCCTGTGGTGTCCATTGGAGGAGAGAAGCATGAAAAAATCAGGACAATTCCCTTCCTCATCCTTAAAAAAAATCCAAGCTAATCCCCAGTTTTTTGTAGGAAATCTTTACAATAATAATGTACTTTTTAGACTTCATTTCAGCCTTTGTTCTTAGGCAAAATTATTTCCAAAAGTTTCCAGAAATATGTTGGGGAATTGAGAATGGCAGTTATGTAAATTGAATTTTCCATAGCTCTGTCAGATGCAGATATTAGAATGAAGTTTCTTATTCTTCGAAGTTGTTTCCATAAGAATGATACTAAAATGATCTTTCCTCTTTTCCCCCTTTACTTTTAGAAGAATGCCAATAAATAATAGTGAAAATACATATGAACTTTTCAGTTTTTTATTGAACAGCCAAGCTCATGCCCTGTTCATTAGAGCTGGGGGATTATTCTCTATCTCATCTGCTCCAAAGATCGGCCTCTTTTCCCTCTCTAAGTTTCCTGCTTTTGTTTTAAATTTATCCAGCAACCACCATAAATTCCATCCATGAGTTTTAGCTCCAACATTTTATAGAAGACTATCTTTTCTTCCTAATTGGTTTTATGTATACACCTTTTGGGGGGGGGGTGGCTCACCTAGATTCTGTGCCCAGTTAAATTTTATATGTCACCTTTATGTACCAAACCTCAAAGGGTCTTAGTGGGCACAAGGCAGAAATAGCCTTTCTCTGAAACTTGGCCCCCAGCACAAAACAATGTGGAAGGTTTGTCATTGTGGTTTCTTTAGCTAGTTTCCTGCCTAATGCCCCCAAACCATGTAGAGTATGTATTTGATGTTTTTAAAAATCTGACACAAAATGCTGATTAAAAAAAGAAAAATAGATAATATTTTATTTGAAAAAAGTTTTTCAATTATTAACTATTTCTTGAACCTAAAAAATAAAGTGGGGAGGGGGAATTGAAAGACAGATAAAACAATACTAAAATTTTCCCTGACTGATAACAGCAACACTAGATCCTAAAAAGAACTATATTGGATTATTGATGGGCAGTGTTTCAGAAATCATTGAAGGTCTGTGAATTCAGTGACAGATCAATAATGCTTTAGTTAACAGACATGCTTGGCTGAATAGTCAAGCATGTGGTTTTTTATCTAGAATGCACATTATTTTACAAAGATATACAGCACACATTCTTCTCAGGAATTCTGTATTACATGAATGCAGTCAAAATATATTTTTCATATCCTACATCAATGTTTTTTGCAAACAATTGATCCATACCTATGCATGTGGGCTGCCTTGTCAAGCTGTCCAAAGCTCCTGGGCCTTCTTTCCAAATCAAAGTTTGTGGAAAACTTCTTTGAGATTGTAGCTGATTGATTCTATGATCCTCTTGTTCTATGCATGCACTTTGGGGGTGAAATTGAGAGAATGCATGATCAGGCATGGCATTTGAACACCACAATTCTAAAATGTGTCTGTGACGCCTCGCATAATGTCATGCTAGAGTGGGATGAACAGGAGTCTTTTTTCAATCAATAAATTATTATTTACTATGACAATTCTTCTCCATTATGTTTTTGTTGCAATTGCTACCAAACAAGGGATGATGCAGGTTGTGATTTCCAAATTATTATCTCTCCCAAAAGAGGCAATTTAGTCAGCACACATAAGACCTTTCTATTTTTTTTTTAAAGCAATCAGTGTTAAGTAACTTGCTCAAGTTTACACAGTCAGTTATTTCTGGGTGTGGTGCTAAGAATCTGAGCCCAGATTCGATCCCCAGGTCATCCTGACACTGGGGCCAGTGCTCTTACTTGCTGAGCCACCTGGCTGCCCCTAAGCAATTGGGGTTAAGTAACTTGCTCAAGGTTACATGGCCAGATATTTCTGGGTGAGTGCTAAGTGTCTGAGCCTGGATTCGATCCCCAAGTCATCCCAACAGTGGAGCCAGTGCTCTTACTCGCTGTGCTACCTGGCTGCCCCAAGACCTTTCTTGTACCTAGGTGTTACTGACCACCCCACCCCCTTTTAAAATGATATTGAGTAATGTAGGATTTAGGAAGGGGTATAATGGAAAGGGTTGTTTAACAACCAGCTCTTGGGGGGGAGGGGAAGAATGCACAACACACTTAAATTTAATCTGAATTTTTAACATGTTTGCCATCAATTTCCTTAGTCTAGAGACAATCAATAGAATGGTGCATCAAGGCCTGATTTGTAGGGTTTGCAAATTTCTAAGGTGTAAATATTCACTCTGAAGATTTAGCAATTGACTCTTTTCAGTCAGAGCTATCTCCAAAACACTGCTGGATCTAAGTGGTATTATGTATTTAGTACTGATCTTAGAGACAAGGAAGGCCTGAGTTCAAATTCTGTCTTGGACATTTACTACTTGAGGAACCATAGACAAGTCACAACCTCTCTCAGCCTCAGTTTCCTTAACTGTAAAATGGAGATGATATCCCATGATGGTTCTTTAAGTTTCAAATAAAACTTCAGTCAAATGCTTTGTAAATGTGTAACACTATAAAATGCGAGATGAATGTCAATGCTGGACCCATTGACAATCTTGTAAAACAGCCGCCATCTTGCATACATTGCCCCACACCTAGTAAGAACTTAATGCATGCCTTATCTATCTTTTTATCTACAACTTCTTTATTTTATAGATAAGGAAAATGAGTTGCTCAATCAAGCTCAGGCTGTCAGTTGGGGTGTTGGAGAATCAAGTGGGCTAAAGTATCTGAAGCATTCTGCAAATCTGAAAGGGACATAGAAATGCTAAGTAATGTGCTTCTGTATGAGCTTTCATTATTAGCACATTTTTTGTTCTTTTATGGAGCCTGACTTTGCCTCTCTATGGATTCTGCCCATTGCTCCTAGTTCTGCCTTAGATCAAGGTTTGGTTGTTGTTCAGTTGTTTTCAATTATGTCTAACTCTTTATGACTCCATTTGGGGTTTTCTTGGCAAAGATACTGAAGTGGTTTGTCATTTCCTTCTCCGGCTCATTTTACAGAGGAGGAAACTGAGACAAAGGGGTTAAGTGACTTGCTCAGGGTCACACAGCTAGGAAATGTCTGAGGCAGGATTTGAACTCATGAAGATGAGTCTTCCTGATTCTAGGCCCAGTACTCTGTGCACTGTGGCGCCACCTAGCAGCCTGCTCATCTCTAAATCATTTCATTTGGTTTAGGTGGCCTACAACCCAAATGTAGAAAGATTTATTTCCTAATTTCTTTATCCTTAAATCGTCATGTGATTTTGGCAATGCATCTTCCAAGAAGCCAATGACTGGGAACTCCTGTGAATATGCAGAGCAGACCATCTTAAAGCTATTTCTCTTGAAAAGCCTGCCTTGTTTTAGTTATATTCCTATTTCACTTTTGTTATGGCTACCCTAGATGAGGCACAGACTCTGGGAGCCCCCTTGAGCTCTCTTTGAATCTTCCCACATAGGGCATTTACATGAGGCCATAAGCGTTTCGTTGTGGCTCTGCCCAAACCTTTGTTACTAGCTTGGCCCTCCATTATCCAGCTAGCCCCACCCTTGATCCTCCCAAAATATCTATACCCAAATCAACTGTTGCACCCTTGAACTGGCCTAGGCCACCATTGTCTGTCATCTCCAGGTAGCCTCCAGCAACTTCCTACCCTTAATCACTCATTACTGGAGTCTGAACTCATTGATTCCTCCTGTAAACCCTCCCCAAACTCCTCTAGGCCACCCCTAGATTCCTCCCACAACCTTTCTGTATATCTGACCCCATCTTGCCTCCATGAGAGGAGGAAGGCCAGAGTATGATTTAGCACAGACTCATTCTTTGTCAGGTGATTCTGGCCCTCTTGCCCAATGCAAGCAGCACAGACATTGAGGCCCCTTAAGAGTCCACCCATTATAGCGGACTTTTAACAAATTTTGCTTTTCTTTGCTTGAGAGAAAACTTAAGTCAAATTCATTCAGCAGGACCCAGTGTGTTGGTATTTTGGGGTCTCGAGCACCCCTAATCCTATTCCTCATCATTTTTATGATGACCCTCTTCACCCTGACAGAGAAGATTGGATAGTTGATTTGCAATGCTGAATGGAGAGTTGCTGTCCAAAAAATCAGAGAACTTGGATGGAAAGTCCATTGGGACTAGGAGACAAAGTCAGTGGAGGATAGTGAAGAGATCACCAGCCATAGGGTCAAAGGATATGGGTTCAAATCCTAGCTCCAGTACTTACTAGCAATGTGATCCTGGCCAAATCACTTAACCTCTCTTGTCCTCAGTTTCTTCATCTAAGGAGGTTCATCTTTTAAACTGAAGTCTAGTCCCTACTCTGTTACTACCTAGTGTAGGGCATAAAGGAGTGAGACAGAAGATCCCCGAGATTAAAATTGGAAGTGGATTTTATTACCGTGGGACTGCGATGGTCACATACCCATATCAGAAAGTGAGTTGGCATGAACAATATTCCAGTTTTTAAAGAGATTGCAATAGTCAGGTTACATAAGCTGAAACTACAATCAGTGATTGGTCAGTGTATATTTGAATTTTCCCATGCCCACAAAGTTTTTCCCTAGGCTGAGGGACAGGGAACCCAGAATGAGTGGAGATGGGGAACACCTGGTAGGGGGTGCAGGGGGGGGGGAAGGGCAGGGGATGGGGAAAAATGGAGCAGGGATTTTACCCTAGACTGAAACTCCTGCCCACAGATCAATTAGGGGAGGGAAGGGTGGAGTTGTGCTAAAATTCCTGCTCACAGATCAATTAGGGAAGGGAAGGGTGGAGTTGTGCTCAACATTCCCTACTTTTCTTTGTAGCTATGTCAAACCTTTGACATGGCTGGAGCCACATCATCATCCAGGTTATCCAATTCCATTCCCAAAGGATGGTAGTGGGGGTCCCTGACAATTAACGTTTTAACAGAGTTGACACAGGACTTGACAAATTGTAGAAAGTGATTAATGAGACAGGGTCCTACAGTCAGGGCTAATCAGGAGGAGGAGAGGGCCAACCAAGGCTGATACCAATGTAGTGAGCCAGGAGGATGTCCTGAACAGGGACTGATACCAATTCTCAGACTTTTCCAACTCCCTTTGTCTATTAGCAAATTCTGGCGTACCAACTTCAGACACTCCCACACCACTCCAGAATTGTTTGCATAGAAGCAACAAGCCTCACCAAGGGCTGCACACAGGCCACCCTGTTTAAGAAAAAGAAGGTCAAGACCTCTGCTGTTCTGGAGAACTACCTCTGCCAGAGAGTCTACCTGTCTTTCCAGGACTGAGATGGACTGCTCTATGTGGGAGAGGTCAATATTTACCTGTGTACTTAAGGCCTGATAGTTGACCTCCCCCTTAATCAAGGCTGCCATCCTGGTCGCTGCAGAACCCACAAGGTCCAAGCCCACTGAGATGGGAATGAGGAGTGGTACTGCCCGCCTTCGGTGGTAGTTCAGTTGCCCTTCTGGGGAAAAGTAATGCCAACCTTGTTCACCTGGGAGAAGGGTGACCCGGGGAATTGTGGCCACTAGGATACACAGGGGCCCTCAGTGTGTTTTTGTTTTCTGAGGAACACTGTAGCAGAGACTTACTGGGTAAGGCCATCGTGGCATGCCCACCAGGCTCCTAGAGGGGCGGGAAAGTAGTCTGAGCTAGAGGCCCGAATCTCGTGGGTTTGTACACAAATTGAGCTATACTGAGAGCTGGACAAAGGAGTGCTGGATGATATGAGGCAGATACCTGTTCCCTGTACATCCCCAAGGGTCAGGGTGGTCCCATTCACAATGCTCTGTGTTGGAAGTCGGGGAGACTGAGGCATTTAGTGCCACCCCTACATAGTAAGGAGGATGACATTCAACACAGATCCAGCAATCTTTTCCCATCTTGTGGTTAGTGCTGTTAAGTGTTTTATGAACAGCTGACAGGAGGGTAAGTAAGGGGACCTGAAAATTGTGAGATCCCTGAATCTTTGAAGATGGGTGGACATATGACCTGACCAGGGCCCACGCAGTGACAGCTGGTATTGTGATTTGGACATCAGGGTTCCCTATTGGGGCAGGGATAGCCAAGACCCCTATGGGACCAAGGGAGTGGCCATCCGGTAGGGGCACAGGAGGCTTCTTGGTTACAATCAGTACTACTGTCTTTCCCACCTGCCCTTCCTCCTCCTCCTCAGGGACTATGATTCCCAGCACTCGAGAGACCGAGACTCCCCAGGTGGGGTCAGAGGGGTTTTGAATGGTGAGATCGAGCATGGATTGCCAGGGATCAGACCCGACTGTATGGATTCGGAACAATGGGTCTGAACCCCTGCTACTGCCTGCCCTGTAGCACAGGGAGGCACTGGGGCTAGAAGAGGAGATGTGGTAAGCTGTGACACAAGCACAGGTGCAAGGGCATCCCTTATCTGAACAGAGCAGGTAGCCTGCATCTGCTGGTGGGCCCCCAAATAGTCCAGTTCTGGGGGAAAAGGGAGTTGAGGGGGAGCCGTATGTGTTCCAGGTTCTGGAAAGTCCAGGATTATCCATTTCCTGTGGTTACCATCCAAGTGTAGCTTGGTCTGGCGGCATGGGGATTGTGGGCGACCACACAAGGAGGTAAAAGGAGGATCAGGAAGAGGATCAGATAAGTCTTAGCTTTAGGGGGTCCTCGTGGACTTCTGCTTTCCATGCTGAGGTGACAGCAGGCTTCACTCTGGTATAATGGAGCCAGGTGGGGATAGAGTCCACTTTGACAGCAGTGGGTATAGTGAGGATCACAACATGTGGCCCCTTCCACCTCAGCTCCAGACTCATAGTGGTGAATTTCTTTACCAGCACAGAATCTCCAGGTTGAAACAGGTGCGCTGAGACTGAGCTTGGGACTGGGAGGATGGTATGGACTGAGGGGACGAGTTTTTTTTTTTTTTTCTGAGTCGCCTGCAGACCCTATAGGAACTTAATGAGGGGAGAGTTAGTGATTTCAGCGTTTAGGTCGTCTCAGATTAGAGGAAGAATGGGTGGTGACTTTTTAAAAATTAAAAAATTCCAAACATAATTTCAAATGGGTCAGTCCTAATTTATTGGGAGTGCATCTGCTTCTGATCAGGGCCAGTGGTAGAAAGGTGACCCAGGATTCCTGGGTTTCCAGGACAAGCTTGATGAGAAACTCCTTCAGAGTCCTGTTTGCCCTTTCCACCTACCTGGAGCTCTGAGGCTGATATGCACAGTGTAATTTCCAAGAAATTCCCAAAGCTTTTGCTATTTCTTGTGATATTTTGGCTACAAATGCTGGTCCATTATCTGACCCATTTCTCATGGGGAGGCCAAACCGAGGGACAATTTCCTTAATAAGTTTGTTGTTTTTTGGTTTTTTGTTTGTTTTTTGCTACTATTAGGGCTGTTTCATTTTTCACAGGGAATGAGATACCCGTAGCCCTGCACATGTGGTTTTGTCTCAGTGAAATCGACCTTCCAGTGTGTCCCTGGCTGTAACGCTCTTACTCTGACCCCCACTGGTCCTGTATTTTTTTTGTTTCACATTCACCCATGCACACGTCTTACAGAGACTCACAATGCTAGACAGGTGCTCATTTAGATCTCCCCAGGGACTCACAATGCTAGACAGGTACAGGTGCTCATTTAGATGGGGAATATAGTACCTTTCTTCTCTAGGAGACCGAGTTTTCTTTCCCCTAGGTGAAGCCTTATCCATTCTCTCCCCAGAACCTCAGGTACCAGGAGGCGATCTCCTGGGAGGAGCCACCAACCTGACTCCTCTTTTTTTTCCTTTTTTATTTATGGGCAAAAGGAGGCATCCTTTTTTAGAATAGGAGGGGAAAACTGGGTACAGTGGGCATTTCCATAAGGGAACAGACCGTTGGGGAAAAGGGAGGAGTCAGCAGCTTGGTGGAGCCAGATTTGCGGCTTGGTTGCCTACCGTCTCTAGGGTGTCACACACTTGATGGGCTGGACAATGAATGATGGAAATGAGGGAGGGGAGCCAGACAGAGTCAACAAGAGATAGGATTACTGCCCGGCTCTTCGTGGCCGCAGTCACGAGACGGCGTTCGGGAGAGCTGTGGCAAAGGCATATCAGCTATCAGTGTAAATGTTAGTTGATTTTCCCTCCAAGAGGCTGAGAGCCTGGGTCAGAGCAACGAGCTCCAGACATTGGGCAGAGGACCCAGGAGGGAGGTGGGATGATCACAGGACTGAGAGAGATGGGGAGGACACTACTGAGGCACCAGCCCTGAATATCCCTTCCTACAAGAAACTGCTGCCATCAGTGAAGAGGATTAGGTCAGGGTTCTGCAGGGGTGTGTCAGTGAGATCGGGTCTTGCAGCCTGGACCTGATCAATGACCTGAAGGCAGTCGCGGACAGTGGGGGAGGGTGGACTAAGTTCAGGTTCAGGGAGTAAAGTGGCAGGGTTCAGAACAGAAGGTTTTTTTTTGGGGGGAGAGGGGTTGTTTGTTTTTGTTTTTTTTTTAAGTCAGATGAGGCTGATCTAGGAGGAGGGAAGTGTGTCTTTCTTTGGTCCTTTGTATTTGGTTTGAGCATTTATGATACTCAAGATGAATTAATCATTCAAAGTTGTTCTTAGGACAATATCTCTATTATACACAGTGTTCTATTGGTACTGCTCATTTCACCTTCCAATATTTCATTGAAGTCTTTCCATGTTTTTCTAAAATCAACCAGCTCATTACTTCTTCTGCTACAGTAATATTCCACTACAAGTATACACCACAACTTGTTTAGCCATTCTCCAAGTAAAGGCAACCTATCATTATAGCCAATCTAATAGGTATAAGATCATATCTCAAAGTAGTTTATATTTGTATTTCTCTAATCAATAATGATTTAAAGAATTTTTATATGATTATATGTAGTTTTGATTTCTTCATCAAAAACTGGCTGGTTCATATATCCTTTGACCATTTATCCATTGGGGAGTGACTTGTGTTCTTCTAAATTTGACAAAATTCTTTATATATTTGAGAAATGAGACATTTATCTATAAAAATTACTTCCCTCAAATTTTTGTTTTCCTTCTAATCTTGGCTAATTGGTTTTATTTGTACAAAAATCTTTTAATTTAATGTAATCAAAATTATCCATATTATACCTCACAATGCTCTCTCCTGTTTCTTCATAAATTGTTCTCCTATCCATAAGTCTGCTAAGCAGTATGTTCTATGTACTTCTAATTTTCTTTTGATTTATCCCTTTATATCTAGGTCAGGTATCCATTGTCATTAGATCTTACTTTTATCTTCTTTGAAACCTGCTTTCCCACTATTTATGGACAAACTGTTCCTGATTTTCTGTTTTCTGTTTCTTTCCTATGATAAATTTTAAAGAGGAGTGGCCTCTCTCTCTCTCTCTCTCTCTCTCTCTCTCTCTCTCTCATTGGGAGGACTGAGGAAGAGATGAGAATGAGGTCCAGGATAGAATTTCTTCATTGTTGGACCCTTCAACTTCTGAAGGATGACATTATTGTCATAAAATTAATCAATTGTTAGCTAAAGGGAGAACTATGGAAGATTACAAATAATTAGAGTCCCCTGGGCCACACTTCCAGATGTTCTTCATCATATTGCTATACTGCCATTCTCACCCCATATCCTAAATATTCATGGCCCAATGCCAAGCCTATCACTTTTTAAAATAACAAAATATTCTCCCTCTGATTAAAGACACAAGGAACAAAAAATGCAATTGGGGAAAGCTCCTTATTCAATTCCAAAATGGCTTCTTGACCCCTAGACCTAGCTTACCCTCGTGGAAGCCCAATTAATGATAGAAAAGCTGTTGGCACCTCCCCTGGCCCTTTAATATTGTGTAAAACTTCAGTCTCCCTATATTCCTTAGACCCATATTATCCTGGATTTGTCTCAGTGGCCTTTAAAGTCTCCATCTGATACAATTTATGTGTCCTTAGGGGTGTTAATGTAGCTGCTAGGCAATAAGTTATGTTATCATTCCTTGGAAACTAGAGGCTGTTTGGTTATTAATATCTTCTTTATGTCTCTTTTAGCCAAGGCTGTTGAAGTGTTGTTATTTTCATCATTGTTTCTATAATTAAACTCAGCTCATATTTAATGGAGCGCCTGATTATTGTGGGGTAGGCAAAAATCGATTGCTATGTCCTCAAACCAGCACAACCCCGCATGGGCACATTTGTTTAAAGAATAAACTCCCCTTTGCTGACTCTCCCTGATCTTTTTCTCTGACTTTCCAAGACCCAGACTCTCTTTCCTGCCCTTTCTCCATTCATGCCATGCTCTTCCTTCTCTCATCTTCTTTTCCTTCTGTCTCTCATCTTCCTCCCTCCCTATTACAAGATATAATATCTAAGTGCACAAGGCTTTTTTTTTCTTTATCCTTTAAAATAATAATAATAGTGGTGGTGGTAGGAAGAGTAGTCATAGTAATAGCAGTATTCAGTATTAATATTAGTATGTAGCAGGGGCAGTAATAGTAACAGCAGTAACGGCAGCAACAGCACCAGAAGTAGTAGCGGCAACAGGAGTAGCAGTAATAATAGCAATAGCGGTAGCAGTAACAGCGGCAGTAGTACTATTAGTAGTAGCAATAGCAAGAGACGGCCAGGTAGCACAGCGAGTAAGAGCACCGGCTCCAGTGTCGGGATGACCTGGGGATCGAATCCAGGCTCAGACACTTAGCACCCACCCAGAAACAACTGGCTGTGTAACCTTGAGCAAGTTACTTAACCCCAATTGCTTAAAAAAAAATAGTAGCAATAGCATCAGAAGAAGTAGTAGCAACAGCAGTAGCAGTAATAGTAGAAATAGCTGTAGCCGTAGTAGCGATAATAACAACAGTAGCAGCAGCAGTAGTAGAACTAGCAGCAATAGAAATAGTAGCACTAGCAACAAGAATAGTAAGAGTAGCAACAGCAACAATGGAAATAATAGTAGCGATAGCAGTATCAGGAATAGCAGCAATAGCAGCAGTGACAGAAGTAACAGTAGCTATAGCAATAGCGGTAGTAATAGCAGCAGCAGCTGTAGTTAGTAGCGGTAGTAGCTGTTGTTGTTACATAGTACATTAGGATTTGCAAAGCATTTTATTTTTGTTATCACTTTCAGTCACCACAACAACCTCCTAAGTGTTATCATTATTCCATCTCCTTTTCCAGAGGAGAAAACTGAGGCTGATTTTTTCCTGGGTAATACAACTGTGTTGAACTGAGGTGAAATTTGAACATAACTCCTCCTGACTCCGAATTTATCCCATTACTGCCCTGATTTGATTTTAGACAATTAGCGATCTGATATGAAATGAACCCACACCTGTCTTTTAAGCTCAATTCTATCCCAGACTCTTTTCCTTTGCATGTAAAACCTCCAACAGAAGCTCTTATTACAAGGTCAGGTGCACTCCTCACCCAGGCAGATGTGGAGCCAGAAATGACGTGGTTGGAAAGTACAGAAAGGAAGAAAGGGCCCCTTCCCTTGGATCAAGTTTCCTTGGGTGTTTTATTGGTCAGAACCATGTATTTAAAAAAAAAAAAACTCAGCCTTACAGGAATCTCACTGGCCTTGAGTCCCCAAACCAGATCCCTCCTTTCACATGTACTGACCCCCTGCTTCCTGAACCAGCCTGATTTATTAGGAAGCCCACTGGATTGAAAACTAGAAGGCATGAGTTCAAATTTTGGCTCAGCTACCTAGGAAGCCTTAGGCAAATCAAGTCACTTGATATCAGGGCCTCAGTTTCCTCATCTGTATGTAATGCAGGCTTGAGATTGGCCAATGAGAGCCCAGTCCTGTTACATGTAGAATGAAAGCATGGGACTAGATGAGCTTTGAGGTCTTTTCCAGTTATAAATTCCATAATACCACTTTTCTAGACTAGCTGCTTGGAGTTCTGACAATGCTTTTCTATGGGCCCAAGCCATTCATTTTTGACCTGTGTAAATCTGTCTTGCTAGGGTAGCTAGGTGGCACAGTGTATAGAGCACCGGCCCTGGAGTCAGGAGGACCTGAGTTCAAATCTTTCCTTAGACACTTAACACAAAACTAGCCGTGTGACGTTGGACAAGTCACTTAACCCCAATTGCCCTACCTTCCCCCTCCAAAAAGCAAAAAAAAAAATCTGTCTTGATCTCTGTTGGCATTTAGACTCCTACTTATCTTGGTCCTCGGTCGATGGCCTAGTGCCTCTGCTGTTAGTCCTTCATTCTCAAAGAGGACCAATGATGGGGGCAGAGCCAAGATGGTGGCCTAGAAACAGGCAAACTCCAGGCACTCCTCCATAACCACCTCCGAAAGGACCAATGGTATCGGAGGGCAATGTATAGATTTGCAAGTGAATTCGATTTGAGTGAGGCAGGGCTGTGCAAAGTCATCAGCCTCACTCCTCCAGAGTCATTTGAGTCTGGTGACAAGGCATAAGTCAGGAGGAGGGGTGATGGCCCTTGATACAGTGGGAGATAGCAATAGTATTTATTACACACACACACACACACACACACACACATATGTAGTGTATATATATTATATATAATGTGTACATGTATATTATATGTATTATATATTGTGTTTACATATATATGCACATATTTATATAGTATATAAAAAGGCCAAATTCTTGGCCTTTTGAAGCTAAGATCTTTCCCAAGTCTCAGTTTATCTGAGGCAGCACCCATTCTATAATTAAAGGCTAAGTAAGAAATGAGGCAAAAGGTGACCTAGTTTGCCTTTCCAAGTGAATAGAAGACTGGACTTGGAATCAATAGGCCTGATGTGATATTTACTAACTCTACACTCCTGAGCAAGTGCTCTGTCCATGTTCTGTGCAATCCTTTCTTTATGGACACCATCCTATATGTCTGGAATGACTTCCCTTGCTCCCCCCATTTGTGC
This sequence comes from Petaurus breviceps papuanus, assembly GCF_028583685.1. Lineage (NCBI taxonomy): Eukaryota > Metazoa > Chordata > Mammalia > Diprotodontia > Petauridae > Petaurus > Petaurus breviceps. Next base: position 16,247,213 of record NW_027185804.1, read on the forward strand.
CCCTTGAAATTCTACCCATCCTTTAAGGCTTTGCTTAAATGCCATCTCTCCCACAAAGCCATACTTGATGTTCCATTCAGGAACCATCCTTTCTCCACCCCTAGATTTCCCAAAACACCTGATGAATTCCCTTCTCTTGCATTTACCATTCATGATTTCGTATTACACTTATCTGAATATCTATCCTATCCCTCAATCAGATCCTGAGCTCCATGGAGGCAGGGGCAGTTTTACTTCATCCTTGTATGTCCTCCAATTACTAACACTTCGCTTCTTACTGAATGTTTGTGGGATTCAAAACTTTGCCTTTCTATGTGTCAAGTCTGAATGTGTTTGCCTTTGATCATACCCAGGCATTGCTTGAGCCTAGTAGTGAAAAGAGAAGGTGGAATGTGGGCATACATAACTTTGGGGACTAGTTAACAGCCAGAAGGAAAAAGGGCCTGACTGACTCCTCGCTCCTCTCTTTACCCATAGTTTTCCAAAACCCTGTCATACAAGTAGGGTTGATCCGTTTAATCTCCCTCTTTAACAAAGTATGGTTGCTGAGGTCAGAAAGCAATGTTTCATAGTAGCTTGGTAGAGAGTAGAAGATACCATGGTGTTGAAAAGTAATATCAAACTGTAATAGAAACCTCTACCTGTTGCATATTGACTGAGAAAACCACAAATCAATATTATCTATATTGTATTGTATTTGCATTTGTTTTTACTAAATATTTCCCAATTACATTTTAATGTGGTTCAGATTATACAGCTTTACTTCTTTTTTTCTTTTTTGTTTTGTTTTTTTTTTTTTGTTTGCTTTTTGGAGGGGGAAGGGCAGGGCTATTGGGATTAAGTGACTTGCCCAAGGTCACACACCTAGTAAGTAATAAGTATCTGCACCACCTAGCCACCCCTAGTTTGACTTCAATATTATGGAGGGAAGAGTGCCTAATTTGGTGTCCTGAGATCTAGGTTCTAGCTCTCGCTATGCTATTAAGCACCTGTGTGACCTTAGTCACAATTTAACAATTCTGGGTCTCATTTTCCTCACCTATAAACTTAGACCATTGGATTATTTGTTCTGTGAAGTTTGGATGCGGTCAAGTTTGGATTCATAGGCCACATGTGGCCTCGAGGCTGCAGGTTCCCCACCCCTGGATTAGATCATCTCTTAGGTTGATGTTAGTGGTAACATTCGTTTTCTATAGAAAAGCAATTGCCATATTTAAACATACTTCTCCCCATCATCTTCACCTCTCCCAGATGTCTAGACTAAGAAGACAGTGTGTAACTTTTCTCCATATTCCCCTCACACTTGATCCCCAACCTTCAGTTGACATGACCATGACAAAGGGCATAGAAATGAAGAGAAGAGAGTTAAAGGGCTCATAATAGTGGTCAGTGGCTCTGAGTGTTTCAGCCCTAGTTCATTATAAAATCACATATTCACACACACCTCCATCTTTAGTGATCCAGAAGGCATATATGTAAATATCATATTAAGGAGATGTATTCTAACCCCTTGTGTAGTAAAAAAAATTGGGACTAGTGTACTTTGGGGAAGAGATATCTTAGGAGTAGGCATGATTCCAGGCTTAAAGTATGGGAAGGGCTGTGATAGCCTCATTGCCTTAGAGTTAGAAAAGAACTTAATAACGAGAGGTGAAATGACTTGCTTAAAGTCACACAGGTGGTAAGCGGTAGAGTCAGGATTTGGACCCATCCTCTGATTCCAGATCCAGCACCCCCTTCCCACAGCATGTACCATGCCATCATGTGGAAGTAACACTCAAGTAGTGAGACAGGTTTTATCTTACTATAAAGGAAGGATTACTAGCAATTGTCTAATAATTGAATGGACTGCCTCATGGAGGAGTGAGCTCTCTCTTACTGGAATTCTTCAAAGCTGAGTCTTGGTGCCTGCTGCTCAGGGATTTTGTCAGAAGGGTGGGCAATATGTCTTGAAGTTCCTTCCAATTTTGAGGGTTCTGATGAACTTCAAACCAACTGTAATTGAGGTGTGATCATGAAGGGAGTGGCAGGGACAGAAAAAAGGTAGCTTCTGAAGCACAGCATGCTCGGGAAAAGAGTCTCCTATCTACATAATTTATATTCTTAAACAAACTTCAATATGTATGTGAAATGTGTACTGCTTTGAAGCACGGCTACACTTTTCTACCAACCAGCTAGAATCCCAGAAGTAAGACCGGTAGTTTTTTTTGTTTGTTTTGGAGGTAATTGGAGTTAAGTGATTTGCCTCGGGTAAGTGTCAAGTGTCTGAAGCCAGCATTGAACTCAGGTCCTTCTAACTCCAGGGCTGGTGTTCAATCTCTAGCTGCCCCAAGACTGGTAGTTTTAAAGAGGAGTGGGCTATCTCTACAGATATATAGGCGTGTTTTTTTATCTCTGTGTCTACATTGCGGATGGCAGTGAAGAAACAAGCAGTGGGCCATGAGGCAGACTTTAGTCCCTACAAATGGGTGGCTTTTTCAGCAGCCTGATTAGTATAACTTTTCTCATCAGGGTTATAGCCAGGGAGATGGTCCTGACTGTCTTTCAGTCCATTCTGCAGCGCAGATTCAGTTCCTTGTTTCCAGGCAGCATCTTTTTCAAGACTGTCCTGAGAAAAATGAAAGGAAAATTTCATGGTTTCTCCCTAAAGCAGTAATTAACCATTCCAGCACATAGAAGAGGGATGGCATTTAGAACTACAAGCTCCAGAAACCCAAGAGACCATAAGACCCCAGAATAAAGCTACTGTGGAGGCCACAAGGTAAGAGATGGGAAAATTCCCCCTTGAAAACTTAGGGCCTTGACTATGTGGCAGAACCAATGAATTCTTGTTAAGGCCTTTGGGATAGCTCTGAGATAAAAGAAAAGATTAGGGAAATTTTGGAGTAAATTTGAACTGAAATCAACAAATAGATAGCTAATGTGTGTGATGGACAGCACTTGCTAGTACCGGGAATTTCTCTCAGAGATGAAAATCACTTTTCTATATTCTAGTCCTTCACCCCCTTCTCTTCCAGTGTGGGCTGCATCTTTACTATGTGTTTGTTGAAAACACCCTTGGATTAGCTCTTGATTTTCTACTTCTCCTGGAATTCTCCTCTCTTAGGCCCATGCTTGACTTTGCAGAAGGTAAAGAGTGAACTAATATATCACTCAAGGAAGAAACAGATGTTTGTATACTGGACTGACTCTTCCCCAGATGCCCTTGTGAATTCTTCCAATTCCACCCACTGAAAAGATAACCTTGAGGTAAGTGGTAGACTTTATAGTAGTAAAAAGTCAACTCACAAGAATTGTCTCACTGTCATGTCGAACTCCACACCAGCATAATGTCTTGTATTTCTTAGACCAAGAGCAAAACAAATTCCCAACTGGTCGAATCAATTGTGGTTGAATATCTTTGCCTTTCGTTGGACCTGTAAAATATTTCCCAATAGTATTTATGGCCTGGCATAATGGACAGGAAATCCAGATGTTATTTTTCACTCTAACACAAATGCAGTAGGTGACCTTGGACAAGCTATTTGCCCTCTCTGGGAATCTCCTTCCTCTGTAAAAGAAGTAGATAGATCTGAATGGTCTTTACAGCCATAATACTATAATTCCCAAACCAGGCATGCTTGAGAGGACCTTTGGTACTGTGGCTATCATACTTACCAAAGCAAAACAACTAACTGCTTGAGAAATAGGCCCTATCCAAGCATTTCAGATGTTAACCTGGATAAGTCTAAATCAATAATTAATCTGACCACGAATAGTCCCCATGAATCAAGTAAACTCTTGACTCATACAATTAGTCAAATAAAGGTAACTTTGATCAGCAACCTTTAATATGCTAAAAAGGAGGGTGTTCACACAATTCCTTTCCTTTCAGAAAAAAGTTATTTACTTTTCCTGTATCATGGTTTCTTTTGCTAATCTGGTAAAGCCTAGACCCCTTCTCTGAATATTGTTTTTAAGTGTGTAAAATATATAAGATTGTAAAGGAAATCAATTATACTGAAATAGTTATCAAAACACTCAAAAAACAAGTTGATGATTCTATGGTTAAGAACCCCTGATTTAAGAGATTCTTATTTTTCTTAGCCCAGTTTCTCATATCCTGAATGTTGTCATTATCATCAGCTTCCAAGGCCAGATATTGACAAAATGGTGAATGCAGATGGTCTGGGCTAAGGCTTCTTCTGAACCCTTCTCCCTGTATAAATTAGTCATCGCCAATCATTCTGATTTTCGTCTTGCTACTGGACTTCCATGATTCTGCAAGACAGAGCAAGGCTGATAACTTTGGGCAATTCTGCCTCACTTAAATCTAATTCACTTGAAAGTCAAGATTGATATCTGTGATATCATTGGTCCTCTTTGAAATGAAGGTCCTCTCCGCACCACCATACCACCCCATCTCTTTCTTCAGCATTTTCTGACCCTCATTCCATAGTCAAATCTACTTATCTTACTTCCCCCTCCTTTGGGAACATGCAAGGGGATTGACACAAATTAACTAATTCAAATGTAATTGCTAATGGTTGATAAAACTATCATAGTGTAATGGGAAAAGCAGAGGATTTAGTTTCAGGGGACCAGGAGTCAAATACTAGCTCCTTTCATTTACTACCTGTATAATCTTGGGCATATCACTTAAAATTTCCAGGCCTCAGTTTCTTCAACTGTTAGGTTGGATGAGGTGGTCTCTAAATTCATGGACCTACCTGGATTATAATAGCTAACATTTATACAGAATTTAAAGTTGGTAATGTGCTTTATGTGTATCATTTTATTTGAACCTTAACCCTTGAGGAAGGTGCTATTATTATCCCCATTTGACAGATGAGGAAACTGAGACTAGTTAGGTGACTTGCCCACACTAAGCTAGCAAGTGTCTGAGACAATGGAACCCAACCCAGGTTTTTCTGTTTCTGAGTCCAATCTATTAAACCACCTAGAAAGGGACTTCTGTGCTATATCCGAAAGAGAATAAAGTGGGCTTTTCGGAGTCAGTTAGGGAAAGGATCAGAGGGGCTGCTTGGCACCTTTGACCACTATGCACAAGGTCAACTCAGCCAGGACTAGAATTGATTTTGATTAGGACCCCAAATGTTCAGTTAATGGTACCAACCTGTTATGAAGCTGATAAGGAAACCAGCAAGGATGCATCCCAAGCACCCCACAGCACTGTAGTAAAGGTAGGAGAGTGAGTACCAAGTCTCAGCCATGGCTGGTCTGTGAAAATACAAATAGAGAAGTGCTCATTGGTACAGCCTTGGCTTCTGAAGAGCAGAAGCCACTTGGTTGAAGAGCCCGAGATCCAAGAGCCTGCTGCTGCCTCCCAAGGCATCTTACCAAGCAGCCAAGCCAAGCACGGGGCCTTGGATGGTGTTCAATCTGGTGAGTTATTTCAAGTGCATCAATCTTAGCACTTATTACTAACAGCTTGGCTCTGTCCTCCATTTATTATATGTTGCTCACAACCACCCAGAGTTAGGTAGAGTGCAGTCTGTTACTCTCTCTCTCCATTTTAAAGTTAAGGAAACAATAACCCAGAAAGTGCTAAAATTATTAGGTGATTTGCTATAGTCCTTCACAAACATGATCCCATGATGTCTAATATAAAGATAGCTACTATTTATATAATGTTTTTGAGTTTGCAGAGTACTTTACATATCTTTTCTCATTTGATCATTACAACTCCTAGAGCTAGGAGCTATTATCTTCATTTTACAGTTGAGAAAACTGAGACAGAGGTTAAGAATTATATGACTAATAAGTATCTGAGGTAGGATCCCAAAACCCAGGCCTTCCTTACTCTACATCTCAGACTTCACCTACCTGACCATGGCTATATGATTTGGGGCATGTAGACAGTGCAGTGGAGTGACAGACCTGGAGTGAGGAAGGCTCATATTCATGAGTTCAAATCCAGCCTCAAACACTTACTGGCTGTGTGTCCCTGGACTAGTCACTTAACCCTGTTTGTCTCAGTTTCCTCCTCTGTAAAATGAGTCAGAGAAAGAAATGGCAAACCCCTCCAGTATCTTTACCAAGAAAACCCCAGATGGGATCACAAAGAGTTGGCCACGACTGAAACAACTGAGAGACAATAACAGGAATGGAGAGTGGACACGAAATGGAGTCATGGAAAAGTTTTGCTCTTGTCTTTATGCCTGATGGGTGTTTCTGAACAGGTCATCTCCTTATCTATAATCATAATAGACACATACATAGGGATAGGCACTGGATCAGTGATATATTGGTAAATAGAACTGTCTGATAAAGGAAATTCCTTCTCCCACTACAACTGGACACATTCTCTGCAACTCATTTTTGAGTTGGTGCGCTGACAAGTTAAATGACTTTTCCAGGATCACAATGCCAGTATGGGTCAGTCAGGACTTGAACCCAAGTTTTCTAGCTATGTATTCATTAAACCATATTTCTTTCTCTCTGTATTGGATAGAGTCAGGAAGTCCTGTACTTTCAATTCAATAAGCATTAGTTATTTACCAAGGGCTAGGCATTGAAAAAGAGGTTTAAAAAAAGTCCTTGCCCTCAAGGAGATTAAATCTAATGTATCACCTTTGACCCCATACTTAGGGTCATCACTTGGAAACATCATTTACCCTCTCTGTGACCCAAGCAACTACACACATGCATGTGTGCTTTAAGGAATATGAGATGTCTTCTTCACAATATCTCTGGGAAGTAGTTAGGTATTGGAATTATTATTGTCCCCATTTTGTGGATGAAAAAGGTGTGTGTGTGTGTGTGTGTGTGTGTAAAGAGAGAGTAGAAATATAGACCAATACTACACTCATATTACATTGGATGGAGGACTTAGAATCAGGAAGATCTAGATTATTTCCATAATAATGGAATGATAATAATAATCTCCCTGCTTCCATTCTCCATTCCATTCTCTACTCCATTCTGCACTCAGCTGTAAAATTGATCTTCTTAAAGTGCAGGTCTGACCATGTCAGCCCTCTGTGGGTCTCTGTCACCTCCAGGATCAAATCCAAACTCCTCTGTTTGCCTTTCCTAACCTGTCTTCTTTCTAGTCTTTCCCATAATTACTTAACCCTATGGATCGTGACCTGGTAGCAATGGTCTCCTTGTTAATACCCAGCAATTTCACTCGCTGTCCCCCATGCCTAAAACGCTCACCTTCCGCAAAAAGCGTTTCCCATTCGTCCTTGATCTTAGTACTTTCTCTCTGATGCTACCTCCAATTTCTCTGGCATTGATCTTTTGGCTACAGACTTGTTTCCGCATCTTCTCCCATTAGATGGGTTCCTTGGACTCTTGTGTTTTGGGGTTTTTTGTTGTTGTTATTCTTTGTATCCCCACCACTTAAAATCGTATCCGGCATATAGAAGGTGCTTGATAAATTCTAGTTGACATGCCCTTAACCTTTCAGTGACCCAGGCAACAAAAACCGTAAGTTATAGACAGCAAGCATAGGTCTGGACAAAAATAAATAATAAAGGCATCAACTCTCATTTAAATAGTGCTTTAAGAAATATGAAATGTCTTCCTCATAATAACTCTGGGAGGTAGTTAGGCATTAGAAGTATTATTATCCCCATTTTATGGATTCAAAAGCTAAGTCTTAGCAACATTTAGTGAGTTGTTTAAGATGTCACAGCTGAGATTGGAGCTGAGTTGCAGGCCACATCCCACCATTCATTAAATGGCTTAAGCTACACACATCATGGAAGATTTTTCATCTGATCTTTCTTCCTTTAAAGATCAAGTAATTTTTTTTGGACAATTAATCCTTTAATGAGCACCATAGTGCAGTGGAAAGAAGCTAGATTTGTAATCATAGGAACTGGGTCTGTATCCCACCTTGGGCAAGTCACTTAATCTCTTGGGTCCTCAGTTTCTTTATAAAATAAGAATTTTTTACATAAACTTTTAAAAGTTTTGATAATCATATTTCTATTGTAACATGATATATTTTGCTATTTTGTCCATTTAAAAGTATTATTCTGATAAGCTGTCCAAGACAAAAAAAAAATCCCTGTTAAGAATCTTTAATGTAAAATGAATGGGTTGGAGTAGATATCCTTCCAACTGAGAAATTACAATCTTACAAACATCTAGGGCCTGGGTACTAGGAGTGTGTGTGTGTGTGTGTTGGGGGTGAGCATTTCCTGTCCTCCACTCAAGGGGCTTACATTCTCCTAGGGAATAAAACAAGTAAACAACCACTAAATACTAAAATATTTGGGGAGGAAAGGCATTCCCAAGCAGACAGTCCTTGATTTGAGGCTTGACATGAGCCAGGAGGGAGTGCATTACAGGTAGGGAAGACAGCTTGTGCCAAAGCACAAGATGGAATACTGAGATTGGGGGGGACAAAAAAAAGCCAGTAATGTCTTGCTGTGAATCTGGAAGTTTGGTGAAGGGAGTGAGAACTAGAGTACCTCTCATGATGTGTTCCTAAGAAAGAAATGGAGCTTAAGATAGGATAAGCCAGAATCTTCCTTTAAAGGAGGAAACATATCTTCACATGTAATTGGACAAAAAATACAATACTATTAAGTGGAAAAATAATAAAAGAGACAGAATGGAATGGTGGAAAGAATACTGGACTTGAGACTTAGGTTTCCAGACCTCAAGGCCTGTCTGTGTTCTTTATTAGCTGGGGGACCTTGGGTAAGTTGCTAGATGCCATTTGGGCAACAATGGCCTAATGATTCCATAATTTATTGGGTTATCACTTATACTTTGGGCTAAATTTGGAATGTCATCTGACATTGAGTTAGAGGAGACATTGTCCTGTCTTTGTCATACCTCCACCTATCCTTTTCTTTTTCTTAGGGCCAAAATTTAGCTACTTCATTATAAGGGGCAAAATTGAGTCCACTCCCTGGGAGGAAAATGGGAGAACAGCAAAAAACAAACTTTGATTATTTAGGCTATTGTTTCTATCAAGGCACCCACAATCCATCCACTTACCCAAGTTGACAATTTCAAAACTATCCTCATCTTCACTTATCTTTTCTCTACATTTCGAATTAGTTTCCAAGTATTGTCAGTTCCACCTTCAAGGGTTTCTCATACTTCCCCTTATTTTCAATTACATCTTATGTGATGACCGCTCTAATTCAGGTCCTCATCATCTCTTTTCTGGGTAATTGGAATTACATCTTCTTTGGGCTCTCCCATTTCCAATCCACAATCTATAGAGCTACCAATCATCTACTTCTAAAGCAAAGGTTTGACCATGCAATTCTTGTATGTATGTGTATATATATGTTAAAATATGAACTTCTCTATCATACAAAAGCCTTCACAATATGTCTCTAGTTCGCCTTTCCAGGCTTATTATGCATTCATCATATTTGCCTTCTGGCCACACTGATCAGAATGTATTGTTCCTTGTATGTACACAGTATCCACTCTCTGAGTCTTTGCAAAGGCTGCGCCTTATGCCTGAAATGCAGACCTTCTTCTCCTCAGGCACTTAGAATTCCTAATACCAAGATATCAGAGAAAGTTGCACCTTCTACGTGCAGTCTTTTCTTACTCCTCCCCTGACCCTCAGGTGCCTAAGCCCTCTTCCAGTTTACACTCTATGTGGTTACTTATAAGTGTACATTTTGCTTTTCCTATTAATTACAGATAAGTTACAAATCTTCCTGACTCCCAACTCTTTTGCCTTAACCTTTGTTCTTGAAGGAGACCAGTAGGGCCTCTTGGCTTTAGAGGTGGAAGGGCCAGATGAGGTTAAGTGATGTGCACAGTTTTAGTTTGGAAATAGGAATCAGGGCTATATTCAAACACAGGTCTCTCAATTCCAAATCCAATGCTTTCTTTCCGTCTATACTCCTTCTCTGCAAGTACATTGGCTTTTTTGTTTTGTTTTGTTTTGTTTTGCTTTCCCTACAGCAAAAACATTTGGTAGGCAGGACTCTCACAGTGCCTAAGACACATTGCCTGCACAAGAAAGGCAAGGGAGGTGGCCCCACAAAGTTAGGAAGGAAAGGAAGACTCTAGGAGGGGGATACCACAATAGTTTGATCTTGGGTGTAATATCCTTCTCTAGGGGCCTTCTTCCCTCCCCTTCAAGAGCCAAAATGCCTCCTCTCCTAGCTCAATTGTATCTCTGATCAGCCCAAGTTGGTGGCTCAGGGAGGCCCACTCAAAGTCCAGCATGTACCAGATGTAGTTAAAGATATCTTTTTATATTTCACTGAGTAAAGAAAGCATCTGTGGGTCAAACCCAGCACTGACAAGTACACTTGGTTTTAATGAACTTCTGCATTCACCAAAGTCATTTTTTTTGTTGTAAACATACCTGTACTCTATCACTGAAGGAGCCGTTGTGGGTAATGTTTCTGTCATGTTCAGTTGAACACAATATTCTGTTGATAAAACCAAAGGATGGGTCTTGGTCGCTGGGGCAGGGAACACAAACCCCCCAATAGCCACCCAGAACGACAAGGTGATTCCAGTCAGGAGGCCCCCAAAGGCACCCTTCAGGAAGGAAAAAGAAATTAGACACTGCAAAGCCATTTCATAGAATGAATGAAAATGAATATTGTTGAAAACCAGATGAGCCTGGGAGCTGGATTATATTCTTCGCCCTAACTCCTGGCAACAGTTTATTCCCTCCCATTTCATCTCTCCCATCACCCACACAGCTATCTTCTTTAAAAACTAATTTGTTCTTCATTTAAAGCACCATGTTCACAAGTAAAGTATGTCCTTTCTTGGGTTTAAACTGTAAAAAGAGTAGCAAATGCCAACTTATCAGAATGGCTGTATCTCCTCCTGAGAAGGCAAAATTTCCTCTAATCTTAAAGAACAGAGCTTCCAAACATAAGGAGAACCCACATCTATAGGCTGAATATGCCACTATTCATTCCCCAGATATGCTTGCTAGCTGTTATTCTCATCTCTCTCATCAGGTGTCACAGATCTACCCAATTCAATGAAATTCATCAAACATTAAGTAGCTACTATGTCCCAGACACTGTACTGGTCACCTTGACTACAATGACAAAATGAAATAGTGCCAGCCCTCAAAAAAAGTTACCTTCACACAAATAAATACAAAACATACACAAAGTAATTTCATGAGGGAAAGTAAACAATCAACTTGAGAGAATGAAATAGCCTACCTAAGATGTGGTGTCTACTATGTACACCAAGCCCTGTGGTACAAAAAGAGACAAGAAGCTTAAAGCCCTGCCTTCAAGAACCTTAAAAATCTAAGGATTCCTCAAAGGTGGAGGTGAGGAATAATTTTCCAGACATGGGACAATCCATCAAGGTAAACTTGTGGAAACAGAATGAGCATTCCTTTAAAAATCTGAAAACCAAGTCTTCACTAGATCAATCATTCACTCCCTTATGGGTCTTGGAAAGAACTTGTTTGACTCTTGTTGGCTGTCTACACAGAAAAGCTACTCCACTCTGTGCCTAAGGAACATCACCAGCCTGGCTCTATCTGTCCAAATAAAGTAAGTTATTCATTAGCCCTTGATCAACAGTGTATTAAATCAACCTGAAGTGCCTTGGGGTGGGGAAGGGGAGGAAGGACTTTATTCCTTGGAAGTTAAATTAGATCACAAAGTTCCTCACAGCTTTAACTCTATAATTTGTAGAATCATTTGACTAAGAGGAGGAGCCAGAACTCATCCCTGTCAGAATAAAAAGACTATGATACAATGCTTTTAAAAATTCTGTGTTGCTGGACAACATAGAATGATAGTTTACTTGCTCTTACTAAAGAGATCTCGCATTATTGGGTTCAAAACCCAACTTTCTCACTTGATGCCTTTGTGATTTAACCACTCTGACCCTCAGTTTTCTCATCATGGGGGAAGTGGATTATCACAGTGTCTACACAGTACATTATTTTATTTGATGGGTTGAATGTCTAGATGACTTATATAATATCCCTTTAATATTTTCCTAGATCTATCTACTCAGCTATTAATTCTCTCCTCTCTCTCTCCCTCCCCCTCTCCTCTCTTCTCTTTTCTTCTCATCTCTCTCTCTCCCTTCCTCCATCCCTCTCCCATTCTTCTCCCCCCCTTTTGTTTTTTTGCTTTGGAGCACCTAGAAGATGCTTCCATGTCTTCAGTACATGTGACCATAGATAAATAGTTGTGGAATGAATTTGCAACACAGTTTTGGAACTCCCATACTTTATACAGAATTGTAGCTTCAACCTAAACAGTTTTGATTAAGGAAGTGGGGAGGGGGGAAGAAGAAGAGGAGGGGATTCTTATACTTCCCTAAGGGAAATGCTCTCTTAGTCCTAAAGAGGTACCTTCTTGAGGCAAAGGGAAATAAGGAGAAGCAGCCAAAGGAGAGAGATTTCACAAGTGAACAATATCTCTTACCTTCCAGTTGACAAAAGGAAATACAATTCCCAAAGTGAATAGGCCTAACATGGGTCCCCCACACATGCCATGGATGCTCAGGGCAGCCTGGAGAAGAAAGAGCACAAAGACAAGGCATTGTAACCATGTCCCATCTGGACCTGGTCCTGGCAGGATCCTTGGGCACCCATTACCCTTATGCCCAAGGAAAAAGGAGTGCTTCTGCTTTAGTTTGTTCATTTATTCTGTGCCACCACACCCTATCCGCATGTATTTTCTGACCTTTTCCCATCTCACATCATCTCTTACTATTCTCATGTCTAGAATATCTTCCCCATCCCTATCTATGCTTGTTGAAATCCAATCTTCAAAGTCATCTCTTTCATATAACTTTCCCTGATCACTTGGCTGCCCCAATTCCTTCAGTAGAAAAGGAGCCTAACTTCCCAGGTTTCTCTTATCAGTTTGTTAGATCACAGAATCAAGAAGTAGAAAAGTGCCTAGAGATCCTTTCATCCAATTTCCCACTTTCTTTTTATAGATGTTCTGGTATGAGGATCAAGGATCTGGGATACTAGGCTAAGAGGAAGATTTTACAAAAGAAATGGTCACTTTATTAAGGTATTTGAAGGTCTGTAATAGGGAAGCGGAGTTTAATTTAAACTTCTTAGACACATAGTGAAGATCTCAGAACAATACATTAGAAATTGAATAGAGACAGATTGAGATAAGGAAAAATTTCAGTGTTAGAACTATCCAAAGTGGAATGAATAGCTACCCTCTACCTCTGGAGGTCATGGATTCTCCCCATCATTAGACATCTTCAGACAGAGGCTGGATAAGCACCTGTTGGAGAGGTGATTATGGTTCTAGTTCTATATGTTAGACATAGAGATTCTGTTCCATTTCAGATTTCATGATTCTACAAGATGACCAAAGGTCCCTTCCAGGTGGAGAATCCTCATCCAGCAAGATGCACTATTAAATCCACTTGTGTTCAGGGTTCATTTTAAGGGAAACAAACAACACAGGTGTAGCTTTAAGAAACTATTAGGCTAGCAGGACTTTTCCCACAACTTATTCTTCATAAGATAACCCTGGCACTTTTTTCCCTCCTGATTGATGGGATTAATTCAAAACTGCTTTTGTTTTTGTGTAGCAGGGGGAGCTTAATTTACTAGCTTCCAATTTACTGTGCCTGGGAGAATCCAGGAAGTTGATAAAGCAGTTTGCTATACCTGGTGGAAAAAAGACTAACTGCAGCAATGTGGTGGAGCACCAATTGATCATTCCAGAAAAAGTGGCCACTTTGTGGGAAACGGGGGAGGCCAGTGTTCCAGCTTCAAAATACTAATGCAAAATGTAAAGTCTTTTGTTATATTTGTGGTTTATCCTTTATAAAAGCATCTGTAGGATTTCGTTTAACTCTTAGAATAATATAATGGCTGCCATTTACAGAGTGATTCAAGGTTTGCAAAGGCCCTTACATAATGTCCATCACTAGATTCTTCTACCAACCCTGCAAGGGAGCTGCTATTATTATCTCTACTTCACAGAGGAGTGACTTGGATAGAGTCACACAGATCATAAGGTCTGAGCCAAGATTTGAAGTGAGGTCTTCCTGACTCCAAGTCCAATACTCTAGTCATGATACCACCTAACTGCCTCAACAAGAAGAAGCCTTGAAAGCTTTCTAATCCAACCATCATCCAATACTATTATCTCTAAGGGATAACTTGAATACCTCAGAAAAGAGGCACTGACTACACCTGAGCCAGCCGTTTCCCTTCTTGGATAGCCCTGGTCATCAATTTTTATCCTGATCTTTAGCGTGAGAAGTGAATGAGGGTTAATAGAGGGGATGGAGAAGGAACTGACAAATCATCCTAGTACCTTTACCAAGAAAATCTTATGGAGAGTATGGCACACAGTGTCATGAAAAGTTGCTCATAACTCAACAACAAGAAAGAGGGCAAGAAGACTGAGGATGCTTTAATTTCTATAAAAAAGTCATCCCTGAGGTGGCTGGGTGGCACAATGAATAGGGCACTGGCCCTGGAGTCAGGAGGACCTGGGTTTGGATCCGGCCTCAGACACTTAAAACATACATACACACACACACACACACACACACATACATACACACACACCTAGCCATGTGACCTTGGGCAAGTCACTTAACCCCAATTGCCCTCCAAAAAGAAAAAGAAAAAAAAAGAAAAAGTCATCCCTGAGAGGTAGCAAAGAGCAAAAAAACCCAAGTACTGAGTTTCTATTTCTGCCATTCAGTATTCCTGGGGCTAGGTATCATTCCTTATGGATGAAAAGTATGGAAACACTTTGGCAAGTAAGCTGGGCAGGGCATTCCTTGTTTAAGGGTACTTAAAAAGACCAATTCCAATGTACTCAGAGCATAAAAGCTAGGGGCAATTTTAAGATGAAACCAAACATCCATACTGGGGGCTCTGCTGCTTCTCTGAGAAGTAGACATATTTGAATATGATGTCAAGGTGCCCAATGTGCCCCAGCACCAGATTGGGCATTCCATCATTGGGAAGGTTGATTGTTGTATAAATCTGTTTCTAATTCATTTAAACCAGCAATATACAATCCCAGCTTCTTTGGCATTTTGCATCTTCTATTGGAGGTAACTTGAAGAATATAGGAATTACAGAATGGTGGAATGGCATAGAGAAGAGCTGAATTCAGATTCAGGAAGACTTGGCTGGGACTCCTGCCCCGGACACATCCTGGTCATACAATCCTGGGAAAGTCACTCACACTCTCAGGGCCCCATTCACTGAATCTCTTCAATATTAGAAACTGCTCAACAATTGCCAGTCTGTATGGATAGGGGATGTTTCCTCTCTGGGGAGTTCCCTGTACCAATAAAACCACAAGTTGGGATTGCCTACCCACACACTGGAAAAAAAAAATACATAAATGCAAGAAGAGTGTGTGAATTCTTTTATGGGGAAAATGGTTAAAGGCTTGGGAGGGGGGAAGAGAGGGGGAGGGGGGAGGGGGGAGAGAATGATTCCAATCATCTGAACTCTTTCCACCAGCAGAACAGTAGTCACCACCTGCCTGTGATTTGGTAGCTAACTTCAAAGACCCAAAGAGGTTAACTGACAACATCTGTTCACACAACTGTTCACAGTAAATATCAGATATTTGGTTAGAACTCCCTGATTTCAAGCCCAGGACTCTATCTACAAGGTTAACACTGTCTCTAAAACTGCTTAAGAAATGGTATAACTGGGGCAGCCAGGTAGCACAGCGAGTAAGAGCACTGGCTCCAGTGTCGGGATGACCTGGGGATCAAATCCGGGCTCAGATACTTAGCACCACACTCAGAAATAACTGGCCGTGTAACCTTGAGCAAGTTACTTAACCCCGATTGCTTTAAAAAAAAAAAAAAGAAATGGTATAACCATTCAACACATGCTCTCCCAAACACATGTCTATGAAGAAGTCATATTACCAAGAAAACTTCCATGTATCTTCCCCCTAAATTCAAAACACACATAAACAATACCTGTACAATACCTCCCAAGAAGGATGCAGCAACTGCCATGGTGGTACAGACAACTCCAAATAACAAACCTAAAAGAGAGAATGGTTACTTGGATCAGTACTGTGGGCCTTGGCTCCCTGGGGAATCCTGATATGAACCAGACTCCCTAGAATACTCAGCTTCAGAAAGGATCTCATTGAGAGCTGGACTGACCTAGGAAAACTGCCTTGAGGTTACCAACGTTTCAGGAGGGTCTCGCCTAGAGTGAGCATTTCCCTGTGTCAGACAGAGTGGATGCTTGAGAATTAAACTTATGGATGTTCTCTCTCTGACCAAACACTTAAGAAATGAGTAAAGGGAGAGAGAGAGCAAGTAGACACAGATCTGTGTCATTTCCATGGGAAGCTGCCATTTTGAATGTGGATAAAGGAAGAAAAGGAAAACATCCTGACACCTGGCTCAGCCTCTCTTGGGCAATTTATCTTTGGGAAAATTATCTTTCTCTTGGTGGGTTGCTTTATCTTCATAATAGGGATAATACATATCCTAAACCCTCCCCCCAATTGCTGGAATCTTCCCTCCCATAATACTTTCCAATTAACTACTTTGTGTACATATATGTATTTATTAACTAAATTTATGCTGTATACATATTTTTACATGTACTTGTTGCCTCCCCAGTAGAATATAAACTCATCGATAATAGGGATTACTTTGTTCTTTGTATTTGCATCTCCAAATCTTAGCACAGAGTCTGGCACACAGGGGTCACTTAATAAATATATTTTGATTTCTTGATTTTATTCCCACTTCATGGGGCTGTTTCAAGGATCATATTAGATAACCATTGTGGAACTGAATATAATAGGTTCCTAGAGGCACTTATTAATAGATATATGTATATGTGTATATGTACATGCATGTATATATACACATATATGTAGATCTATAAATACATACAAATAAATAGCTATTTGAATATGGCAGCCTAGCACAGTGCCTTACTCAAAGTAGAGTCTAAATGAAAGCTTCACCAATGTAAGGTATTTTTGTGAGCCCTGACACAATCCAGTGACCATTTTGGTGATTGCAGGGCAAAGGTACATTTATTTCATAGGATCACAGGATTTAAAGCTTGAAGGAATGACAGAGATATTAGACTTTTGATAAAAAAAAAATCCCCATGTAAATACTATTCCTACAATTTTAGGGAAAATAATGAGATGGAGGGAAGAAGGGAGGTTTGAGGAAGTTTCTCCCTAACCATCCTGTTTCTACCTGTTTCTATCCATCCCAACTACCAGTCTCTGATGAGGATACTCTAGAAGGAGACCCCATTTTACAGGTGAAGAAACAGAGGCCCGGGGAAGTGAACTGACTTTGTCAGCCCAAATAGAAGAGCTTGGGTCCGTCCTCCAGTCTCCTGACTCCACACTGAGTGCTCTTCTCACTGTCTTTCACTGGCTAGGTTTTCCAGTTTTCTTAAAGCTCTGTGTACACATATGCATGTGTGCCTGTGTCTGTCTGTAATCCTCTATGCTAAGCCCCATGGTAGAGATGTGAAGCCTTCAAAATGAACCCAGGGAAAAGTTAAGAGAGAGTACAGAACAAGAGGCCCATGGACTATACCCACATAAGCCTTTACTGATCCAAGTGTTCAGCTTGTTGGAGAGGCTGGGAAAGCAGCTCTTGATGAAATCCTCAAAAGTCACTGTTGCCAAGGCATTAATGCTGGCAGCCACTGTGCTGCAGGGAGAGAGAACACAGAAGCCTGTGACACAAGCCTCTCATCCTTGCATGGAGCCAAGGAGCTGGGCAGCTCAGGGAGACGGTATCAGTTCCAAGGGACTCAAATAGGGGATTGATTGGTTGATGCCACTAGGTGGACTGGGCTTACAGTCAGGAAGACCTGACTTAGTAGACACTTAGTAGCTGTGTGACCCTGGGCAAGTCACTTAATCCTGTCTGCCTCTGTTTCCTTATCTACAAAATGAGCTAGAAAAGGAAATAGCAAAACCACTCCAGTAACTGCCAAGAAAACCCCAAATGGGCTCATGAAGGGTTGTATATGACTGAAATGATTGAACAACAGCAAGGTGCTACTTCCTTGCTTTAATTAGCTCCCTCCTTTCCAGGGCATTTTTTGACTCAATTCCTTAGCCTAGACCTTAGTTAGGTACTAATAGTCTTGACAGTCTTTTTTTTAATACTTGAAAATCTGCCTTTCTAGAAAAAGGGAATGTTCAAGGCCATCTGAAGGCAGCAGCAGCAGCAATAGCTGTTACCAGCACAAGAATGGCATGGGGCATGATCCCTTGCCCTTAGTAAATGCTTGATAAATTACTGTTAAATGGAATTAAATTCTTACAGGAATTAGGGCCCAGCATCTGATCCTAGCCAATAATTTTTGCATGCATATTCTCATGAAAGGAAAAATAGAACAAAGTTGAATATATTTCCAGTGTCCATTTCTTTTGTCTACCTCTAGAGACTGGAAACATCAGAATGCTCCCTTCAATCTAGTCCTAGGGTTCTTTTTTTTTTTTTTTTTAAAGCAATCGGGGTTAAGTAACTTGCTCAAGGTTACACAGCCAGTTATTTCTGGGTGTGGTGCTGAGTATCTGAGCCCGGATTTGTCATCCCGACACTGGAGCCGGTGCTCTTACTCGCTGAGCTACCTGGCCACCCCTAAGCAATCTTGCTCAAGGTTACACGGCCAGGTGTTTCTGGGTGGGTGCTAAGTGTCTGAGCCCGGGATTCGATCTCCAGGTCTTCTCAAAACTGGAGCCGGTGCTCTTACTCGCTGTGCTACCTGGCCGCCCTGTCCTAGGGTTCTTAATCTTTCTTGTGCTATAGACCCATTTGTCAGTCTGGCGAAGCCTATGAGACCTTTCTCAGAATAATCTTTTTAAATGCATCAAATTATGAAAGAAATTAAAAGTTAATTAAAATATATAATTTTTCCCATGCAAGTTCACAACCCTCCTGAAATCTAACCATGTATCCCACATTAAGAACCTAGTGTGAGGTGAGCAGAGGAGGAGAAAAAGGCCTGTTCTCCCAAAGAGCAGAGATACATCAAAGCTGGCTAGCCCCAGAGAGGCTCCAGAGAAGCCTACTGGGAACAGGGAGGAAGGACATCAGTCTATTAGAAAGGAAGAAGCCAATAGTATACAATCATATACAATAGTCTAGATATTTATTGCCAATTATCTACATTCAGTATATTTAATGGCATTGAGCTTAACCCAGCTCCCCAAGGAGCAAGCTGGGGCTCCAGATATCTCAGGACCATTACTAGCAATAAACCACTGGTTATTATTTCTGAAGTCTGTGCCCCTTGAGGTCATAAGCTGACTTCTACATCTTCCTGCCCAGCTCCTAGAATAGAGCCTGGCACACAGAAGGCAGAAAATGGATGTTTGTTGAATTAAATGCTAGCCTGTCACATAAAATTCAAGGCCTTCTGCTTTCAACTTCCTCACTGAGCAATTATATAGTATTTCTTGCTGATTATATAGCACTGAATGATACAGATCAGCCCTTGGTGTCTACCTGCTGGGCAACATGGAGGATGGAGTGCTAGACTTGGAGATTCAGGAAGGACTAAGTCTGATATCTGCCTCAGACATTTCCTACTTGTGTGAACTGAAGCAAGACATTTAACCTCCCCTAAGCCTCAGTTTCCCTCTCTGTAAAAGACCCTGTGTCATTGAGCTGTTATAAGAATCAAAGATAACATGTGAAGTGCTTTACAAACCTTAGAGTGCTACAAAAGGCTAGCTACTATTATTGCTATTATTTCAACACCAGAGCTGTTAACAGGGATAAGGTTGCCCTGGATGCTTCAAGGAGGGCTGGAAATCACAATGCTAAGGTTGTTCAATGCTAGTAACAATTAATCTACTTATTCTCCCTCTTGGAGTTAGATTGTAATACATTCTCTTACACAAAGGCCCACAGCCAAAAACCCCTTTGCAAATGGGTCTGTATTTCTGCAAACTGGCTAGGAAGACCTGCCCAAGTACAGGAAAAAGACTGATTACAGGGACTAAATAGCAATAAAGTTAAAGCAAACATAAATAAAAATACCTTGGGTGAATTCCAAAGCATTTAGTTAAGAAGCACTTGAGTAGATAAAAAATATCTGCCCCTCTCAACTTTTTGTTTAACTTGATAGATCTGGTTTGTTTGTTTGTTTTTTAATTATGTCTTTTAAGTTCATCAAGCCAAAACAAATTTAATGAGTGATTTATTTATGAATTTGCTATTGTCAAAATATTTATATATATATGTGTGTGTGTGTATGTATGTGGATATGTGATAATATGATATGTTATGATATAATTATAATATATAACATAATGTAATATAATATAACTGTTTTAATTCCATTGTTCTCTTAGCTCTGAGATAAGCTTTATTCCACACTTGAGCAGGTCCTATCTGCTGGATCAGCCCTTTTAGAAAAAGGCTCATGTCTACAAAGTGCCTTAACAGAGACATCTCACAAAACCCTGTGATGGATGTAGAGTTGTGAAAATGCAATTTGTACCCACAAGTCAGCATGGGCTAATATTGTAACTTAATTATTCTTCTCTTCTGTATCCTGTTCCTAAATGCTTTGTGGGGATTGGCTCTCCTTGGGAATAGCTCTAGGAAAACTTCTGAGGTAGGCAAAAATCTATCTTGAGTGACATTTAACTCCTGTTTCTCAATATCTGCCTCTTCCTGATAAGCACTGAGTATTCTTTATCCCCCAGAACCTCACAATAACGCTATGCAGGCTTATCCTCAGAGAGTATACATATTATAGATTTATATTTAAGATCATAAGATCCAGAGCTGGAATGGTCCTTAAAAGCCACATTTTTACAGAAAAGGAAACTGAGGTCCAGAAAGATTAAGTGATTTATCATTCAGATAGCAAAATCTAGATTTGAACTCAAATCCTATGACTCCAATTCTCTTTCCACAGAATCTCCCCCATAAAAACTTTTCTGTCCTGTTTTCCATTTTCTTTAAGCCCAGTGTCCTCTTTTTCAAGGTGACCAATTGATATGTGCTAAGGTGTTAGCTGAATTGAAGTTTTAAAAAGAATTACAAAGTGTCTAAGCCATAACCTAACCAGTGTCCCATATCGAGTAAGTCCATAAAAATATATATTGACTGACTTACTTGCCCTTATGTTAGGCTTAGATAAAACAAATTTGCAAAGTGGTCCTTAACTTTAAGTTTACATAAAAGAAAATCATGGTCTTGATGCAGGAATTAGTCTCATTTTAACAGTAAAATTGACAAATATAGCATTTCAGGCCCCCACCCCTAAGGCAGTCTATTATCTTAAATACCTATGAGCCCAGCCCTGCAGAGTTCTCTAAACTCATAAATTCAAGAGATGAGAAACCTCATTTTAAGACAGGAGTTTCTTCCCACTTTCTCTGATTTCAGGAGATGAAAATGCTATCTATATAAAGCCAAGATTAAAGTGCTACATAAAGGCTAGACTAAAGTACTATATAAAAGCTAGCTATTATTACTGTGGTGGTCATGGTTATTTCAGCATCAGAGCTGTTCACAGAGATGGGGTTGTCCAACAGCCCAGTGACACAGGGACTATTCTTAATTTCATTTTTGAAGAAGGAAGCTGAGAGATATTAATATTTTGATTGGGTTCACACAGCTAAGAAATGCCTGAGGCAGAATTCACACTTAGTATCCCTTCTCTGCTGAACATTTTCAGCTGGTTAGCTTTTGTCCAATTGCTGGCTTTCCAGACTTGTCCGTCCCCTGATGTGAGACTGTCCCAGCAGGCAGCAGTGATGGTTCTAGGAGCTCCATCCTGGCCCTGCACCATGTTATGGCAACAAACGAGAGGGTCGGCAGTCCTGTCCTTGGGCACAGCTGCCAAGTTCTTCACTTTAGATTTCTGGCTGGCTCAAGAGAGCATATTTCTTTATCTCTGCAGACAGAAGGACCTGTTCACACAGGAGAATTGGTAGCTCTCCCAGTTTTCTGCTCCTTTGTTTGGGAAAGCAGTCTCCTTCCCCAGAGTGTTTTGGGACTGGAAACATTTTGCTGTCAATGTACACATCATTGTAGGTGGCTATAAAAAGCAGATTGGTCATAGCATTTCACAGTAGAGCCAGGGAAGAAGAGAAAGTCTGTTTCCACAGTCATCAGTGATCACAGAAGTCAGTGGCTAGACATTTTTTAATGAAGGTGACATTTGGACCCCTGACCTACACACAATCTTTTTTTTCCCCTTAAGCCTGATCTTGACTTCTTCAGAATAGAGAACTCCAAGTTTTGAAACCCACTCTACTGACAACAATCAAAGAAGAGAGTACTGGGCTTAGAATTATGAAGACTTGCTTTTAAATCTGGCCTCAGACACTAGCTCAAGGACCCTGGACAAGTCACTTAACCTCTGCCTCAGTTTCCCCAACTATAAAATGGGGATAATAATAGGACCTATGCCCCAGGGTTTTTGTGAGGATGAAAACAAGATAATTTTTTGTAAAATACTAAGTATAATGCTTGGCACATAGGTGCCATAAAATCCTAATCATTATTATTATATTATGTAAACATCTTTTACATCATCATCATCATCATCATAACTATTATCTTTCTATCTATAGCTGCTCTGTGAGTTATGGTCTTAGCGGGTTGTCTGAGGACATAGGAAGTTAAAGGACATATTCAAGGTCACACAACCAATATATGTCAAGTTTGTCTTACTCAACACTAGCTCTCTCCTCACTAGGCTGTATCGACTTTCATCATAGTAAATAATATTCAGGCAGCTTACCTCAAGGTTCCACTGAAGGCACATGCGACATATAGTCCTGGGAGTCCTGGCATTGAAGCAAATATTTCCATTACAAAATATGGCATCAGCTGGAGAGAGGTTGGAGAAAAAAGGAGGGGGTTGATTAACTATGTGCTCAAGCAATGTCAGCACCCACATCAATGCAGCTCCTTCCTTCCGGGAATGTGTCTCATTCTGCTCTACCCCCTCTCAGGAGGAGGGTACCTAGATTCATGATCAGTTCTCTGAATCATGGCTGGCCATTGTTCACTCTTAATTCTTTATGATGTTGTTGTTTTGTATAAATTGGGCTCCTGGCTCTGCTCTCTTCACTCCGTATTACTTCACATAAGTTCCCAGGTTTCTCTGAAGCTGTCCCTTTCATTATTTCTTCTAGAAAAATGGTATGCCAGTCCCCAATTGACAGGTACCATAAGGGTAATGCTCACTTCACAGGTGTAGATTGCAACTCTTCTATGAATACAAGGCAATTTTAGCAAGGGGTCATTTGAAGCTGGAGGTAAGCAGAGAGGAATAAAAATCTCTCAATGTCCTAGGCAACTTTCTTTTTTTGTTGTTGGGTTCTTTTTTTGTTTTACGTTTTTTTTTCCCCTGAGGGGAAGGGTGGGAAACCAGAGTTAAGTGACTTGACCAGGACCATACAGCTAGTAAATATCTGAGGCCAGATTTGAACAGATCCTCCTGACTCCAGGACTGATGTTCTATCCACTACCACCTAACTGTTCCTCCAGGCAACTTTCTAAGGCTTTATTTTGAATGGCCTTTAGACAATCTAGCATCACATCCATTTCATTGTGAAGATCTTCAAGAGAAGACTATCATGGAAGAAGCTTAGTAGTAAATTTCAAAAAATTATAATTGTATTTCAGTATAATTGGTTTCCATCATAATTTATGTATTTTATACATTTAGAGGCAATGTACTTGCAGTCAGGAAGACCTGACTTTGAATCCAGTCTCAGACATTCACTTAGCCTCTGGCTGCCTCAGTTTCCTCACTTGTAAAATAGTGAAATAGAAGTACCCCCCTCCCAGGGTTGGCATGAGGATAAAATGAAATCATATCCATAAAGTCCTTTGCAAACTTTAAAGTTTTAAAACATTATTCTGAGAAGAGGTTCTTTGCATTTCATCAGGACTGTCAAAGGAGTCCATTACTCAAAAAGGATTAAGAACTCCTGTTTTAAAATGTTCCAGACTAAGGTCTTCTGTGAACTGATAGAAAAGGAAATAAGCAGAAACAGGGGGGAAATATATATATAACTTCAACAATTTAAAGAGAGAGAATTTTTTTAAAAAACTCACAAAGTTAAATGGCGTGTCATTATAAAATGATCAAGCTTAGTCCTAGAGTAGAGGAAGAAGAAGAAGAGGAAGAGGAGGAAGAAGGAGGAGGAGGAGGAGAAGGAGGAGGAGGAAGAAAAGGAGATTTATACAGTGCCTACATACTAAGTGCTGGGCACTGTGCTATGTACTTTACAAATATTATCTCATTTAATATTCCCAACCACTGTGGAGGTAGGTGCTATTTGCTATCCCCATTTTACATGTGAGGAAACTGAAATGGAGGTTAAGTGACTTGCCCAGGGTCACACAACTGGTAAATGTCTGAGGTTAGATTTGAAATCAGGACTTTCCAATTCCAGATAGCAGCACTCTTCCCATACTGCATCACCTAGCTGGCTCAGATAAAAGGAAAAGCATAGCCTTCCTTCCTATTTCGCAGAGGTGGGAGATTACAGATGTAGAACAGTGTACATTCTATTAAACTCAGTTGTTACATTGGCTAGTTTTGCTGACTTCTTTCCCCCTTTTTTCCTTCTTTCTTCCTTCCTTCCTTCCTTCCTTCCTTCCTTCCTTCCTTCCTTCCTTCCTTCCTTCCTTCCTTCCTTTCTTTCTTTCTTTCTTTCTTTCTTTCTTTCTTTCTTTCTTTCTTTCTTTCTTTCTTTCTT
>NW_027185804.1:16271863-16359365 GCF_028583685.1 Petaurus breviceps papuanus
CTTTCTTTCTTTCTTTCTTTCTTTCTTTCTTTCTTTCTTTCTTTCTTCTTGCTACAAGGGGTGATTTTCCAGCTAGGAGTGGAGGAAAGTATTTATTTGAAATGAAGTTAATGTAAAACAAACGATAATGAAGTTAATGTAAAACAAACGATATCAATAAAATTTTTAAAGAATCCAAGTGACTGACATTTTCCCAGACACACCTCTGCCCAACAGAGAGCATGAACGAGTGCAGAACTCATAAATTTAAGAGTTAGGTGCCATCTTAGAGATAATCTAGTCTGATTACTTTATTTCACATATGAGGAAACTGAGGCCCATGGAGGGCAAATGTCTTGCCAAAAGTCCCAGTATAAGTCAATGTCAGAGTTTATACTGGAGCTTTCATCTCTAGGCTCTTAAGGCAAAGGTCTTTCTGTTAGAGCACGCTGCCCTTTCCTTGATTTTCATGTCTTTTGTGGCTCACCTAGAAATGAGCTACAAACCCATCTGGTCCATGCTGGCAACTCACCTTGTTGGCATCCCTACCTGATCTGGTGCTGAGATGATGCCAGCGGTCCAGGGGTCACAGTCCTTGAAGTAAGCATACATGATCAGGCCTGAGAAGACTGTACAGGTCAGAATCACCCCGAGACCCACTAAGTTAAGATAAAGAGCACTAGAAGAGAGAAGACAAGAGACCTGTTAGTATCCCTTATGATGGAGTCCATTCTCAAGGGCTGATGCGAGGATCAAACAAGATAACACACATTTTAAAACACTTGGTAATCTGTAGAACATCATTCACATGAGATGCTTTAGACAAATCCCACATGCAGGAGCATATCTGGTTCTGGGCAGATCTTTCAGGATGTCTTCATTGGCAAGGTCAATTATACCCAGAGGTGAGCCACCAGGAAGGCAAGAAGCTCCAAACCAATGTCATATAAGAAATGGATGGAAGAGCTTTTTTTTTTTAACTGGAGAAAAGAAAATTTAGGAAAGACAATAGCTACTTTCAAATATTTGATAGTTCTCAAGTGTAAGAGGGATTAGACTTTGTTTTACTTGCTTCTAATAGATTGAACTAGAACCAGTGTCTGGACATTATATGGAGATGAAATTCAGGTAAATATAAGGAAGACCCTTCTAATAATTAAATTATAATTATATAAATATAATTAAATAAATTAAAAATAAATACAATTAAAATAATTAAAACTGTTAAAAAGCAGAATGGGATGCCTTATCGGAATGAGAGGATCCCATCAGTCAGAAGGGAGTTCAGAGGTCATCTAGTCCAACCTCCATCTGAAATAGGAGCATTTACTTAACAAGTGGTCACCCATCTGCTACTTAAAGGAAACAGATTTTCCTCTCCAGGTGAGTACTTCGTTTATATATGACCTTTAGAACTAGCCTCATATAGATTAAATGCTATTTTAGAAAAAATAGGATAGGAGAAGATGAGGAGGAGAAGAAAAGGAGGAAGAGGAGGGGGGAGGATCTTCCTTACAATAATACTAGGCAAATCCAACATGTGAAAAATTCAGATTCACCAAATAACTCAGCATTTTTTTTTGCCAGAAAATTCCATACTATTCAAATGTTTTCAGCACAGTTATCCTTTAAATAGAAGGTTCAATTAATGCATCTAAGATGTAATTTGATTGTACAGAAATCCACTTGAAACACAACTTTTCAGGAACACAGCTGTTATATAAAGTGGAACAGATCTTTAAAGAGATTTTTTTTCTTAGAATGGCATCAGTAACAGTGATAAATCTCAGGGTTTAACAGTGTCAAATCCTGGTGTAATTTAGCCACCTTTAGTGTGTATGAAATAGTATATAAAGACAACTTGTTAATTGTGTCTGTACCCTTGTATTCTAAATCATGAAATTAATACCACAGCCTTGAAAAAATCAAGGCAGTCCCCTTACTACCTGTGTGACATTGAGCAAGTCCTTTCTAGCCCTCAGTCTCCTTATCTAATGAGAAAATGAGGAAATTATTGGACTAGATGGTTTATAAGATTTCAAATCAATTATTCTATTACCCTCTGACCTGAAATTGAATTGCAGCTATGCTACCTGCTACCTTTGTGACTTTGGGAAAATTTGTTAACCTCTATAGGCTTCAGTTTCCTCACCTGAAAATGAAAGGATTGAGCCAGTTACTAAGATCCTTTCCAGTTTAGATCTCAAATTCTGAAATCCTTGGATCATTGCGTCTAATGAAGTCATTATTGAACAATCTGCTAAAATCACTTCTGAAAGCTGCTATTCTGATAAATCAAAAACTTACCAACTAAAAGGATATTTACTAGATTTTGACAATTTCACACTATACCTCAAAGACCCTTAATTCCTATTTCATTGGTATACTTATTGTCCCCAAAAATGTATGACATGTCTCTTTCTGCCATCATTCTTTGTTGTCTTTCCTAAGGAGGAAGAGGAGGGTCTACCCCATCCTCAAAATCATCTAAGTCCTGCCCTTTAGAAAGGGTATCAAGTTACACCCCTTTTGGTAACCTTTCACTCTCTGTCCTAACCCAATTCTCCTTCTCCAAACTCCTGTCACCTGAAGATATCTCTGCTACTCTAGACATTATTAGATTATAATAAAGCATAGCTTAATAGAACAATGGCACAAGAAGAGGATCTGTTTCCCAGAGGAGGAAATTGAGAAGTGAAGTCATACAATCAGTACCTGCTGAGCAAGTGCTCAAATATCAGACTCGATTTCAATCTCACAACCATTTAATAAGTAATTTCTTATTTTTCAATGTAATTTTTAATTTTATTATTTATTAATTAAATATTTATACATTTAATTTAATAAATAACAAGTAAATTTAATAAGACTATAGTCTGGGTTCTATTCTAGGGGCCAGTAACACACATACAAAAACAAAATGGTTCCTGCCCTTAAGAAGCTCAGTTTAATGCTGTTTCCATATATGATCTATCTCTTCAGCCTCATTGGAAGAAGCTCTTGGATCTCACAGAGAATGTCTTATGCCCGAACATTTGGCTTGTGTAAAGAAGGTGCTCAATATATGCATATGCATAGGCATATAGTAGGTGTTCAATAAGTACATCATGATAACAATAATGGTGACAATGATGAAGACCAACTTACATCCTAGCATGCTTTTCTGTTTTGCAAGAGATGCATCTCTGTATCGTGGATTGATTAACACCGTAGATGCCTAGCCATGTAAAGGTTCCTCCAACAGAAATCGTCCAGAATGTATGCCTTCTCAAAGGATCCACATCAAAGCTATGAGAGAGACATATATAAATCAGGTCAAGTTCCACAATTACAACATGCTATTGTAAGTGATAAGGAATGGTAACCCAAAAAAGAATAAAATCATGTTAGACATACTCGAATATTTCAAGGCGAGACCCATTTTTTGATTGGTCTATCACATTCTGTAATCCACTGGCACGTGCTGTTCCTTGTATAAGAACCGTCAAGAACCCTACAAGCATGACGACCATTTGAAATGCATCTGTCCATATGACTGCTTTTAATCCTCCCTGGAACACATAGAATCCATGTGAGTTCTTCAAATCAAAGAGGGCAAGAGTCTTTGGTTTATTCCTGGGGTCACCTGCTCAAAAGTTTAAGAAGATTTTATCTTATCAAGTACAGGATCATAAATGCAGAACTGGAAGAAACCTTAAGAGTCAACCTCATCCAACTTCTTCATTTTATGGATGAGGGAACTAAAGTCAAGATAGCTTAACTATCTCAATGATGAAGCAGAATTTGAAACCAGACCTTTGACTAAAAGTTCTGTGACCTTTGTACCATATCATAATCCCTTACACTCCTTTTATTGTCTTTCCAAGGTCTTCTTCCTGTCATTGTCTCTTGTATTTTGCCAGTGGATACAGATACGACTCCAACCAGTTCCACTGAGACTTGTAGAATGTTAGAGCTGAAAGGAAATGTACTTGCCTACTTATAAAATGAGGGGCTTGGACTAAATGGCTTCAGAGTCCCAAAAGGGGTTGACTTCCTTTCAAAACATGACTGTATGTACAATGGTAAAACATTTGACTCTTTCAGTGAGGTCTGATGAAGACTCAATCATCCAAATGGTTTGACTATACCACTCCAGACATCTAGTCTAGCCAGTTTTGGAACAAAGACCTACAGGGAGCTCGTGCTAGTAATCATATAGCTATTAATGCTATAGCTTTCTTAGAGAGTTATCGTGTAGAAAAAAATGAGCATTTGTTCTCCTTTGTGATTGATAACAAAAGAAAGGGCTTCAATTGCAATGAGAGATATGTGCATTAGTCAGAGTAATAAATGTTTGTTTTGAGTTGAATTGAATCAAATTGGATTTGATTCCATAGAGAAATATAATTTTAAAATTACCATTGACTTAGTAGGAGGATATAATAAAATGTTTCAAACTGGAACAAGAGACATCTAGAAGCAAAAGGTAAAAGAGATTTAAGCTCCATGTTAGGAAAACTTCCTAACTTAATTTCCAAAAAGTAGAATGAACTTCTTCAGGACATGATGCTTCCCCCTTCTATAGATCTTCAAGCAAAGACTGGGCTGATCACTTGTTTGGGATATTGCAAATGTTATGGTTTACCAAGTGGGTGGTGGGCACAGCCTCTAGAAAACCTGAGTTCATATATAGTCTCACATACTCTCTAGCTGTAGGACCCAGAACAAATCACTTAACTTCAATTTGCCCCAGTCTCATCAGCTATAAAATGATAATAGTAGCTACCACCCAGAGTGGATAGCTAGGTGGCACAGTAGATAAAGCACTTCCCCTGGAATCAGGAAGATTCATCTTCATGAGTTCAAATCTGGCCTCAGGTACTTACTAGCTGTGTGACCCTGGTCAAGTCCCTAAACCCTGTTGTGCCTCAGTTTTCTCATCTGTGAAATGAACTGGAGAAGGAAATAGCAAACCATTCCAGGATCTTTCCCAAGAAAATCCTCAAATATGGTCACATAGAATCAGACACAAATGAAATTACTGAACAACAGCAATGACCTTCCAGGGTTTTTAATGAGGCTCAAATTAGATATTTCTAAAATACGTAGTACAGTTCCTGACACATAGTAGGCACTTTAAAAAATATTTGTTAGTTCCCGTCCCCCAATCTCATTTGATCATCACAACAACCTTGTACAATGGGTGCTATTCTCACGACCACTTTTGATAATGGATATTCTGTGGCAAAAAAAAATTAAGTGACTTGCCTAGCATCATAGAGCTAGGAAGCATCTGAGGCATGATTTGAACTCAGGTCTTCCTGACTCCAAGTTCAGCCTGCTATGCACTATGTCACCTAGTTGCCTTAAGGTGGTGGTCCTTGAGTTAAGGAAAATAAAGGATTTTTTTCTGGAAGTAGGGAATGAGAAGAGCAAATTCCAGCTGAGGGCCATATTGAAAACTGCAAAATCAAAGTCAGTCTTGCATAGTGTATACCTGTGTTTCCCCGATAATAAGACACTGTCTTATTATTTTTTTTTTGGACAGAAAAACACCAGAGGGCTTATTTTCAGGGGAGGGCTTATTTTAATGAACATTGACAGCAATTTTAATAAACAGGTAAATGTGAACAAAAAAATGTACCTTTATTCAATAAGCAAATCACTGGGGAAGAACAGGATGACGAGCTCACTGCTGCAGCTCTGATTGGATGCAGCTCGGAGCGCGGCGTGCGTTTCGGGGGGGGGGACGGTGCATACAGAGGGTACCATAATGTAGCGTGTAGCACAGGGGATCACCTTCACTACAGTAGCAATCTCAATAGGGCTTATTTTCTGGGGAGGGATTATTTTAGAGGAATCTTACACAGTAAGGGGAGGGCTTATTTTCGGGATAGGTCTTATTATCGGGGAAACACAGTACGATGCTACCAATTCCCCAAATGTGAGGAAACAATAACAAAAGAAACAGGGTTTCCTATGCAATTGAGGCAGTTTGCATAGTGACTAGAAGGCTGTTCTTTTAATCTGCAAGCTCTGAATTCCAGTCCTTCCTCATATATTTATTAACTTCAGGACCTGTTGTTGAAATTGGCCAACAACAGGTCCTTACCCAAGCACTACTTAATGGTTATTCTTTGGGTCCTGACAGAGGAAAATGAATATAAATAGCAATTGTTTCTCCTTTGGCCAGAAACCCTGAGGGTCTTCCCCTCCCAGTTTGAATTTTTTTTTTTTATTAACAGGGACATCCCTTGACCCACTTTTTAAACAGGCCTAATCACTGAATGGTCATTGTCTCAGTCAAAATGAGAATTCAGGAAAACCTTAGTTTAAAAAGGCCACAGTATCCCCCTGCATTCTGGACCATCTCCAGTTGTCCTGATCTCTATCTGGTCACTGGACCCAGATGGTTCTAAAGGAGAAAGTGAGGATGATGGCTGCACAGCCTGCCCTTACCTAAAACCAATTCACTTGCAAGTCATGACATCATCTTCCTGATGTTATGGTTCTCTTGAAGAATGAAGAATAAACTACATTAATTTTGGGATATTAGGCAAGTCACTTAACTTTTGCCTCAGTTTTCTCATCTGTAGTATAAGGGCAATAATAGCATCTACTCAGGGTTTTTGTGAAAACAAAAGAAAGATAATCTATGTGAAGAACTTTGTAAAACCTTAAGTACTACCGTGTTTCCCCAATAATAAGACACTGTCTTATTTTTTTTTTGGACAGAAAAACACCAGAGGGCTTATTTTCAGGGGAGGGCTTATTTTAATGAACATTGACAGCAATTTTAATAAACAGGTAAATGTGAAAAAAAATGTACCTTTATTCAATAAGCAAATCACTGGGGAAGAACAGGATGACGAGCTCACTGCTGCAGCTCTGATTGGATGCAGCTCGGAGCGCGGTGTGCGTTTCACGGGGGGGGGGGGAACGGTGCATACAGAGGGTACCGTAATGTAGCGTGTAGCGCAGGGAATCACGTTCACTACAGTAGCAATCTCAATAGGGCTTATTTTCTGGGGAGGGCTTATTTTAGAGGAATCTTACACAGTAAGGGGAGGGCTTATTTTCAGGATAGGTCTTATTATTGGGGAAACACGGGTATGAAGTGTGGCTTCAACCATCTCTAATTTGATCCAGGGCATAAAAAATGCCAGTATGACACAGGGGAAGTGAAAGCCAGCCTGAGAAAAAGCAAAAGGCCTGGAAAATGGGTGTCATATTCTGGGACACAGTGAAGAAAGAGGCTTTAAGGTAGCAGAGTATTTGTGTTGAGGAATAGGAATAGGAAGACATGAGATTAATTAGGTTGGGAAAGATGATGCCCAACCTTGAACTTCAGACTAAAGAATTTGAATTCCATCATATATCCAGTGAGAAATCATTGAAAGGGCTTTTGTTTTTGAGCCAAAGAAAGACATAATGAAATAGATTTCTTAAAAATTTTATCTATCTTTGGTGTTTAACAGATTGAGCTGAGTGAGAGTAAAAGCAATGGAGCCTTGTTGGAAAGGTATTTCAGAAGGCCTAGGATGAGGCAATGAGGATCTGGGAAGGACAGATGACAGTGGGGATGAAAGAGAAATGTGTCTGAAAGACATTTCAAAGCAATTCTGAATACTGAAAAGATGAAAGGGAAACCTAGGGTAATTTGCTGCATTTAAAATGCATGTTATATGCTATACCTAGTAACAAAATCATATATTGGGTACCTGTTGAGTGATAATATATAAAAAGATTCATTATATAGACACTTGTCTGTGTTCCCACATTCCAAACAACTTACTCATATTTCTTACCCATGTCCATTTGCTTCCCTAGGGAAATAATAGCACAGTTAATATTAACATTTATTTAAATATTTTGTCAATATCCCTCAGGGTCTGAGGCTAAAGAATTGAGTGAGTAGAGATCAGAATGTGGAAAAAAGTTCCAGGTTTACTGATAACTAGCCAACAGCAGCATTCAAGTCCTGGAATTGATCTTTAGAATTAAATAAATACCATACATCTTGCTCACACATACAATCATCCCCTCTCTCTTAAAAAGTAGCCAGTTGGGAGAAGCCATTTTTCTTGGGTAGTATAAGGGGTGTCTATGAGTGAATGTGGCTTATGATTGAAAAAAAAATCCTTTCCCCCCACAAAAAAGCAGGTATTACCAGAATGACATATAGCCATAATCTGAGAAAACTTTTTCATTGTTAAATCTGAATGTTTGCAATGATATTCTAGCATCAACTGAAGTTTTTAACTTGCTTACTTAGAGGTGGTCAATAAAAATGGATTTGAAGAAAAAAAATTGTAATTTGGAAAATATGAACAGTCAAGCCAGCTTTTGCTTTTTCCCATAACTTTGAAATGTACTCATTCACTGTAGAATTAGAATTCTGTCAGTTGTGATTTGGCCACAGTCCATGTTAGGCTGCCAAAGCTTCCTCTGAGTGGTACATACATACCAGAGTACAGTAGAATGTACAGACGATTCCTGTGGCAAACACAGATCCCCAGAGATCAAAGCCAGTCACTGGAAAAGGTAAGAAAAGTTATAAGAGATTTCTCTAGGAAGGTAAGCAGAAAATTTTCTATAGAAACTGAGGCAGACAAGGGTTCACCTGATTTGAAGAGGGAAGTCTAGTTATAGACTCCTTTAGGAAACTAGCTTCCATCAGGTATGGAACAATTATCTTATAACTTACCACAATCCAGTCCTGAAAACCCTTAGGACTTAGAAGACATTTTCTCAGATTTCACACCTTTCTATCCTTGGTCTGAATGTGCCCCTTAATTAGCAGGGTTAGACCATAATTTTTGTTTTTCAGTCGTTTCAATTGTGTCATACTCTTCATGACCCCATTTGGGGTTTTCTTGGCAGAGATACTAGAGTGATTTTCCATTTTCTCCTCTGGTTCATTTTACAGATGAGAAAACTGAGGCAAAGAGGGTTAAGTGACTTGTCCAGACTCACATAGCCAGTAAGTGTCTGAGGCAGGATTTGAACTCAGGAAGATGAGTCTTCCTGACTTCCAGGCCTGCCTGTACCACCCAGATGCCCATATACCTTAACTTAAAAATCCTTCAAATTTTTGGGAAGAAATGCTGCCATTTTTAATGGATTTTAACAATTACCCAATAATTAATTTAACAACTACCCAATAATACCCAAATAATAGTATATATAAACATTATATGTATGTTACATTGTATTTACATATATATATATATATATATATTTTAAAATAGCACCTGAATTTTTTCCCCCAACTTCAAACACCCATGATTTCACTGGTATGAGCCCAACCTTCATTGATACCATAACTATCTCTCTTTCATTGGTGGCCTTCAGGAATTTCTGGAGGCAAAAATTTCAGTACCAGTGGCCACATTCTGATGATGAGGCCACCTCATTAAACTGGACTTTGGACATCAGACATATAAGCCATTACCAGGTCTGTTCACAAAGTTTTTCTTCTTACAATCTCTTCCTTTTAAATGATATTGATTGAATAATTTTTTCTCATAGACGAGTCCATATATCCATTGGCATATTAGAGAATCACTATGCTTTTGGACAATAATAAATCCAAATGGAATATAATAAATATTTTTTATTCTTCACTCATTAAAATTTCAAATACATGTGTGCATGCATGTGTGTGTGTGTGTGTGTGATTTTTTTCTCTTAGGTCATCCTTACTCTAAAGCTGTGTGTTTGTTGTTCGTGCCTTCCACAGTGTCCAACTCCACACAACCCCATAGAGTTTTTGTCCATGGGGTTTTCTTGACAAAGATACCGGAGTGGTTTGCCATTTTCTTCTCCAGTGTGTCCCAGTTTTACAGACAGGAAACTGAGGCTAATAGGGATAAAGTGTATCTGAAGCTGCATTTGAACTCAGAGTTCTGGACTCCAAGTCTAGTGTTCTATCTACTGTGCCATTCAGCTGCCCCTAAAACTATGAGTACATAATTTCAGAATTGTAGGCCAGTTCTTAGTCTAACTTGCCACAACCCAGTCCTAAAATCCCATAAGACTGAAAAGCTAAGAGATGTGAAAATAATAATACTTATAGACCAATTATTTGGAATCATATAGACAAAACAACTAGCAATGCACCTAAATTAAGTGTTCCAAGTGGTGGTCTGGGCCTTGACTCTAAAGCCTTCATCTATGGGGGCACTTAGCTTTCAGAATAGCCTGTCAATGCCTAGGTGCATTTTGCAGAAGTCAGGATGAGGGCACAGTTGAGACATTATTTTCCTCACAACTCACCTTGGTTGAGCGCCAAAGCAGGAGCGTAAATCACCACTCCGGTGTAGAGGATCTGAAGGAGAAGGGTGTGAGGAAGAGTTGCTTGGCAAAGAGGCTGCTGGCTGCCTGCCTGCCTGCAAGTGTCAAGTGTGGCCACTTCAGCAGTCACCGAGCACCTTCCTTGAGGGTGGCAGCGCCCTCACCATAGACTTGGTTCAAAGCCATCGGGGTTAACAGCACATAACACAATACGTGTGATGACTTTAGACCACACGTCTCTCCTGCCCCCACTTACCACCTCACAGGGAGAAGATGGAAAACCTCAGGACATGAGAGGCACAATGAGGTATTTAAATCCTGTAGGAACTCAATGAAATTGGGAACATCTTGGCCCTCCTCCCCCCTAGGTTGAAGAAGATTCTCTTTCTTCTTCTCCATCTTCTCCCATCCCCTATTGTGACTGAACAAGACAAGACTTATTAATCATTATACCTCTATAAATGAATTGAAGGATAATGAAATTAGTATACATATACAGGTTTTGTTCTGACCTGTTATTTCACTACTAGAGGTACTTTCTGGGAGGAATCTTCTCTACCACTGTAGACTAAGAGATTTTCCTGAGGAACTGAGAAAATTACTTGCCCAAGGTCATTCAGGCAGTGAGTTTCAGAAGAATTTACAACCAGGGCTTCTGGATTCTGAAGTCAGTTTTCTATTCATTATGACACACCGACAGTCTTTTTGTCTGTCTCTCTCTTACTGTCTGTTTCACTCCTCTTTTTCTGTCTCTTCCTGCCTCTTGACCTCTCCACTATCTATGGCATCACCTCCATGATGTCATGGACCTCTTCAAGAATGAAGGACAAACAACAACACGTATGTATGGATACAAAAACATGTATACCTATATAACTAAATGGGCCACCCACAAATCAATAAACTTTTATTAAGCACCTACTATGTGCCAGTCCCTTTGCAAAGTGCTGGGTATAGAAAAGGAGGCAAAAAGACAATTCCTGCCCTCCAGAGGCTTACAATTTAATGGGTGAGACAGCAAACAACTTAAAATAAAGCAAGCTCTATGTATAGGTTAAACAGAAGATAATTAACTGAGGAAAGGCACTGGAATTAGGAGGGGTTGGGGAAAGCTTTCTGTAGAAAGTGGGATTTTAGTTGGGACTTATAGGAAACCAGGGAGGTCAGTAGTCAGAGAGACATTCCAGGGGCAGCTAGGTGGTGCAGTGAATAGAGCACCAGCCCTGGAGTCAGGAAATCCGGCCTCAGACATTTAACACCAAAAAAAAAAAAAAAAAACCCTAGCCGTATTACCTTGGGAAAGTCACTTAACCCCAATTGCCCTTCAAAAAGAAAAAAAAAAGAATATTACAAGAATGGGGGCATTTGAGGGGAGGAGAGTAGGTGCAGCCAGAGAGAATGCCTATAACTGAAAGACTGGAACAGCCAAGAGGCTGTTCAGTCACTGGACTGAGGAGCAGGTTTCAGAGAATAAGGTATAAGGAGAAAGGAAAGATAGGAAAGGCTTAGGTTATCATGGGCTTTAAATATCAAAGAGAGTATTTTGGATTTAACCAGCAAACAACAGGAAGACACTGGTGTCTATTGCCTGGGGTGAGAGCTTTAGGAAAATCTCACTAGTGGCGGAATGAAGGGTGGACATTTCAAAATCCAGGTAGTAGGCATTCTTCGGGGTTAAGTAACTTGCTCAAGGTTACACGTGCCGAGTATCTGAGGCCTGAACCGATCCCAGGTCTCTCTGGGATCCTGGGGCCGGCGCTTTTACTCACTGTGCCACCTGCCTGGCCCAACTGTGTAGGCATTCTTTATGAATCATTAGACTTATCTCTTCTGAGTGACCATAGACTTCCTTGAGGGGTCCTCACAAGGTTCTAGGTTGTTGTG
This sequence comes from Petaurus breviceps papuanus, assembly GCF_028583685.1. Classification (NCBI taxonomy): domain Eukaryota; kingdom Metazoa; phylum Chordata; class Mammalia; order Diprotodontia; family Petauridae; genus Petaurus; species Petaurus breviceps. The sequence continues at coordinate 16,284,005 of NW_027185804.1, forward strand.
GGGTTTTATACTGAGGGTAAATTATTATATTAAATTTTAAAAAAACAGGTAACTTATTTGTAGCCCATGTAATGAATTTGTAACCCATGAATGACAAAGGGGGAAATGAGTAGGTCTATGAATCACATCCTTGCTGTGGAGCAGTCAGAGCTAGGACAAAGAATCTAGTATCCTTAAAAACTGTTTCTCCTCCCATTTCCAAGGAAAAGCTGAACTCAACTCTGCTTTTTCAAGAGTAGCTTTATTATTGTTTTCACTAACAACTCTGAGCACATGATTTTAACTTACCTGACGAGTCCCCCGATACCCTTTATTTCTTTGTTCCTTACCACATTTGCTATTTCACTAATGCAGGGAGGACCTTGGTGAAGACACTCCTACCAATCTAGTTTGACCCTGTACTATCAATTTTTAGAGCATTGTCTAGGGGAATTGGGGCCTGAGTCCAAAGTCAACTCACCATCTACTATGATACATTGCTTCTTTATATCTCCATGTGTGAGATGTTTTGGAATTGAAAATATGTCCTTAAAAAAAGAATCATATTCAAAGTGTTCTATATTATACCCTAGGCATCTATCTACTTTTCCTACCCTTAGCCCTGGTTCTATAGTCTTGGATCTCTGTAAATTCTTTTTTTTTTTTTAAGCAATCGGGGTTAAGTAACTTGCTCAAGGTTACACGGCCAGTTATTTCTGGGTGGGTGCTAAGTGTCTGAGCCCAGATTTGATCACAGGTCATCCCGACACTGGAGCTGGTGCTATTCACTTGCTGAGCCACCTGGCCACCCCTAAGCAATTGGGGTTAAGTAATTTGCTCAAGGTTACACGGCCAGGTGTTTCTGGGTGTGGTGCTAAGATTCTGAGCCCGGATTCGATCCCCAGGTCATCCTGACACTGGAGCCAGTGTGTCATCCCGATACTTACTCGCTGTGCTACTTGGCTGCCCCAGATCTCTGTAAATTCTACTCATGCACCAAGAACTGTGCCTCATTTGCCAACCTAACTGGAACAATGGAAATCTCACCAGGGACTGGGGGAAAAATGTATTTCCATAAAGATTCCCTCTTCCCCTCCCCCCCTCCCAGCACCCAAACCACACATTTGGAGTGATTCTTACCGTCTGCAATATGTAGATAAGCGTAGCAGCATACCGGACCACCTTGTTAAATCTTAACTGCAAATACTAAAGGAAACAAAAAAGAAAACACACCAAAAATCAACAGTGCTTTAAGCAGAACTAACCTAGGAATCCGTGTGGTATAATAGATCAATCACTGCCCTGAGATTTAAGAAGACATAGGTTCACATCTGACCTTGAGATATTTATCAGTTATATTAGCCTGATCAAATTATTTAACCTCCATATTGCTAACTCTATATCATGATAACCTTTATATGCCTCAGTTTCTTATGTTTAAAATGAGGGGATTGGGCTGTCATTAACCATTAAGATCCCTTCAAACTTTACATCTATGACCTCATGAGTCTAAGAATCACAGACCATGACAGTTAGAAAAGACCTCGTAAGTTTTCACATTCAATCCCTACCTGGACAGGAACATCCTTAACCAGAAGCCGGTTAACCTCAGTTTGAATATCTCCAGTCATGGTTAGTTCATTACCATCCAAGGAAGTGCATTGTTCTTTCTTTTTTTTTTTTTAAACTCTGTTAACAATTTTTTCTTGATATTGAGCTAAAATTTGTTTCTGTGCAACATCTCTCCATGTTTTCTCTGTGTATGGGATTTTGTCTTTTTTTTTTTAAGCAATTGGGGTTAAGTAAGTTGCTCAAGGTTACACGGCCAGTTATTTCTGGGTGTGGTGCTAAGTATCTGAGCCCGGATTCGATCCCAGGTTATCCCAACTCTGGGGCCGGTGCTCTTACTCACTGTGCTACCTGGCCTCCCTGGGATTTTCAGCCTTTAAGATAGTATTTTTATTCTGTGTGTTCATTTCATGCTATAGAATCCATCCCTTCCTTTCCATTTCTACTGAGTCCAGCCTTAATCAGATCTATCAACCAAACTTAAGAGGATCTTCCTTGTTTCCCCTCACTTTGTGAATATCCCCCATTCCATCCATCCAACACACTTAATGCCAAGTTAATCTTCCTGAAACACAGGTCTGACTAGATCACTCACATACTCAGAAACCTCAATGGTCTTTCACTGAGCTGCAAAATGAATTCCAAGTTCTGGCAGTGTTGATTTGTCCCCAATCCTTGACTTCTACTACTCCAAAATAGGATTCCTTGCTATATTCTCCTTCTTTTTTAGCTTATGTTTCCCCACACCTTTGAAGTTGTTCCTCTTGCCTGGAATACCTTTTCTCCCTCCTTCTCTCCCTCATCTCCTCTGAAAGGTCCTCATCTCTCCTTTCACTAGATTTCTATGTCAGTCTCTCCATCCATCATAGTCACTTTGCTCATGTTGCTTTATTTCAGTTCTTTGTTTTTGTCCCCTCCATCAGCTTGTAACTTTTGTGAAGGTACACACACACACACACACACACACACACACACATACACTACTTAAATAAATGTTAAGAGAAGCAATGGGGAAGGAGAGTTGATTGGAAACAATAGCACCAAAAAAGGGGGCGAGGGTTGGATTTGGGGTCAAAGGAACAGGGTCCAGATTCCAGAGCTGCTATGTTACCTTCAACAAGTTTATGCATCATTTTCTTCACCTGTAAAATGAGATTTTTGGAGGATAAACCCCAGTTTATAGGGAACCATAATGTCTTTCAGATCAGGCTGAGTTATGGTAGCATGACAGATGGGGAGAAGATCATTAGTTGAATTGTGTTGGGAATAGGACCCCTGCGTATGAGTGACACTAAATTTGCCTACTGCCCACTGTCTTCTAGGCACCCATTGTCTTCTAGTTCTTTCTCTTGTTTGATGGTGCAGCCAAACTGGCCTACTCCCTGATCTTCAGACAAAACTTTCCATGTCCTGTCTCTGTGTATTTGCCCAGGTCGTGCCTACTGCCTGCAGAACTTTCCACTTTCACCTCTTAGCTTCTACCCAAGTGCTACTTCTCCCAACAAAAGGTTTTCCTGATTCTGCCACCCAACCATTCACCCACTGACTTTTTAAATCTGCTGCTCCTGAAATCATCTTGTATTTACTCATGCCTATCTATGTATGTGGCATCGTTGGAAATTTTTATGTTTGTCATTGTAAAGCATAATGCTTTATACCTAGTAGGTACTTAATACATTTTTGTCTATTTGTATTGAACTGAACTGAATTCCTTCATCTTGGAATCTTATGAAAGGATACAAAAGCCCTTAAATCCGCTGACCTTTTTTCCATTCCAACAGAAGTTACCAACTAATAGGAACTCAGAAATCTAGGAATCATTCATCCAACCTCTTCAGATGAAGAAAACAAACCCAGAGAAAGGAAATAATTTGCCTGAGGTTATAACCAACCAACTATGCCAACCAGCCAGCTCCAAATTCATACCACCATCCACCTTGAACTTTCTTCCTTGCTTGTTTTCTTTTAAGGCCATTGAGGACTCAAGGCTTTCCTCTACTTCTTAGAATCATAATGATTACATAAATGTAGAATGTTGCACTTCAGAAGACATTGAGCCAATCCCAAAGAAAGGAGAGGGAAATTGGTTCTGAGGTTCACCTTGCCAGGGCTGAGCAAGGTTCCCTTCATGCAGGCAGTGGCATTTCAATTAAGTATGGAAAAGACAATTAGGAATTCAACAGAAGAACTAGGGAAGGGATGGTTTTCCAGGCATCAGATTAATGTCAGAAAAGGCTGAGAGGGTCTGGGTGCCAGACAGTTGTCCAGTTTGGTTAGAAAGCAGATAACATGAAAGAATTATAAGCTAAAGCTAAGAACGTAATATGGCAGTAGACTGTAGAAAATCGTGAAAGTCAGATGGAGAAGTTGGAGCTTTACTAAGTAGGCAATGGAGACTCAGTGAATATTTTTGACCAAAAGTCTGACATGAGCAAATATATGCATAGGAAAGGATATTTTAGTAGCGAATGAATTGGAGAAAGGAGAGAAGGGAATAAGAAGGACCTATTAGGAGGCTTTTCCATAGACCAGATGGGTGTTAATGGGCCTTAACCAGACCTAGGGTGGTAGAAATGGGGATGGTGCATAGAGAACACAGGTGTCGGTATGTTGCAGAGTAAGGATAAAAAGTCTTGGTAACATATTAGGTATGATGGGTAAGAGAGAGGGAAGAACAAAAGCTAACAGCAGAGACTAAGTAAATGGTAACATCACTCAGAAATAGCAAATTAAAAAGGAGAATATATTCAAGGGGAAAGATAATATTTAAGGGTATATTGACTTTTTCTTCTTTTTAGTTCATGTGCATCATATGGGTTTGAGGAAGTGATTGGGAAAAGCTTTCTTTTTATAAACCTGTGCTGAGCTTTGGAGGCACATTGTAGATTCAATCAGATAATGAGAAGGGAGGATGTGCCACACCTGGGGGAAGGTCTGAGCAAAGTTTGGAATGCTTTATACTGGTGTAATTTCATTTGATCCTCACAACAGATGTGGTATGGGGCTCCTTCAAAACACTAATCTACATGCACAATTAGCAGTCTAGTTAAATTTGAGTAGATGTAGTTTATTCTGTTAAAAAATAGTATTTTTTGGCTGAATTGAGTGATCTGGCTGGTCAATTGATTCATAGGATTAGCACCCCAGTTTTAGAGCTAGGAGGGACTCTTAAAGGCTATCTAGTCCAACCCCTTTATTTTACCTGTAAGGAAATTGAGAAAAAGAGAAGTTAAAAGGGACTTATCTAAGATCATACAAGTATTAAATGGCAAAATGGGGATTTGAACCTTTGTCTTTGCCTCCAAATCCAGAACTCTACACTACCATTCTTCCATTGCTAGGAGTGTTTACACCTCTCACCTTTTCCACCTTATCACCTTATCCTATGTTCACTTAGAATGAGTATCCAAAGTAGAAGCAAGTGTGTTATTATCACAACTGGTCAGGGAGGCTGCTCCCAAATTCAACTCCTGAGTCACATTATATGGCTCTTATTTCTATTGTGAATTACCGGAAAATTAAGGAGAGAGTATCACATTTTTGCTTTTAAATAACATAGGGAATTTTCCTATAAACATTTACCTTACCTTGAAATATCCTATAACATTTCCTGATTGTGTTTGTGCATATATATTTATTGGGAGAAAAAGAAACATTGAAGGCCTAATAATAAATCTCTGTTTGAAAAGAAAAACAAAGAGAAAACCAATAACACAACTCCCCCAAAGTAGAATGAACTGCATTGGCTCACGGATAGGCTCACTTTCATTGGAAATCTTCAAGCACAGGCTAGATAAGCACTTGTGTGGCCTCAGTGGCTTCTAAAGTTCCTTCCATTTCCATGATTCCATGTGAAATGTTCAAACATTCATCATAATATATTCAAAAGGATCCTGCGTTGGGGAGCAAGAAGCCTAGATTATCCTATGGGTTTAGTCCCTAACTACTCATGTTACCTTGGGCAAGTGACTTAGTTGTATCTCAGTTTCCCTACATGTAAAATGGAGATAAAGATCATTTTTATCTTGCCTATCTCTTTGGGACCAAAAGGTATCCTCTAAAAACTGAACAGTCTCAACAAAATATATCACCCTCCTCGGTTAGCTGTTTTTGAGTGTGGAAAATTGTTTTGTTGATGGGGGCAGATTAAACTTTCCAAAGAACTAGTTGTTAAACATTTACCAGTATATTCCCATCCACCAAATCCAGACTATTGACCCACAGGGACCAAATGAGAGGAGAGATGTGAGAATGCCTTGAGAAGTTTATAGCACTAAGTTTAAGCACTGTGCAAATTCTTAGTACAAAGACTGTGTATGTTACTCGTCCATTCACTCATTCAATATTTATTAAGCACTCTACTATGTGCAAGCATGGTTTATGGGAATGTAGACCAATGTAGAAAACTCAACTGGTTAGTATATTAGCAATTAATCTAGATATTCCAAACAGTGATTATTTTCCTTACCTCGTAAGTGCTGGTAATCCCAGATCTGTAGAAAACTGGCAGAAAGAGCTCAGAGGTAAAGATGATCATAAATACATATGCTATCAAGAAAAGCAGGAAAGATGCCCCATAACGATAGACTTCTGCTGGAGCCCCCAGGACAGTGACTGCTGACATGAAGCTAGCAGTCAAGGACAGAGCCACTGGACCACAGGTCATTTGCCTGCCCCCCACTAAAAACTCGCTGGAAGTCACCTTCTTCCTTTCTTTTATGGCAAAGAACACTCCAATTCCTGAAGAAATGACAAAAAGAGCAGCAAATATGACATAATCCCAAACTTCAAAGTTCCTAGTCTGGGGACCTGCCTGCCCTTCTGACATCGTGCTGGGTAGATGGTTTCTTCGTTTCCAGTCCTTAAAAAGAATAGGGTTTCAGGAATGATGCCCACAAAATGTTATTCCCTTGTCTAGGAGAAGGAACACTCAGACCTTAACAATCACCAATGTCAAGAAGCATTAGCTGGAGCTCCTGGGGAGACTCTTTGGATCAGGAAGCATTTCAGAAATGCAACCCAAAGCAGATTTCAATCATTGTCACAGTTCAGGACAGGACAAGAACTTGAAACCTGACCCTAGTGTGGGGCTTTCGGTGTAGCCACTGAAGTACATTCTTCTATTCAGATATTGAGAGATTAATAACCAATGGGGGTGGAATTAAGCTCTACAGATAACACACTCTTTTATCGCCCACGTTTTTACTAAAAGTTAAACATTACTTAGGAATATGGAAATGAGACTGTGTTAAGCAGTTCAGCATTCTAAATTAGTGTAGTGACATCTGTAAATAGGAAAAGATATTATTTTGATGAATCTTTTCTCATAGGAAGAAACTGAAGAAGAATCATGGAAATAAGAGATTCAGGGTACTGAATAGAACATTATTCTGAGAGACTAGCAAAAGATTGTAAAGCATAGATCAGAGGAAGAGAAAGACATATGAACAGTCATATAATACAGTTTTCAACCCAAGAACCCATAAACTTCATTTTTTTTTAATTTTTAGCAACTATATCAACATAAATGGTTTCCTTTATGTTCCTATGCATCTTAAGGATTTAAAAACATTCTTCTGAGAAGGGGTGCAAAGGCTTAGCCAGATAAACTTTTTGTGTCGGGGATTCTGTTGGCTAAGAACCTCTGAGGAAACAGTTCAGAGAACAGTTACCTGCCAAAGGTAACATAGAGCTAAGATTTGAACTCAGCTCATCGAACACTAAATCCAGTGTCCACTTGTCACATAGCCTTACAAATGAGACACTGTTTGATTACTCCAGATCTAGGGCTACTCATTCTATCTTTCAATGGCTTAGGTATTTCTCTATCACCTCTTACTTATATATCTTTGACATACTTCAATTCTTTAGTCCACTAAGGGATAGAGATTCTTCAATTAGCAGTTTCTTATGCTGTTTTAGAAAGGGAATTCATAAAAAGTTAGAGCTGGGCAAACTTCCCTAGGAAATATTGATAGTTTGTGTCAATGTCTGTTTTATTTTCCACTTCTCTTTTTTTCTTTAAACTTCAACATCTTGATTAAATATCTCAAGTTAAAGTTGCCCTAATAAAATGCTATATGTTCTTGTTTTGATTCTTTGTTCTAATTTGATGTAAATTTTTACTTTTGGCTCCCCCAACTTAATGGCTGAATTATATTCAATAATGACTCCCACATCAGGATAAGTTCCTGTTAGAATATAATCAATTTTACTGTTTTTTGTGATTTGGGAAGAATAAGAGGCTCAGCCCCATGTGAGTCCCTTTTAAAAAAATGCTATTGTTTATTTTTAAAATTTTGAGTTCCAAATTTTCCTTCTCCCTCTAATCCCTCCCCTATCCATTAAGAACACAAGTAATACAATACAAATTATGCATGTGGAGTCATGCAAAACACATTTCAATATTTATCATGTTGCAAAAAAAAAAAAGCAAGAATAATTAGGTGAAAAAAGTGTACCTCCATCTGCAGTCCGGGTTTATTGGTTCTCTGGATGTGGATAGCAATTTTCATTATTGGTCCTTTGGAATTGTCTTAGATAATTGTCTTGATCAATCACTAAGTCTTTCACAGTTAATCATCATTATAATATTGCTGTTACTGTGTACAATATTATCCTCGTTCTGCTTACTTCACTTTGTATCAGTTAATTTAAATCTTTCCTGGTTTTTCTGATACCATCCCTTTCATTCTTGTTCTTTTCTTGATGAGAATATTTGTGATATACACTCATATGGTTTCTGAATAGTCCATAAGGTGCTGGCCTCTCTTATTTCTTATTACTCAACTGCATTTCAATATAGTTTTTCACTGTCCTTATGTCTACATTTGCACTGAAGTCACCGAGTATTAAAGTATATGTTGACTTACAGGCTCTTAAGGTTGTCTTTTACAAACTTTCTTTGTCCCTTCATTCTGCGCAATAGATGTAAGAACATTATTTATAATTATATCCATTTCTCTTTGTATGCAATTTTTAATCAAATTGCAAAGCTATATGACCAGGGACCCCATAACATGATGTTTTGGTTTGTTTTTTTTGTTCTGTTTTTTGTTTTTGCATTTAGATGCACAATTAAATCCACTCCTTTATTTGCCTTTCCAAGGAGAACCTGTAAGCCATCATTCCATTTAGCTACATATTTTTTTTTAATCTTCTGGTTTGTTTAATAAAAAGATATTGATATGATTCAATAGACTAAGACCTCACATTTAGAGTATAAAAAATTAAATGAATGTTTATGGACACTAATGCTTAGCATCCTTTGCTACCTTTCCTGCGATTCTGTAACCACTGTGATAGAATCAAATGGCAACCACACAGGACTAAGCGCCCGTTTGTATTTCCTTTAGTTCATAGGCAGCCATGACTAAAGAATTCACCCATCAAGGGACGAACCTATTGGTAATGAGCCTTACATACTTAACTGGACTGGTGCCGCTGAGACTGTATTCAAAGCCTTTCTAGCACAGTAAACCTTATCTGCATTTTGCTCCATTTGTGTGACTTTTGAAAACCCAAGGTGCTTAATACATGAGTGAATAATAACAAATCACATCTAAATAGATCTTTATCATTACAAAGGACTGCCAATGCCTTTTCTTATTTGATTCTTCCAACATCCCCTTGAAGTATATAATGAAAATATTTCCATTTTACAGATGAGGAAAATGAAATTAAGGGATAGAATCTCAGAGTTATAAGAGATATCAGAAGTCATCTTGTTAAACCCATACCTGATCAAGAATCCCCTGAACAACATTCTCAGATGTCTCTAGTGAGGGAGAGACATAGGATCATGGATCAAGAGCCAAAAGGACCTCCACAGCCTGCTAGTCCAACCTCATCATTTTAAAGATGAGGAAACTGAGACTTGGAAAATTTAGTGACTTGCCCCAAGTCACACATGTGGCAAACATCAGAGGTGGGGAAAAAATCCCAGGTCCTCTGCCTTCAGAATCAGGGATGTTCCCACTGGACCACCATGTCTTCTATGACAGCCCATTGTACTTCGGCATAGTTCCAAGCATTAGGAACTTTTTCCTTATGCTAAGACTAAGTAGGTATCCTTGCAGCCTCTGTTCAGAGAGCAGGTCTGCTTTGTGGGACTGAACAGAACAAGTATGATCCTTCTTCCATGTGACAAGTCCTCAAATACTGTTAGACAGCTATCATGGCCATGCTGAATCTTCTTTTCTCTGGGCTATCCAACCATCAGGAGTTATGATCCCAAGGGCCTTTGCCACGGTAATAGTTCATCTCTGGATGGTCTCAATTTTCCCAAGACCTTAGCATTCCCCTTAGCTCACTCATATGCTCATATTCTTTTCAGTTAGGCTGGGAAAGAACTATCTAGCCTGTTGAGGGGTGATGTATTTTCTAAATACCCAGGCTGAGTTTTGGTCTTTGTCTGTCCCACATTCCAAAAAGCAACTGGATCAAATTATTTAACTTTTCAGATACTTGCTTTGGTAATCTAATAATACACTCACAGGAAGAGATATCTAGTTATCTTTTACCTACCCCCTTAGCAAATAAATAATACTTGTCTATTTCCCTGAGTCCTCGAGATCTGGACTGGCCACATTTTACTCTATGTCATTATCAAGTGTTCAAAAAGATAGAATAATAGACAGTGGGGACTAGAGGGGATCTGAGAATAAAGAACACAGATTGTGAAAGCTGGAAGACACTCAGACAACATCAAGCACAAGTCAAGACATGAAGTATATTCAATACCAACCTAGTAGGGGTGTATGAGGTGTTCGGGGAGGAATAGTACCTCTGGTGAGAGGGCTTGCTGAGCCCTCTTCAGGGCTGCTCAACCACCTTTGGCATCCACCTTCATCCAATTCTTACCTGTGGTTCCAAGAAGCTATACCATGCTCAGCAAACACACTCTGATAAAACCTTCTCAGCAGATGGGCTAAACTAGGTTGAGGGTAACTGACAGGTCATTGACAAATCAGTGAAGTAGGGCGATGTCTTACCTCAAGCATGTGAAGACTTCCCCCAGCAGATTGGGTAGATGAGAACAATTTGTTCCAAAAGCCATGAAGTCAGCTGAAGCAGGCACCATGGAATGCTTGCAGCTTGATCAGGCATTGAAGATGTCCTCCTGGGGTGGCCAGGTGGCTCAGCAAGTAAGAGCACTGGCCCCAGTGTCGGGATGACCTGGGGATCAAATCCGGGCTCAGATACTTAGCACCACACCCAGAAATAACTGGCCGTGTAACCTTGAGCAAGTTACTTAACCCAAATTGCTTAAAAAAAAAAAAAGGAGAAGAAGATGTCCTCCTGGACCATCACCAGTTTTCTTGGCTTTTGTCCTGCCACTGGACTTCAATAGATCTGAAAGAGAGAGTGAGGCTGAAGCCTTTGCACAACTCTGCCTCGTTTAAATCCAATCGGGCACAAGTCATCATTCTTTACATTATTGATCCTCTTTGAAAATGAAGAACAAACAATAACCAAACTGTGCCACAATCAGAACCAGGTTCTGAACCCAGATCTCCAGAACCCGTGTCTTTCCTCTTTATCCTGAACTTAAATAAAATATTTTCATATGCAAGAGAGAGCAGATTGAGAGGATTGTACAGAAAACTGAAGGCCTCTATCATGTATGTATAGACTGCTTTTCTCTGAAGTACATAGCAAATTCAATGTGTGACTTTCTATGCTATCTTACTAGTTTGTGGTTCCTTCTAGTCATCCTTCTATTCATTTCTGTATATTTAAAAAATGCTTCAATAATCCTGCTTCCATACTTTTTTTCTTTTTGGTCACTTTATTGCTTCCCTTTCATCCCACCTTTCACCCCCTTTTCCCCTTCCCTTTACACTCTGCAATGATAGATGTCAAGGCATTAAAGGTTCAGAGGAAAAAGTAACAATTAAAGGTCTTGCATCATCAGCTGAAGTAATCTGGAATTTGGAAATTTATTCACTGTTTTCTTAGTGACCTTTAGTTACCATTTCTTAAATAACATAAAGAAATAAACTTGGGGCAGCCAGGTAGCACAGCGAGTAAGAGCACTGGCTCCAGTGTCGGGATGACCTGGATCAAATCTGGGCTCAGATGCTCAGCACCACACCCAGAAATCACTGGCCGTGTAACCTTGAGCAAGTTACTTAACCCCGATTGCTTTAGAAAAAAAAAAAGAAATAAACTTTCACTTTCATGATCCAAGCAACTAAAGAAAAAAAGGATTCATTTACTTAGTTTTTTTGTTCTGTGTCATCTGGCCATGTCAACTCTACTCATCAAAAAGTTCTAGTGGCTTCCTGTTGCCTCTAAGATAAAATATAAATTCTCTGTTTGGCAGACAATGGCTTTTGCAAACTGGCTCCAACCTACCTTTACAAGTTTAACAATTATACATTGTTCCCTACATATATTCCATGTTTCTGACAAGCTAACCTTTTATCCCTTTGTACTCGGTGTCCCTTAAATTTGGAATGCCCTTCCTCCTCACCACTTCCTCTTACAAGCTTTCCTTTCTTTCAAAGCTCAGCTCAAACACCAAGTCTTCCATGCAATGTTTCCAAAATATGGCCCAGTGGATAGAGTAGATTTGGAGTCAGGAAGACATGAGACCAATCCTGCCTCAGACATTTACCTTAGTGACCCTGGGCAAGTTACTTGCCCTCTCTTAGGCTCAATTTCCTCATCTGTAAAATGGGGTAATAACATAAAAAATAATGTTTTGTTATTATTTTTTCCTGATTCCTCAGTTATTGATACCATCTTCCCCCTCAAAGTCCCATTGATCTTGTATTTATTCCATATGGATTTTGCATCTATTTATACATGTATATGTTGTCTCCCCCAGAAAATAAAAATGTCTTAAGGACAAGGATTTTTTCATTGATGTTTTTTTTTTTAAATCTCTCGCATCCTTCAGAGTTCCTTGCATATATTGCTCAGGCATTAAATTGTATCTGTTTCTTCATGACCTCATGGGGTTTTCTGGGAAAAAATCTGGAGTGGTTTGTCATTTCCTTCTCCAGTGGATTAAGGCAGAAGTCAAATGACTTGCCCAGGGTCATACAGGTAGTAAATGTCTGAGGCCTGATTTGCATCCCAGTCTTCCTGACTCCAGGCCCAGCCACCTACCTGCCTCCTTGCATATAGTAGGTGCTTAATAAGTGTGGATTAATTGTTTGTGCATCTAGAAAAAGCCAGACATTTCTAAATGCCAACAATAATAAATAAAATTGAAATAGTATCTTAGGATTTGCAAAACACCCTAAATACAATGTCTCATTTGAGCCTCACAGTAGCAGAGAGAAATACAACAGGTGTCATTATTTTCATTTTACATTTGAAGTACCTGATGTTGAGAGTAGTTTAGTGATCAGCCCATGGCCATACAGCCTAATACATGTTAAAGGCAGGGTATCTGCTATCTGCAAAGACAATTTCAATTATTAGTAAACATACCACTATCTGTCAGGTGCCTGCACACACCCACTAAGATTTCTCTACCCAGTTATTACAGTTGATTTGATGGGGGTTAATGAAAAATTAGGCTGTTTAATATTTTTCTTTTGGGTAATGGTTAATATCAATCCTAAATTTAGTCAGTTTTTCCTCAGGGTCCTTGAGTGTTATGATCACTTCCTGGCTACATTGGCCCTCTTGCATTTGACATTTTTTCCATTTAATATCAATGCTACCTAAGCTTTAATTTTCAACTCACAGGGGATGTACAAGTCATGTGAATATTGCTAACATGGTATATAATTACTTCAACATGGTGTTGGGGTTAAGTAGAGAGATTTATAGTAGAAGAGTTCTTGAAATCTGCCTAAAAGCCTTTGGCTGCTCACTTTAATTAGCCTCTTTCTACAAACTATCAACTATATAATACCCATCAAGCCTGGAATTGGGTCAGCCTTGCTGTTATGATAGGTGGTAATAGGATATGATATTTAGAGCTTAAAAGGACCTACCAGGTCATGTAATGCAACTACCTCATTTTCTGGATGAGGATAGTGAGGCATACAAATTGAGCGGCAGAGCAGACTTCATTCTATTTAGAATTTAGAGACGAAAGGAACCTTCAAGATCATTGAGTGCCCACCCCCTCACTTTACAGATGAGAACACAGAGACACAGAGAGATTAAGTAATTTGCCCAGCGTCATACAAATAAAACATGTCTGGAGTAGGATTCAAACACAGTTCTGACTCCTAGGCCAGCAGCCTTTCCACTGTTCCCTAATGTCTCCCTCTAGCAATAAATTATAAGTGTATAGAGTTTTCTGTTCATTACTTTAGACTCACAATGACAGCAGAGGTATATAGTGTAAAATGTAAAAAAAAAAAAACTTGTCCATCTTGAAAAAAAAAAAGAGTGTACATTCTAACCAGGAGAAAGAGTATAAGGCAGAACACATTGTCCTAAGAATCAAGATAATGTGACTAGAGAGAGATAAATAACAGCTCATTGAATCCACACCTTCCCATCATCCCAGGGACTTTCACAATCACTCTGGGGAGAGCAGGAATCCTTTGATGCAGGATGGTTTGGGTTTGCCAGTGGAATACCAGGGCCTTTCATTCATTTTCAATTTGAGATATCAACTCTTTGCTTTCTTAACATCAGGTTTCTATTCTGTCCCAGAAGCAGGTGAAATTGACCTGAAAAGATGCAGGGGAATCCTGGGGGAGTCAGGGAGAGGCCAGAGAAAAAGGTCTTAGAGAAACCAGGGTAAAAAGGTCTTAGAGAAACAAAGACAGTAGGGTCACAGAAACTTATAGCTAGAAGAGACCTCAGCATACCTCCATGAATCCTTTTCTCTTTTCCTCCAGCTGTTACTCTATTCTTTCTCTAAATATCTTGCATTTAACAATGTTAAATTTATTTGCATTTATTCTTTATATACTTTCAAATGTACTTTGCTCATTTTGGAAAACAAACTCTTTGAGATTAAAGATTGTTTGGGTCTTCATCTTTGCATCTCCAGTTGCAAACACACAATGCCTGGTACATACTAAGTGCTTAATAAATGCTTGTTGATTGATTGAATAGTTTTATAGATACCAAAACTGAATGGAGGGAGTTTAAGTGACTTGCCTTAGGGGGATGGGAATGGGGAAGGGGGAAGGGTGAATTCAGGTCCTCTGACTCCAAAGCCACTACCATAGTGAGATGTTGGGTGGTTTATTTGAAGACATTCCATCATTTGCTAAGACTTAGAGATCTCAAGGCTCTTTAAAAAATAATATATGAGAACTGACGAGTCATCCATCATCATAAGATCTATTAGTGGTTCCCCATTTGCCCAGGGGATAGAGAGTTGGCCATGGAACCAAGAACTAGGGTCATTTTTTGCTTCTGATGCACCTGGAGGGAGAGAGAGAAAGTAATACAACCCATCAGTATTCTAGGACAGAGGTGCCAAACATATGGCACTCTTGAGTAGCCCAGATTAAATTTAAATGGGATTAGCAAATATTTAACAAAATAACTAAAAATAAAATAAACAATGATAATATTTTAAAAGTCAATCATTCTGCAGCCCATATAGGGTTTAGTGACCCATTTTTATTTGAGTTTGACACCATTATTCTAGATTACTCTCCAAGGTTGTAAATCACACAGAAGGTGCCAATCTGTGTTGGTAAAGAGAATTCCCTCATTTGGGAGTTCCCTATACCAATGGAATTACTCTTTAACCTCTATAGGAATCGCTAGATAAACTCTTATTAACTCCTTAACCAGGGCATTTGCAACCTCATGGTCTATTTTCCAGACTTTTTTCATATTGCTCTTCCTCATACACTTTATACTCTAACCAAATCTGCAGAAGTCCTGTAGACTGAACTCAGAGTTCTGCCTCTTGCTTTATATCTGCTGTCCCACCCCACCCCACCCCATGCCTGGAATGCAAACCATCCCCATTTCTGCTGCTTAGAATCCCTAGATGCTTTCATGGTCCATCTCAGGTGCTACCTCTTCTGGAAAGCTCTCACTCTCTTCAGATTATCTTGTGATTGGAAGGCAGAGTTGTAGTGGTGGAAAAATAATGGATTTGGGGTCATGGAACCACAGTTCAAATCCCAGATCTGTTACTACCTGTGTGATTTTGGAGAAGTCATTAAACCTCCTTGGGTTTTAGTTTCTTAGCTTTGAAATGAGGAGACTGAACTAGATAACCTCCAAAGTCTTATGGTTGTATACCCCCAAGACTACTACTCCATAGAATAAAGAGCCTGGATTCAGAAAGACTTGATTTCAAAGTTAGCCTTATTATATGTACTTATATAATACCACTACTAATAAATTAAAATAATAAAGTAAAGAACAGAAAAAAAATATGATAAAACGAATCATAATAAATACTTATTACCTGTGTGACCCTGGGATAGTCACTTAACCTCCATTTATCTTAATCCACTTGAGAAGGGAGTGACAAAACACTCTGGTATCTCTTTTTTTTCTTTTCTTTCTTTTTTTTTTTGGAGACAATTAGGGTTAAATTGCTTATCCAGGGTCACAGAGCTAGTAAGTGTCAGAGGTCAGATTTATACTGGGTCCTCTTGATTCCAGGGGCAGTACCACTGTGACACCTAGCTGCCCCCACTCCAGCATCTTTGCCAAGAAAACCCCATGGATAGCATGGTCCAGGGGATCATGAAGAGACAGACTGGAGTGAACAATAAACTGTGTGACCTCCCTAGGGGAAGTCATTTAATTTATGTTGGCCTCACTTTCCTCATCTGTAAAATGAGGATAAAATAATATCACCTATCTCCCAGGGTTATTGTGAGAATCAAATGAAAGACTAATTATAAATTTGATAACTCTGCCATGGATTTCATTATCTGAGAAACTAATAAAAATATTAAGAAATAATATGCAATTTTAGCTATTATTTTTATTGTATCTCTGATCCTATACAGATGGATTTGGAAATTACCTAACAGACACAAAAATCATTATTTATTTCAATATCACTATGGATAAAGGTCTCCCATACATTTTAACTTCTACTACACCAGGATATAAATTTCATTTATTAATGACAGATAACAACATCCATGGTATATTTATCAAATTTGCAGATGACACAAAGTTGGGGTGAGGGGACAGTTAACACACTGGGTAATGGAATAGCCCTAAAAAGATATTGATGAACAAGAAAACTGGGATGAATCTAGTAAGATGAAAAGTAACAGGATAAATTCAAAGTCGTAGATGTGGGTTAAAAACCTTTATATTCACAAATATAAAATGGGTTATTCATGGTTAGACAATTTTTGGGGGAGGGGGGAAAACAGGGCAATGGGTGTTAAGTGACTTGCCCAAGATCACATGGCTGGTGAGTTAAGTGTCTGAGGCTGGATTTGAAGTCAGGTCCTCCTAACTCCACGGTTGGTGCTTTATTCACTATGCCACCTAGCCACCCAGGTTAGACAACTTTTAACTGAAAAATATCAGGGAATTTTAGTGGAAAACAAGCTTAACAGTCACAAGAGTCAATAGTGGCCACTAAAACAAAACAAAACAAAAAAACTAATGAGATCTTCTATTGAATTAGAAGAGACATAGCACCCAGAAATAAGAAAAAAATTAATCTGCTCTGGTCAGACTGCATGTCAGTTTTGGAAGTGACCTAAGAATCCATCTACTCCATCCCCTGTCTATACTAGATGTGAAAAGTAGACCCAGAACTGAAAGGGACCGCAGAGTTCATCCAGCCACAGCCCCCCATTTGACAAATGGAGAAATAGAAGCCAAGAGATACTAAATGAAGTTATTCATTTGGCACAGAATCACATAGGTAATAAACATCATCTGGTCTTTTCTTAATTCCATTGTGGAGAAAGCTGCTAGTACTATCTTGTAGCCTAATCCACTTTTGTACAAGTCTGGTTATTAGAAAGACATTTGTTTTGGGTTTTTCTTTGTTTTTCTGAAATCGAGCCTAAATTTGTAGTTTTGTAATTACTGATAACTGCCTTTAAGTTCAAAGAGAATAAGTGTTACTTCCCTTTCACGTGACAGCCCTTCAGTATCTGAAGACAGAGGTCTCATACCCTGTGAATCTTCTCTTCTCCAGGCTAAGCCTATCCATTTACTACAATTGATTATCATATAACCATTGTGGCTTCCATCTTCTGGATCCTAATGCCCTTTCAAAACCATGGAACCCAAAATTGAACAGAACACTCCAGATGGGTCCTTACTGAAGCAGAATACAGAGAAACTATCAATTTATTATTTCTGCAAGCTATGCCTATCTTTGGAAGTGACCTAAGAATCCATCTACTGCATCCCCTGTCTGTAATACATGTGAAAAATAGACCCAGAACTGAAAGGTACCCCAGAGTTCATCTAGTCACAGCCCCCCATTTGACAAACAGAGAATTGAAACCAAGAGACATTAAATGAAGTTATTCATTTGTCACAGGGTCACATAGGTAATAAACATCATCTGGTCTCTTCTTAATTCCATTGTGTGATCACCCAAAATTATAGTACTTTTTTTTTCTGTCTGAGCCTGTAATATACTTAGACCTTTTTCAGACAGACTTCTGTATAAAACCATAATCCCCTATGCTATAATTGTGAAGTTAATTTTAGGGGGGAGGAGGGAAGGTAAGATAATTGGGATAAAGTGGCTTGCCCAAGGTCACACAGCTAGTAAGTATGTCAAGTGTCTGAGGCTGAATTTGAACTCAGGTCCTCCTGAGTCCAGGGTTGGTGCTCTATTCACTGTGGATGTCAATTTTTTTTTTTTAAGAAAGAGTAAGATTCTTCAGTTTGGAACCATGACCAAAGAGCTATAAAACTGTGCATACCCCTTGATCCTGCAATACCACTACTAGGTCTATATCCCAAAGAGATCAGAAAAAAAGGGGAAAGAACCCACATGTACAAAACCATTTATAGCAGCTCTTTTTGTGGTGGCAAAGAATTGGAAATTGAGGGGATGTCCATCAATTGGGTAACGGCTGAACAAGTTGTGGTATATGAATGTAATGGAATACTATTGTGCTATAAGAAATGGTGAGCAGGCGAACTTCAGAAAAACCCAGAAAGACTTGCATGAACTGATTCTGAGTGAAGTGAGAAGAACCAGGAGAACATTGTATACAGTAACAGCAACATTGTTCAATGACTGACTGTGAGACTTAGTTCTTCTGAGCAATGCAATGATATAAGACAATTCCAAAAGACTTATGATGGAAAATGCTACCAGCATCCCAAGAAAGAACTATGGAGTGTGAATGCAGATCAAATTTTCTCTTTTTTTCTTGCTGCTTTTAGTGTTTTCTTTCTCATGGTCTTTTCCCTTTTGTTTTCATTCTTCTTTTACAACATGACTAATGTGGAAATAGATTTAATATGATCATACATGTATAGCCTATATCAGATTGCGTGCAGTCCTGGGGAAGGGGGAATGGAGGGAGAGTAGAAAATTTAGAACTCAAAATCTTATAGAAGCAAATGTTTAAAACTAAAAATAAATTATTTTTTTTAATTTAAGAGTAAAATTCTATAAGTATCCTTATTAAATTTCATCTTTTTTAGATTCAGTCCCATACTGACTCCCACTGTCAAATATCATGTTCAATTCATGGAACCTGCATTTCAGAAGGACTGTGATATAGTGGGCTACAATACAAGGGTTACCAGAATAATGAAAGGCCTCTGGTTCGTGCCATCTAAGGACTAATTGAAGAAATTGGGGATGTATGAACCCTAAGGGGGGGGGAATGATAGCTGTGTTCAAGTCTTTGAAGTGATGTTGTTGTTTAATCATTTTTTAGTCATATTGACTCTTTGTAAGCCTATTTAGGTTTTCTTGGCAGAGATACTGGAATGGTTTGCATTTCTTTCTCTAGTTCATTTTACAGATGAGGAAACTGAAGCAGAGTTAAGTGACTTGCCTAAGGTCACACAGGTAGTAAGTTTATGCATCAAAGATGCCAAAGTACATCCACCGCATCCTGGGCTATCATGCTGACTTTTGTCCTCCTACTGAACTTTGATAACTCTAGAACTTTGTCCAATTCTTCCTCACTTAAATACAATTCAAACACAAGTCCAGACATTGCCCTGGGATGTACTTAGTCTTCTTCAAAAATGAAGGACAAACAACCATGAAGAGATGTTTCCTGGGAGAAGCATTAGACTTGGTCTTTTCTGCCCCAGAAGGTAGAAATTGGAGTCATAGGTGGAAGTTGCAAAGGAACACTTTTAGATTCAATATCAGAACAAACCTCTCAACATCTGCAGAATGATCCTTTTCAAGACAGACTGGGTTCATTCTCATTGAATGGCTTCCAAAAGAGGCTAGTATATTGTAATTATTTGGAAGGCATGGGAGGGATTAGATTAGTGCAGAAATCCTCTGCAACTTTGCATGAGACAGATAGAGATGGAGACAGAGATAAAGAGGCAGAGATACAGAGAGAGACAGAGAGACAGCGAGAGACAAAGAGATAGAGAGAGAGAGAATAACTATCATGAGATCATAGGTTCACACACTTCAGGCTACCTAGAGTTCATCTAGTCCAGGGTGCCTAATTTTCTTTGTGTCATGGATCCCTTCAGGACTCTGGTGAAGTCCATGGACCTCTTCTCAGAATTTAAGTGCAAAAAAAAAAAATAAAATGTGTAAGATTACAAAGGAAATCAATTATACTGTCATATTGTTATGATATTTTTTTAAATAAGCTCATAAGCCCCAAGCTAACAACCTCTGATACTAGTCCCAACTCCTTCATTTTATAGATAATGAAACAGAGACCCTGGGGAGTGAAGCAAATTTCCCAAGATCAGGGTGATAGTAAGTTGCAGTACTGGGATTGGTACCCAGTTCCTGTGACTCCAAACCCAGTTCTTTTTCCATTGCACTAATCATAGATTTGGAGAGGAGGAAAGGAAGAGGAGGAGGGGGAAGGGGAAAGGGAGGGGAAGGGAAAGGAAGGAGGAAGAGGAGGAGGAGGAAGGGGAGAGAAGGGAGGGGAAGGAGAGGGAGAGGAGGAGAAGTCATTGCACTAAGATATCATTGGGAAGCAAAGAGGGAACAAATGATTATTAGAAGAAATAGTATGTTGTGACTTTGAAGAGGCTAGTTTCAGAGTCCTGGGAAGGATTTCAACCATGGAGCCCACTGCTGTTTAAACTTTAAAAAAGAAAGAATACTGAGCCAAGAAGATTGTGTCCACACAAGTGGAACACTTCATGGCAGGGATTCAAATCAAGAGTGCAGTTGAGCATAGGGATCAGGGTCCTTTACTAAGCATCTCCCAGAATTGCTTACAGTGGACTCACATTCTGGGTAAAGGGCAAAAAAGAACAAATCTACAATTGTGGATTTTGATTTTTCAGATCAAGACAAGTAATGTGGAAGGCACACTGGGTTGGCCTGAACAGCCCTGGCTTCTAGTCTTGTCCAGACCACTAACCATGTGGATCATAATATCATAGATTTAGAACTGGAAGGGGGCTTAGAAGTCATCTTGTCCAACTCCTCCATTTTACAGATGAGGAAACTAAGACTGATAGAACCAAGGTGACTTTTTCTAGGAGTTCACACAACTAGGAAGTGGCAAAGGTGGATTTTGAAGCCAGGTCTTTTGCTTCTTCCCACCACTCCAGAAGGGAACCCAATCACTTAGCCTTTCTAAACCTGAGTTTCCTCATTTGTAAAATGGAACAAAAATGCTTACACTACATACCTCACAAGGCTGATATAAGGAACAAATGGAATTGTTACATCCTTTTAGTCATGTCCAATTCTCTGTGACCCCATTAGGGGTTTTCTTTCCATTTCCTTCTTCAGTTCATTTTACAGATAAGGAAACTGAGGCAAATAGACTAAATGACTCTCCAGAGTCATACAGCTAGTAAGTTTCTGAGGCCAGATTTGAACTCAGTTTTTTTGTCATTATGGATATTTATAAATGACTTTCTGCTCTGACCATATTCAGGGCACATAGTTTATCTGAATAATGAGTGTAGAAAGAGTGCTTTGACACAAAATCAGGTCAAACTCATTCATTTTCTCAGCTTATAGGGGAACTTGTCAAGAGTAGCAGTGTATAAAAGTCAGTTTATCCAGTACTCTCATCCTAATTCTGATTAGTCAACATGTCTCCCCATCTATGGTGCAACATCCAAGACAATGACCATGAAGAGATCCCCAAAGACCTCCTGAATCATTGAAGAAAGATTCAGTTCCATTCCGTCTAGTGTGAGTCTCAAATGCATCTCCCCAAATTCGAATTCTTTCATATTGGTTAACCATAGATTTAGAGCTGACAGAGGCTTTAGAGATCATCTAATCCATCTCATTTTACAGATAATAAAACTGAGGAAGGTGAAGGGATTTTCCTACAGCTTGTCATTGGCAAATAAAGGATTTTAACCCCAAGTCCTGTTACTCTGAATCCAATGTTCCTTCTACCATGACATTGTTTTTTTTTCTCTCTCTCACCCTGGACACAGATTCCATATTGATGTGTGACTTTGGTCTAGGACATATGGAAAATTGTGCACAAAATCCCTTCAGAGACAGAAGGCTAGATGGGTTTATCTAGACTAAATGCTATGAATTAGTGAGTAGTGCTTGTTATCCTGTGAATATTCTACAGAGATGTATTTAGTACCACCTACTTTCCAGCTCCTATGTTAGATTCTGAAGAAGAAAAGCTGAGGTCACAGTCCTACCCTCAAAGAGCTTCCAAACTAATAGGAGAGATTAAATATGGATAAAAGCAAACATCATTGGTAAGTAGAGAGAGAGAGAGAGAGAAGTGTCTAAAAGAGACACAAGTCTTTTGGAAAATAATGAAAAAAAGAAGAAAAAGAGAGAGATGATAGTGCCATTCTCCTATAGGTATGGCTTAGTAGAGAGACACCTGGTCCTAAACCCAAACTCCAGAGGACCTGAGTTCAAGCCTTCTGTCTGACACACACCAACACACACACACACACACACCAACCTTGTGATCCTGGGAAAGTTACTTAGTCTCTCAGTTCTCTAGGCAACTCTAGGACTAGGAATTGCAGAGAAAGTGCTATCTGCATTGGCAGAGGGTGTTCCCTCCTCCAGGAGCTCTCTATCCTAATGAAATGACAAGTCCTGCCTCTGACCCTATGTTCACCTGAGCCTATGTAGGGAGAAGGGAAGGGGAACAAATGGAGATATTGAGTCCTTGAACATCCTTGCTTTTTTCTCTATTCTGAATTGATTATAAATCTAATCTCAGGGTTATGTAAACCCACCCACACCAACACATGGACCTGATTCACTACCTGAAGTCATACTTTCTTATGTTGCTCTTCCTGAGAGATTTGTATCTGAGTGGAAATGCCCCTGTGCATATGCCAAAAGGCTGGCCAAGCAGAATGCTATCAGGGTGGCCTGGAGTTATACTCCACTAACTGTCAGCCATATATCCCTGGAGCTTGTCTGTCATTCTCACACACCAACAATAGATAAGAGTTATCTACTTTCCTAATTTGTCACGTCTCCTCAGAGTCAATGTGGCTTCAACCTGTCTATGAAGAGCTGTTGTTAAATGTCTAGAGAATATGGCATTTAAAATTTTAAGGAAAACAAATAGGGATGAACATCTGAAAATAATCCTTCTGTCCATTATGCCCTAAAATTCGAAAGCCTCTGTTATTTGCATGGCAAGCCTTAACATGTCAAAAATGTTATATATTA
This sequence comes from Petaurus breviceps papuanus, assembly GCF_028583685.1. NCBI lineage: Eukaryota > Metazoa > Chordata > Mammalia > Diprotodontia > Petauridae > Petaurus > Petaurus breviceps. The sequence goes on from NW_027185804.1 coordinate 16,307,250, forward strand.
TTATAACACAAGGAGGCAAAATTTCATGGATTTCAACAATACCTAGGTGTATATAATCATCACTATATTATTGTATGGCTGTAAGCCAAGGAAAACTATGGTCTCTAAAGGTGTAAAATAAGGATTACACAGAGGCTATAGAGAAATTTAGGATGATGTGAGTGGGATGAAACATTTGATAAACAGAAGTTTGGGGAAACACCATAGTGAAGAATGTCAAAGAAAGGTATGATGGAAAAAAGATGGGTTGGTAAGTGGCAAGAATGAGACATAAGCAGAGAATAATGTGGGCATCCCACCGGTATCATCTCAATTTCAGAACAAAATGAGAGTTTGCTGGGTGGACCCCCTATGGCTCATTCAGACAGGAAAGTGCAGTATAGTCACACAAGATGAATTGAGATTGCTACAGAATCATGGAAGGCAATATCTACATTAATGAAATGAGTCCTTGTTATTGGCTTGTATGGGAAAGGTATACAGAAGAGTTTCAGAACATGGGATTATAGATATATGTAAAGTCCCTTCTGGAAGGGACTAGTCCAACTTGCTCACTTTACATAAGACCTAGAGGGGTTAACTGAGTTGCCCAAGGTCACACAGGTAATAAGTAGCAGAGCTTCATTAGGTCTCACTTTGTACTCCCCCCAACTTTTGCCTCTCCGTCCTCAAAATCAGGAAAATGTATTATGTACAATGTGAAAACTGTACCCATTAGGGATGACTATTCATGAGATGTTTGGAGCCTAAACATATGCAATTTGACTTACCATAAAATCAACATTAAAGCATCTTAAAAATGGAATTTTATGAGGCAGCAAGGTAGCACAGCGAGTAAGAGCACCGGCTCCAGTGTCAGGATGACCTGGGGATCAAATCCGGGCTCAGATACTTAGCACCACACCCAGAAATAACTGGCCATGTAACCTTGAGCAAGTTACTTAACCCTGATTGCTTTAAAAAAAATTTAGAAAATGGAATTTTATGACAATAAAGCGCATGCATTTAGAAGTTATACCAAAAGTTCTCCTTGGAAGTGATACCTTCAGAGATAGCCTTCTTTGGTTAGTCCTACCTTTACCATCATGTGTCTGACATCTACAACAGTTAAGAGCCTTCTACAATATTCATGGACTTTCTGCCTGAAGAAGTCTGGCAAAGGAATACCCATGACTTTCTGAAATAGCCCATTCCACTTTCAGATAGCTCAGTATCACCTTAATGGATTGGAGCAGGTATATATGTGAAACTATGAAAAAAGAGTATAGGATTTCATTCTGGTAGGAATTTCCTAACATGGGAAGTCCCTCCCCTAAGGGAAATCTCACCCCTCCTATCCCTCACCCTCATGATCTTCTTGGCTTTCACCCTGGGCCTGTACTCTAAACACCAGACAAGGTACCAGGGGCCTGGCAATTTCAGCTCTGGAGCTCTTTATTTCCTGAGTAATGAATATAACATATGGCCTACTCCATCTAGCCCACTCCACACTTTCTAGTTAGGAAGGCATAATTAAAACCATACTGTATTTTCTACCAAAATGGGTTGTAAATCTATTCCCCTAAGTCTCAACTCAGCATCCTTATGGACTTCCAAACCAAAGCATCATTCTTCCCTACATGTATTAGCTCCACCAGAATCAACCAATCAACATTTATCAAGTATGTTATCAGGCATGCTGTACCAAGCAAGGGGGCTACAAAAAGAGGCAAAAAAACAATCCTATCTCCATAAGACTGTAAATTCCCTGAAGGCAGAAACTGTACTGTCTATGGAGGCTTTTGTATTTCTATCTCCTGCACTTAGCCCAATACAAGATTCATGTTAAGTTCTCATTAAATTTTTCATTCATACCTCTATGACTTAATAGAGAAGTCTTAGAGAGATGCCCAAGGCACATGAAAGTTAAGTGACTTTCCGAGGGACACACACTTCCAGAGGCAGGAATCTGAATTCTGGTCTTCCTGATTCCAACACCCCAGTCCATCCATTAAGTCTAGCTACCTCTACATAGGCATAAAGAGTGAGGGCAAAATAATTATTTCATCAATAAGCATTTATTGTTTTTGCTCTTGCTTCGTTTCTGATGACTAATGACATAAGTGACATCTTGACTTGGCATGAATCGGATGTAAGTGAGTCAGAGCTGTGTAAAATCACCAGTCTCACTCTCTTCCAGGGTCATCAAAGTCCAATGGCGGAACAGGTCAATACAATGGCAATGCCAAGGTTGCAGTGAATGACTTGACATCTTCCGATATCTAACCAAGCTCTAAGTACTCCATGGTGGCTGCTGCAGCCACCTTCAAGACCACTGGGACAAATTTCACCCATTTAACCTGGAGAAGTCTTTCCATGCTTGAAGTAGACACCCTACTAAACTCACTAATGGGTCTGAGGCCTGCGGGTCACCCTTAATCTGCCTCATATTACCTCTATGACTTTAGGTAAGTAATTCCTATCTGGATCTCAGTTTCCCCCTCTGCAAAATGAGGGAATAGATCACTTCTGAGGTTTCTTGAACCTTCGAATTTATTAACAAACATATGACCTAGTTAATAAGAATAATGATAATGAAAATTAGCTAATGTCTCCTCTTCTGCAAGAAGCCTTTTTGCAGTAGGATTAGCTCCAATTTATTCTGTCTATATCTTATTTGTGCAGTTATTTGTAGATTGTCTCCCCCACCAGACTAGAAGCTCTTTGAGCAGGAATTGTCATTGTTGTTTTTGCTTTCCTTCATATCTCCATGACTAGTCCAGTGACTGGAATATGTTGGATTTTTTCTTGTTGTTGTTCAGTTGTTTCAGTCGTGTCTGACTCCCTAGGAATCCATTTGGGTTTTCTTCACAAAGACGCTAGAGTGGTTTGCCATTTCCTTCCCTAGTTCACTTTACAGATGAGGAAATTGAGGCAAACAGGGTTAAGTGACTTGTCCATGGTCACACAGCTAGTAAGTATTTGAGGCTAGATTTGAACTCATAAAGATAAATCTTTCCAGCTCCATACCCAGCACTCTATTTATTGTCCCACCTAAATGCCCATGGCAAGTGCTTAATAAATACTTGGTGATTTGACAATAATAGCCCACATTTCCATAATGCTCTAAGGTTTACAAATTAATTTTCTCAAAAAAACCATGATATTGGGGCGGCCAGGTAGCACAGCAAGTAAGAGCACTGGTTCCAGTGTTGAGAAGACCTGGAGATCGAATCCCAGGCTCAGACACTTAGCACCCACCCAGAAACACCTGGACGTGTAACCTTGAGCAAGTTACTTAACCCCAATTGCTTTTAAAATTAAAAAAAAAAAACATTATATTTCCAATTTTATAAATAAGGAAAAGGAGACATAGAGTGGAAGAGTAATAAACTAGGTTTGGAATTTAAACTAGTATTGGAAATTCTTCCTGACTAAAAATTTCTACCATTAGGGATTAATTCTATAAGAGATATTGTCATCTCCTGATGCAACCTTTTAAAATGTGAGAGCAATAATGGCCTGAGTTACTCCTTAAAAAATTATCAGCACTTTAGCCCACCAAGTAGGAGGGCTTCTTAGCCTGTTAGAGTCCAAAGAGTACTAGCAAATCATTTTTACAAATAAAGGTGGGACTACAGAAAGGAATAAATGTTGTGGTCAATAAGCCTTGGTTAGATTAGTCTGATTGAATGAGATTTTGATAAACCAAGGGTAAACTGGGCCCAACTGACTTCCTCCTCCCACATTAGCATTGGAGCCTGGTCAGCCTGAAGGCACACCAGACCCAAATATACACTGGGAGGCTCATAGTCTTGCCTTAGGCCAAAGCTGGTTACCAAGATCCTAGTTTCTGATTACAAAAGGTCCCAGAATTGTCTAGCCCTTCCTGACTCTGACCAAACTCTACAAATGTCCCTTTCTGAGAAAAAAGCCAAGGGGCAGGTATTATAAGTTGACAAATTATGTATACTATGCCAACAATGATGAAAGACATGTTCACAACACACAAAATGCTTCTTTTAAGCTTGGATTTCTATCTGATTAAGCGTACCTCCTGCCATGCTCAAGGCCCCCCATCATTAATAGTCCAGATACTTTACAGTGGAACTCTACTTTATAAGGAGGTTAAAATGAAAGAGGAATTAAAAATATTATTAATGGAAGAAGACTAATTTTAATTAAATTTCTGTGTTGTTTTTTAACTTTCAGGTTATCATTAATAATGGTAGCTAATATTTGTAAAGTGCTTCAAGGTTTGCAAAGTATTTTAAATGCACTAATGAAGTACTTATTAATTATAAATATAATATATATATGCATAAATCTCACTTGATATTCACACCCACCTGTGAGTTATTTCCAATTATTATTCCCATTTTACAGAGAAGTGAAAAAGCTTACCCATGGTTACAAAATTAGCAAAAGTGAAAAAGGCTTTTCCAGAAATTTCTCCTCCCATCCTAGGTGAAATAGGGTTTGATTTACCTTTCTATTGTCATGACTAAAGACTGACTTTCTTGTTTTCTTCAGAGGTGTCAGAGAATATAGAAAGAGCCTAAGGAGGGTACCAGTATGAGGTGACAGCTATGGAAGTCCATAATTACCTATGAATGCCAGGCAGAGCCTATTATTTAAATAAACAATTTGTTTTGGAAGGATATCCAAGAGAAAGATATTTTACCAAAAGTTAGTCATTCCTACCCAATATTGACATGAGCCTACATTTGTTTTTATAATTCATAAAAATATATAATAATCATTAAACACCAACTATGTGTCAAGTAAGGTAACTAAGTGACTCAGTGTGGTGGGCCTAGAAACAGGAAATCTCATCTTCAAATCTGACCTTAGACACTTCCTAGCTGTGTGACCCTGGGCAAGTCACTTAATCCTGTTTGTCTCCGTTTCCTCATCTGTAAAATGAGCTAGAGAAGAAAATGGCAAACCATTTCAGTATCCTTGCCAAGAAAATCCCAAATGGGGTCATGAAGAGTTGGACACGACTAAAATGACTCAATAATAATAATAGTAATAATAATAATAATATATACTGTGCTAGATACTTTGGATAGGATTATACAATCACAGATCTAGAGTGGCTATCAAGACAAAAGTGAAAAAAAGTCCCTGTCCTCAAGGTGCTTACATTCATCTAAATATTTAACTTAGTATAAATATATATATATATAATAAGAAATACATTATTAATACATGTAAATTATTAAATACCTGAATAGTCTCAATTATATACAGGCGTGTATATGTATATATAGATACAGAACAACCCCATATATGTGTATTTCACACATAAATAATATATGCCTACATAATGTATATATATACATTATATATAAAATGCCTATATTATAACATATGGATATATAAATATATTATATAATAACAATAAATATATAAGTACAGAGAATCTGCATTGAAGCCAGGAATCCCTATGCTCCTATCCTGCCTCTGATACATCTTGGCTCTGTGACCATGGCCAAGACACTTCACCTCTCCTTTAAATTATAAGCTCTTCAAGGGCAGGGACTGTCATTTTCCTTTCTTTGTATCCCTAGCATTTAGCATAGTGACTGGCACATAGTAAACAGTTAATAAATGTTTATTGACTGACTCTCAATGCTCCAAGAAACTCTCTAGGACACCAACTGACACTGGTGGAGGCTATATTCTCTCCTGGGAATGCCCTTGGACTAATGAAATCACAGGTTCCATCCCTGTCCTATGCAGTAGAAAAATGCACTTAGTTTAAATATATGTATAAATCTTGTCAAGCACTTTTTTTTTTTGCAAGTGATGGGTTTGTACTTAGAGAACAATTTGTACACTGTGGCAGGCACTGTTTTTGTTCTGAGTTAAAGATTCCTTTGTGGACTTTGGCTTTGGTTAATGATTCCTTAATCTCGATGTTGATTTGTATCTTTCATACAAAGTTCATAAGACTGAGGTGGAAATTCAGGTATTTTCTCCAAGAGTTACAAATGATAAAACTCATACTATAATCACTAGCCTAAACATGACCCATTTAATTTTCTTGTGTTACTTATTGTTGGCAGCAAAATATATTTCCCTGGCGGAATGAGAGAAAGTCAGTGAATTAACCTTGGGGTATCCTGAAGATCAGTCTTGTCTTGGTCAATCCCAGCTCTTAGAATCCTTCTCTTAACCCTGTTATGTAGTGAAAGACCACCGATTCTAGGGTGAGAAGACCTGCATTCAAATCCTGTCTCTGCATCTGTGTTACCCTGGACACATCAGTTTACCCCTCCTAAGTCTCAGTTTCTTATCTGTAAAATGAGAGACACCTGAGATCACTCCCACCTCTATAAAAGTGATTCTTTAAAATATTATTTATTTTATTTTTAATTTATGGAACAAAACAAGCTTTTCCATAACAGTATAATAAAGCTGTTTGAACATGAAACTGCAGATCTACTAGACATATATGGTTATGAAACCACTCAGGTGCTACTTTTTTCCATGAAGCCTTAGATCAGAAATATAGAGCTAGAAAGGACCATAGAAGGTATCTTTTTTTCAATTTAATTTAATTTTCCAATCCATGATGATCCACCTTTTCTCTCTTCCACCTTCCCCACCCTTCCTTAGGAAAGAAAGAAAACTATATGTTTACAATCAAACAAAATAAATTCCCAAATTGACTATGTCCAAAAAAAAAAAATCATCTCAATCTACACTGAATCTTTTACTTCCAGGATGGTTATCTTGTCTAGTTCTATAATTTTATAGCTAAGGCAACTGAGGTCCAGATACATGACATAATTTATCCAAAGTCACTCAAATAGGAAGTAATAGAACCAGAATTTGAATCCAAATCCCATCTGACTATAAATTGTAGAGTCCTAGAAGAACACAAGCTCCTTCAGGTCAGGCATCAGATTCAACCCATCCACCATTTTGAAGATGGCTTACTTGCTGTTCATCCCAATAATCTTCCAACTCCTATCCAAGTCCCTTCATACTTTTGGTCTCCCTTGCCTGGAATGCTCATCTCCCTCATTACCTGAACCTCTTAGAATCGCTTTTACAACTCAGTTCAAGGGCTACCTTCAATATCAATACTATTAGAACCTTTTCTCTACAATCACTTGGTTACTGTATTTGTACGTGCATATCTTGTTTCCCCAACTAGAATGTAAACTTTTCCAGGGCAGAGATTGTATTACTTTCTCTTATGTCTCCTAATTCCTAAATAAAAGTTTAACACTATGCTTGGCACATGGCCATTGTTTTAAAAAAATATTTATTAATTGTCCCTGGAGAGGCAACCATTGGGGTTGGGTGCATTTCCAAAGAAGAGCTCATCTAGAATGTAGCCAGCTGCCTTGGAGGAGGATATATGAATAGCATATCTTCTCGTTTGAACACTTCTTGCTAATTAGATGTAATGACCAGTTGGTTCCACCAGATGGAGGACAAGTATTTTTTGGTAGTCTCTAAATTGACACCCTGGGGCCAAATCCCAGTTAAGGCCACCCTAGTAATGGATCTGTAAAAGATGCTGCCTAGTAATCCACAGAGACATTATATCCTTCAGGCACACTTGGGACTCACTTGGAATGTTAGGATTTCATGAATCTCCATTCTTCTGGTGTTTCTTGTGGAAATTAGCCTCCCTAAAGTCCTGAGACCTGAGACACCTTTGACGTGGATTTCAATAGGGGAAGATAAGGGAAGTGTAATTTAGTTGTGTTTTTTCATCCCATGTGAAGAATGAATACCAATTAATAGTTAGAAATATAAGTTACATAATAATATATAAAGTTATAACATATAATACATAAATATAAATATACATAAATAATATATAATTATATAGCATGTAGTATTATATGTTATATAATAATTATAGTATATAATTATATAATAATATATAATATACATAAATATAAAAATTTAAAGTTATATTATAACAAGTGGCAATTCAAACTTTAATTAAAGACTTTTATTCAAGGGCAATTCATTAGATCCCATTCCACTTTTGGAGAGCTTTAATTCTTGGGAAGCTAGAGATGGAGGACAGGTGGTGTTATTTAGTGTTTGTATTAGCCCTGTGGGTGCTGGGATAAATGTGTCACTAAACAGGACTCCAACATGGATATCAATTGACAAACCTGTGAAACAATTTGCAAACTATCCTTCCTTAAGTTTTGTGGCTTCATAAAGGAAAGAAGGGTGGGGTGAGAAGAGGGGAAGTCTCCCCTGGCAATGTAGCAAGAAAAATAAAAACATCTGGGCCTCTTTCACAGCAACTGAAATCATCCCTTCATTAACCTCTGATTGTTCTGTCCCTATTACAAAGGGACAGTTACTTAAAAGACTGACTTGGCAGTCAGAAACAAAGTTCATTGAAATCCAGATTCTGATCTTCTTCCCTTAGCATTTCTGATACCTGCAGTAGATGATTACTTTAATCAAGTCTTTACGTTTATGAGAGAAACAGGGATCTATTTTCAAGCAATTGAAAAAGGTCTGTTGACATTTCGAATTTCCTTTCCTTTCAAGTTTCAAGGGTGAGTTTTAAGTGGCTTGGGTCAGATGAAAACAGACCAAGCAACTCTGTTCACCTACCTACCTCTCAGGGTTGTTGTTGAGGATCAAATGAAATACGATGCTTAGCATTGTGCAAACAAATAGAAAAAGTGCTTCCTTCCTGTAGGTCATTATTCATGCTCTTCAATGAAAGGCTGGGGCAGGGGCAAAGGGGTCACAAAATGACCAGAAGAGTCAATGCCCCCACCCTCGGGCCACTGGTCAAAGAAGAAAGTTAAAGACAAAGTAATAAGGGCAATGGAGATGACCCAATTTTCTCCACTGCCCACCCCACCCTGGGGTGAGTTCTCCCTTTGATTTAATCCCTTTCTTTGTTCTGTAGAGAACACCTTGTTATCTTCCTAAAAGGAATGTCAACTGGCTTCCTGGTTGGGGTGGAGGTAGAGGGGGATATAATTTGCTCAGGAGAGATTTATGATTAAGAGCTTGTAGGGACTGGAGGTTATCTAGTCTCATACTTTCCTTTACAAATAAGAACCTGAGGCCTAAACAAAGTAAGTCTTGCCCAAGGTCATATAAGTAAATAGCAGAGCTGAGAATTTTTTTTTAATGATAATAATAACTAACATTTACATAACACTTACTATTTGCCAGGCACTGTGCTAAGCATCTTACAATTATTGTCTCATTTGATTCTCATAACAGCTGTCCCATGCAGATGCCATTATTATTCCCATTTTACAGATGAAGAAACTGAGACAAACAGTGACTTACCTGGGGTCACACAGCTACTAAGTGTCAGAGGTCAGATTTTAACGCAGGTCTTGCTGACTCTAGGCCTGGCTCTCTATGTATTTTGCCACCTAGCCATTCCCTCTGGGACCTGAATCCGGGTCCAAATCCAGGGCCCTTTCCACTATACCACATTTTGTTTTCCTTATCTGGCAGGAGCAGGGTGCCAAGGGTGCAATAGGGAAAGGAGAAGGGGTTATTGATGCAAGGAAAACACCTTTCCTCATTTTGTTCTACAAGCATGTGGTTGAAAGGAAAGAGGGAAATTTTCTTTCTAAAAGTCTTTAAGTTCCCCCCAAAAAGCCTAGGTACATTTTTATCATTACAGGTGGCCACATGTATTCCATGTGCTTGTGCTTCGTATTCTAGAGTAGTATAAGACAACAGCACAGTCCCCTTTAGTCAGTGGTATAGGTGACACACAGAGAAGACAACACTCTTATATGCATCCACTAGAATGACATGGTTCAGATTAATTACCTCAAACTGAGCCCTGTTCACACACACACACACACACACAGAGTTGTTCATCATTCTTTTTTTATTTATTAATTTGTTTGTTTCCTTTTAGTTTACAGGATTCAATTACACAATTCCTTGAGTTTCACATTTTGTCCCCCTCCCTCCCCCCCTCCCCCCCGCCATAGTGGCTTATAGTCAAGTATAGGATCTGTAAATACTTTCACATTATACATTAGTCAGGTTATAAGGATGGATTGTACCAGCTGGAATGAAAAATGGTAAAGTGGACATAAAACCAAATAAGAGAAGGAAAAAGATCAGGTATTTTGCTTCCACCTGGATATAAACTTCGTTCTTTCTAGTTCTTTCTCTGGATGCACATATTTCTCTCCATCATGAGTCTTTTGGGATTGAGTTATTATTATTCACTGCATTGCTGAGAAGAGTCCAGTCTATCAAAGTTGGTCATCACACATACATTGTGTCTGTAATTGTGTACAAATTTCTCCTGGTTCTACTCTTCTCACTCAGCTCAGTTCTTTTAAGCCTCTCCAGGTAAATATGAAGACTGTCTGCTCCTCGTTTCTTATAGCAAAATAGTATTCCATAACATGCATATACCACAACTTGTTCAGCCATTCCCCAATTGATGGGCACCCCCTTAATTTCAAATTCTTTGCCACCACAAAAAGAGCTGCTATAAACATTTTTGTACATATGGGTCTTTCTCTCATTTCTATGATCTCTTTGGAATCTAGGAGTGGTATTGCTGGATCAAAGGGTATGAAAGTATTTATAGCCCTTTGGGCATAATTCCAGATTGCTCTCCAGAAAGGCTGGATCAGTTCACAACTCCACCAGCAATGCATTAGTGTTCCAGTTTGCCCACATCCTCTCCAGCATTTGTCATTTTCCTGTTTTGTCATCTTAACCAATCTGACTGGTGAGATGTGGTACCTCAGAGTTGTTTTGATTTCCATTTCTCTAATCAATAGTGAATTAGAGCATTTCTTCATGTGCTTATAGATAGCTTTAATTTCTTTCTCTGAAAGCTGCCTGTTCATATCCTTTGACCATTTATCAATTAGGGAATGACTTGTATTCTTATAAATTTGACTCAATTCTCTGTATATTTCAGAAATGAGTCCTTTGTCAGAGACATAGGTTGTAAAGATTCTTTCCCAATTTCCCACCTCCCTCTTAATCTTGGTTACATTGGCTTTGTTTGTACAGAAACTTTTCAATTTCATGTAGTCAAAATTATCCATTGTACATTTTATAATGTTCTCTAATTCTTGTTTAGTCATAAAGTCTTTCCCTCTCCACAAGTCTGACAGGTAAACTATTCCTTGTTTTAGGAGACTGCTTACAGTATCAACCTTTATACCTAGATCATGCACCCATTTAGACTTGATTTTGGTATATGGTGTCAGATAATGGTCTATGCCCAGTTTCTGCCATACGATATTCCAGTTTTCCCAGCAGTTTTTGTCAAATAATGAGTTCTTATCCCAAAAACCAGGGTCTGGAGGTTTATCAGACAATAGATTACTATAGTCATTGACTTCTGAATCTCGTGTGCCTAATCTATTCCATTGATCCACTCCTCTATTCCTCAGCCAGTACCAAGTAGTTCTGATGACTGCTGCTTTATAATACAGATTGAAATCTGGTGTAGCTAGTCCACCTTCCCTAGCATTTCTTTTCATTAATTCCCTTGATATTCTGGACCATTTATTCTTCCAAATGAATTTTGTTACTATTTTTTCTAGCTCTATAAAGTAGTTTTTTGGTAAATTAATTGGTATGGCACTAAATATATAATTTAATTTAGGTAAGATTGTCATTTTTATTATATTAGCTCGACCCAGCCACGAGCAATTGATATTTTTCCAATTAGTTAGATCTGACTTTATTTGTGAAAAGTGTTTTGTAGTTATGATCATACAGGTCCTGGGTTTGTTTTGGCAGGTAGATTCCCAAATATTTTATAATGTCTACAGTAACTTTAAATGGGATTTCTCTTTCTGTCTCTTGCCGTTGAATTTCATTGGAAATATATAGGAATGCCGAGGATTTATGTGGGTTTATTTTATATCCTGCAACTTTGCCAAATTTATTTATTGTCTCAAGTAGTTTTTTACTTGATTATCTAGGATTCTCTAAGTATATCATCATATCATCTGCAAAGAGTGATAGCTTGGTCTCTTCTTTGCCTAATTTGATTCCTTTGATTTCTTTTTCTTCTCTAATTGCTACTGCTAACATTTCTAGTACCAGATTGAATAAGAGTGGTGATAGTGGACACCCTTGTTTCACCCCTGATCTTATGGGAAATGCTTCTAGTTTCTCCCCATTACATATAATACTTGCTGATTGCTTTAAATAGATGCTACCTATTATTTTAAGGAAGGCTCCATTTATTCCTATACTTTCTAATGTTTTTAATAGGAATGGGTGTTGTATTTTGTCAAAAGCCTTTTCTGCATCTATTGAGATAATCATGTGATTTCTGCTAGTTTTATTGTTGATATGATAAATTACACTGATGGTTTTCCTAATATTAAACCATCCTTGCATTCCTGGAATAAATCCTACCTGATCAAAGTGTCTTATTCTTGAGATAAGTTGCTGTAGTCTTTTTGTTAGTATTTTATTTAGAATTTTTGCATCTATATTCATGAGGGAGATTGGTCTATAATTTTCTTTCTCTGTTTTATCTCTTCCTGATTTAGGTATCAGTACCATATTTGTGTCATAAAAAGAATTTGGTAGGACTCCTTCTTCACTAATTTTCCCAAATAGTTTGTAGAGTATTGGAATCAATTGTTCTTTAAATGTTTGATAGAATTCACTAGTGAATCCATCTGGCCCTGGAGATTTTTTCCTAGGGAGCTGACTGAGGGCTTGTTCAATTTCTTTTTCTGAGATGGGATTATTTAAGTAATTTACTTCCTCTTCAGTTAATCTAGGCAACTTGTATGTTTTTAAATATTCATCCATTTCCCTAAGATTGTCAAATTTATGTGCATACAATTGGGAAAAGTAATTCCTAATTATTGTTTTGATTTCCTCTTCATTGGAGGTAGATTCACCCTTTTCATTTTTGATACTCATAATTTAGTTTTCTTCTTTCTTTTTTTTATCATATTGACTAAGGGTCTATCAATTTTGTTGGTTTTTTCATAAAACCAGCTCTTGGTTTTATTTATTAATTCAATAGTTTTCTTAATTTCAATTCTATTAATCTTTCCTTTTGTCTTCAATATTTCTAATTTAGTATTTAATTGGGGAATTTGAATTTGTTCTTTTTCTAGGTTTTTTAATTGTATGCCCAATTCATTGAGCTCCCTTTTCTCTAATTTAATCATGTATGCACTCAGGGATATAAAACTTCCCCTAAGAACTGCCTTAAATGCATCCCACAGATGTTGGTATGTTGTCTCATTATTATCATTCTCTTGAATGAAATTACTGATTGTTTCTATAATTTCTTGTTTGACCCACTCATTCTTTAGGATTAAATTGTTTAATTTCCAATTAGTTTTTAGTCTATCTTTCCCTGGCCCTTTATTGCATATAATTTTTATTGCATCATGATGTGAGAAGGATGCATTTAATATTTCTGCCTTACTGCATAGAATTGTGAGGTTTTTATGCCCTAGAACATGGTCAATTTTTGAGTATGTGCCATGAACTGCTAAGAAAAAAGTAAGTTCCTTTTTATCCCCATTCAGTTTTATCCAGAGATCTATCATACCTATCCTCTCTAAAATCCTGTTCACCTCCTTAACTTCGTTCTTGTTTATTTTGAGGTTGGATTTATCAAGTTCAGAGAGGGGGAGATTAAGGTCTCCCACTAGTATAGTTTTGCTATCTATTTCTTCCTCTAATTCCTTTACCTTCTCCTCTAGGAATTTGGATGCTACACCACTTGGTGCATATATGTTAAGTAATGATATTGCTTCATTCTCGATGGTGCCTTTTAATAGGATATAGTTTCCTTCCTTATCTCTTTTAATTAGGTAAATTTTTGCTTTTGCTTTATCTGAGATAAGGATTGTTACCCCTGCTTTTTTTTTTTACTTTAGCTGAGGCATGATATATTTTATTCCAACCTTTTACCTTTACCTTGTGTGTATCCCTCTGTTTCAGATGTGTTTCGTAAACAGCATATTGTAGGATTATGCTTTCTAATCCATTCTGCTATCCATCTCCATTTTATGGGAGAGTTCATTCCATTCACATTTACAGTTATGATTGTTATCTGTTTCTTTCCCTCCATCCTATTCCTGCCCCTGTTAATGTTCATATTTTCCCTCCCTTCTCCCTTCCCCCCCTTAATAGCTTTCCTTTTGACCACCGCCTCCCTCAGTGTTCCCTTTTCAGCCCCCCTCCCTTTTCTTCCCCTTTCCCCTTACTACTTCCCTCCCTACAAACCACTCCCACCCCCCTTTCATAACCCTTTCCCCCTCCTACTCCCTGTAGGATATTTTTATACTTAATGAAGTATCCTATTTCTTCTTCGCATCAAGAGTGACAGGAACAAACCTCATGCAAAGCTCCTCTCCCTCCCCCCTTTCCCTCTAAAATGATACTTTTTGCATTTCTTCTCCCTAGAGTCCTATGCTTAACTGGTTGTTATTCCCTCTTTGTACCAGAACCAATGAGGGAAAAGCTCATATGCTTCCCAACTCCCTCCTTTTTTTTCCTCTGCTATACAGTTTTTATGCCTCTATGAGTGGCATAATTTACCCTTTTCCACTTCATCCATTCCCTTTCTTCCATTGAAGTCCCTTTGTAGCCCTTAATAAGATTTTTTTAAATCATCATTTTGTGTATTTTATAGTCATACCCTCTACTTGTCTATAACCAGTTTGCTCTTATCAAATAGCAGGGTGTGTGTGTGTTCTCCTTGTTTACCTTTCTAAGTCACTGTTGCATCTCATAACTGGAGGTTGAATTTTCCATTGAGTTCTGGCTTTTTTATCAAGAAGGTCTGGAACTTTGTTATATCATTAAATGGCCATCTCTTTGCCTGGAAGAATATGCTCAGTCTTGCTGGGTATGTGATCCTTGGTTGTAACCCAAGCTCTTTTGCCTTCTGGAAAATTGTATTCCACTGCCTCTGATCTTTCAGGGTAGAGGCTGCCAAATCCTGTGCAATCCTCACTGTGGACCCTCAATATTTGAGTTGTTTCTTTCTGGCTCCTTGAAGTATTTTCTCTTTTATCTGGTAGTTCTGGAGTTTCGCCACAACATTTTGAGGACTTTTCAGTTTGGGATTTCTTTCAGCAGGTGTCCAGTGCATTCTCTCGATTTCTATTTTACCCTCAGGTCCTAGCATCTCAGGGCAGTTTTCCTTAACGAGCTCTTGGAGAATGTTGTCCAGGCTCATTTTTTCATCATAATTTTCTGATAGGCCTATGATTCTCGATTATCTCTCCTGGATCTGTTTTCCAGGTCAGTTAACTTTTTCTTTGAGGTATTTTACCTCTTTTTCTAATTTTTCATTCTTGTTGTTTTGCTTGACTAATTCTTGGTTCCTCATAGTTATATGCTTCCGTTTGGTTAAATCTAGTTTTTAGCAAATCATTTTCCTTGGTTAATTTTTGAGCTCCTTTTCCATGTCATACACTTTTCTTTTTAGAGAGATGTTTTCCTCATTATAATGTTTTTTCTAATTCTGCTATTTTCATTTTGAGAGAGTTATTCATTTTGTCTTCTATCTCTCTCATTTTGCTTTCAAAGTTCCTTTTGATCTCATCTAGGAGAGCCTTCTGTGCTTGGGATCCATTCCCTGTTGAAGTTTCAGCTTTGGGTGTGGAGTCCACATTGTCTCCCTCTGAGGTTGTTTCCTCCCTCTGAGGATAGTAGGACTCCAGAGTCTTTGTCTTTGTAGTCTGCTTTCTACCCATTTTGAGGCAGGGTCCTAGCCATGCCCTTCCTCTAATATCCCAAGCCTTTACTGTAGAGGGTTTTGCCCTGGGGCAATAGTTACTATGTTTTCAGGGTCAGAGGAGGGATTTGGAGCAAGTGAGGTTCATTCTGTCATCCTGGACTTTGGAGGTCTTGAAAGGGGCTTTTTTTTTTTAATTTCTGGGCTATGAAGTGGTAGCCCCAGGAGTGTTTGCTGTCCAGGACAGGGGCCCCTGTATTTGCTTCTTACCTTGCTCTTTCCAGTCCCAGCCCTTTGGTGATAGGCCTGGTAGTGGACCTTATGGTTGGTGGGAAGACTTGCCCTCCTAATTGATCAGGCCCCTTCCAGGCCTGCCTCTGCCGGCTGTGCGGCACCTTCCTGGCCTGCATCTGCGTCTCTGTTCATCATTCTTAAAGAGAATCATGGCATCAGGGAGACGGCACCATGACACATTTGAGTATTGGATTTAAGTGAGGCAGGGCTGTGCAGTCACTAGCCTCACTTTCATCTCCAGAGTCCAGTGGCCAGATATAGATCAGGATGACTGAAGAAGGCCCAAGATGCACCTAGGCTTTTACAAACTAAGGTCTCTCTCTCTCTCTCTCTCTCTCTCTCTCTCTCTCTCTCTCTCTCTCTCTCTCTCTCTCTCTCTCACACACACACACACACACTCACACACACACACACATGATAATTGGATTATAGGACACCAGATTACATAAATACTAGATGATTTCTAGCTAGAAGGTGATTCTGAGGCTATCTAGTCTAACTCTATTTTACAGGTGAGAAAACTGAGGTGAAAATGATTAAGTGATTTGTTCACAAGTCCAAGTTTGCATTTTCAGAATTCAGATAACACCCACCAGGCACTTTGCTCTTCCAAGATGAATGAGTGCAATCAGGTAACAGACACATCTCTGATTAAAACCCCCTGGAGTGGGATGGGAAAGGAAGTAGATTATTTTTGGCTGGTGGCCTGGGTGAAAGTTCTAGTTTCACTCATTCAGCAGCATAGAGCTGAGTAAAGTCTCTTCCAGATAAATTCCATTCTTCTTCTTGTCTTCCAGTCATTTCAGGCATGTCCTTAATTCTTGGTGACCGCACTTGGGGTTTTCTTGGCAAAGATACTGAAGTGATTTGCCATCTCCTTTTCCAGGTCATTTTACCAATGAGGAAGGCAAGCACTGTTGAGTGTTTTGCCCAGTCACAGCTAAGAATTTTCTGAGGTCATATTTGAACTCAGGTCCTCCTGATTCCAGGCCCAGCCCTCCATCCATTATACTACCTAGCAGCCCATGTTCTATTCTATTTTGTATCATATTTATCCACACTCTGAAGTGTTCAATCTCCCCAGCCAAGCTTCCTGAAAGTAAAGTTTTATTTTCTCTGTATCTCTCCTAGTACAATGCTCAGAAATAATTTTTTTTCCTCCAGATTTGTGTCTTTATCCACATAGGGAGCTCCATGAATGGAAACACCTTCCTAAGACACAGATCAGCAATCATTCAGCAATTTCTAGGCTTGGAGAGTTGCCTGGGGGTACTCAGAAGTTAAGTGACTTTTCTAGGGTCACACACAGCCAGTATGTATCAGAGATAGTGCTTAAACCTATATCTTCCAGACTCCAAGGCTGGCTTCTACCTTGCACATGGTTGCTAGGAGTTTGCTGAATTGTGCTGAAAATTGTTGAGTCTCAAAAAATGCATATAACCAGAAGCATGGCTGACTCCATGGATGAATCAGGGACCTTACTCATGTATACATCTAGGAATTTAGACACAGAGTGTATGGTGGAAAGAGAGTTAACCTGGAGAGATGCAGGCTCAAATTCCACCTCTGATACTTAATAGCTATGTAACCATTGGCAAGCCATTTAAATTCTTGTACCTCTGGCTTCCTCACCAGTAAAAACACGAGATAATGTCAGTTTATACCTCCCAGGGTTATGAGCATCAAAGGTGATAGTTAAGGGAAAAAAAATTTTTTAATCATAAAGCAATCTAGAAATGCCAATAAACACCATTAGCACATGCCATGTTGTCTTTCCATGACAATTTCCTCATATCTCAAATAGATATGACTACCCAACCAACATCCCAGAGTTTTTGTGACTCTCAGGATACATAGGGCAGCAGACACAACTTAACATTATCAGGCCCAACTGGCTACTTTTTGTAGTATTTATCATTAACATCAGTTTACCTACTCCTCTGTGAGATAATTTTTCAATAAAACATAAACTAGGTACCAGGAGAACTGATCTTATTTTAAGCCACCAAGAGCCAAAGAATAAACACTGTTAATGTTGCTGTCTCTTCTCCAATTCCACCTTTTCTAATGAAATTCTGCCTCATTTCCATTAGAGAAAAGGCTCTCCATTTATTAGACCTCAGTTTCATGGAAATTCCAGGGCTCTTTGAAACCTTCTCCTATTATCCACACTGCATTGAAAATTCTCTGAGACTTCCTGGGATTTGAGCATCAGAGAAGGCTTCCACTGAGTTGTTCCTGCTCTCCCTTCTAATCCAGTTCCTGGTGTCCTGGATGCTTAATCCTCAATTGATTTCCCCAGTTTGGTGATGGCTCTCTGAGCAAGGAAAGTTTGGTGCATAATAATGGGTCACGAGGCTTTGGGATCCATTTAGAGCTTTGTTTCTTTTAGTAGAGATTGAGTTCAAACTAATTATAGTCTTTTCTAGAAGTGATCAGAGAACATGTTTAATTTACGCATGTTGCTGCTGCTATTGTATCGTGTCTGACTCTTCATGATTTCATTTGGGGTTTTCTTTGGCAGAGATAGTGGAATGACTTGCCATTTCCTTCTCCAGGTCATTTTAGAGATGAGGAAACTGAGGCAAACAGGGTGAAGTGACTTGCCCAGGGTCACACATCTGGGAAGTATCTGAAGCCAGATTTGAACTCATGAAGATGAGTCTTCCTGATCTAGGTCCGGTGCTCTATGCACTATGGTGCACCAGGATGCCCAATTTGTGCATGTAACCAAGGTGATAGGAAAAAAAAAACCACTCCTGGAGATGTATTCCAGATGGAATCTGTCTGTCTCCAATACACTTCTACTCATTATCTTCTCTACAATATTGCAATTTACTGTCAATCAGCCATTCAACCAGTATAGTACCCATTCTGTTCTAGGTATTGTACCTAGATACAATACAAAATATATACAAATACAAAAACAAACAAACAAAAAGGGACAACCCTCTCACCCTGACTTGTTCTGTGATGTTCTCTCTCCAATGCTGCCACCTTCTGGTCTTGTGTTATACTGCTGTTCTGCTATACCTGTGGTTTTTCAACTCAACCATACTCTGCTACCATTTGCTGGTTCATGCACCACTTAACTGAGACTGTTGCATCCTCTTCCCCACAAGAAAAAGATCTCAGCATCTTTATGCAACTGTCTCAAGGGCTATTTTATCTCCCTTGTGAATCAGAATCACATCTGCAACCAACCAGCCAGCAAAAATCCTAAACTTGAGATTATTCTATTTTTTGAATTATTTTGTTTCTATTTCCATTCATATTACCCAAACTCAGACTGTTATTTGAACTGGGACAAATATATTCATTTTACCTTCCATCATACCCCAGGTCACTAGCCTGTAGTATGCATTTGCATACTCTGCCCAGGAGTTTTTATAAATAAGACTGTAAGTAGAAAAAAGAGCTGCAGTCTTTGCCCTACCTTTATATAGGCACCAATATCACTTTTCTCACTCAAAGAAATCAAACCTAAAAGGCAGAAGCAAGAGGACAGATGTGTGCAGGCTTAACTGGGACCGAAACTAAAGTTTCCAGTCATGGAGCATGTTGCTCTTGTGTGTTATGTGTGTTTTTAGGTAGTTACAAGGACAATTTTCTCTAAACTGAAGCTTTAGGTACTATAAGTTATATTATAACATAGAGCTATTAAATTATGCTACTTAATTTAAAATGATTAAATTAATTACATATTAAAAATTGAATTAAGATTAAATTTAATTAATTGATTGATTAAACTAATTCACTTTAATACACAAAAAAGACACCATTTTTTGAATGCTGACATCCCCATCACTGAAGCAGATTTCAAGTTCTAGTCCATCTTAGCAGATAGTTCCCTGCGTGAGTGTGGTCTGTCTGATCAGTCATCAGTTGGTTGAAAAATTTCTGTTACCAAGTTGCTCTGTACTTAGTTAAGCTGATCCTCCAATCAGACACCAAACCTCTCACCAGTCCTGTGCTTGGAGCTTCCCCACTATGGTAAGATGTTTCACACATGTCTGTCTATCTTGACTTCAAAGATGTGGGGCTTTGTCATGGAATAATGAAGTACCGGTATAGGAAGACTAATGTAGCAGTACCCAATGAAGGACTGAGATGACCAGTATTTGCTCCTTCTCCCTTTGTACTGCTGCTTCTAGCCTCGCTACCTGGGCCCTGAATCTGGGGACCATGCTAATTTTTTTTTTTTTTTACTTTCTTTTCTGGGAAAAGAGAAAGACCAGAGATTGGGTTATCTCAGTTAAAAGATGTTATTTCCATTCCTTCCTTCTCCTCTTTCTCCTTCCTTGACCTCCTTTCTTCATGCTCTTCATCTTCACGTTCATCATCATCATCAGGGATATGAAAAGATGTGAGAGCTCCTGTCTTGCCTGTTCTATACCATGGAAAATCACGGGAGCAGAGAAGATGGAGCACAGATGCCCACCAGAGTTGTTATGAGGACAAAGTTAATACACTGTATATAATACTTTCCGTCCCTATATAAATGTTACCCTAAAGTACCAATAGAACAGAATAGCTGCCTCACTAACCACATAATTTCTTGGTGACATATATTTGTGCAGCACTTTATAGCTCACCCTTTCTTCATAACAACACTGTGATAACTAGAAATGCTAATTGCATTTTACAGATGAGGAAACTGAGGAATGTACCATTGGGTGATAGGAATGATCCCAACTCTTTCCATTTCCAATAGAATATGCCCATCATCCCTTCAGTCTCTATTTGCCCATTCCTTCCTTGCTGTCTACAAAACATGCCAGAAACGTTCCCTTCCTTACAAATCCCTCATTATGCCTTGCCATTCCCACTAGCTATCATGCTATATTTCTCCTCCCCTTCAAAGCTAAACTCCTTGAAAAATCTATCTACACACATTACCTCCATTCCTTCTCCTCCCCCTTTCTTCTAACCTCTCTGTTTGGCTTCCAACCTCATCATTCTAAAGAATCTATATTCTCCAGAATTACCAATGAAACATTAAGTGATAGCTTTAAACAAGCTTTTCTCTGCTCTCATCCTTCTTGATCTCTCTGTCACTTTTGACACTACTGGCTACTCCTCGTCGAAGATGCACACTCTTTTCAAGATGCTTTTTCCTTCCACATTATATCATTCAGCCATTTTAATTTACTTGCTTTTCTTCACTCATGCCTCTATCTCCCTTTTTTGAGCCTTTTCATTGGCTTACCCCCATGGCTGGAACATTCCCCTCTTCAACTTCACCTCTTAGAAGCCTTGGCTTCCTTCAAGACCCAGTCACCTTCTGCAGAAAGCCTTTCCTGACCCTCCAACTGCTAACGCTTTTCTTCTTTAAGGTTTATGTACATGCATGTTCTGACTCCATTCTCTCAGGAGCAGGCCTGTTATATCATTCCCTCCAGGGTTCCAGGGTATTGAGGGGTTTGGGGCAGGGGATATCTTCTCTACAATCACTAGTTGGAGATACCATGGCTATAGCCCCCAAATTTTAGGGGAGTAATAACTGGCAACCTAAGTTCCTTTAATATCATTTGGCTTTTACAAAGGAATATTTACTTTAAAGATAAACCAATAACAAATGTGTAAACATTTTCTTCAACACCTTGCCCAGGGGGTATAATTCCCCTTATACCACTTTGGTCTGGAGGTGGGGGAGGGAGAGTAGGCTCAAAATTTAGCTCGTTTCCTACATAGCCTTAGTCCCATGGTGTTCATGTCCACATAGGGCATGACTTCCAGAAGAATCTCTGTCTCCGTTTCCAATGGACTAGGATCCTGAAGCTTCCCTAGATTCCTCCTTGCATCAATGCTCTGTTGGTTATACACCCAAACTTTGAACTGACAGGATGCTGAGGAGTCCTCTG
Organism: Petaurus breviceps papuanus; assembly: GCF_028583685.1. Taxonomy (NCBI): domain Eukaryota; kingdom Metazoa; phylum Chordata; class Mammalia; order Diprotodontia; family Petauridae; genus Petaurus; species Petaurus breviceps. The sequence continues at coordinate 16,329,072 of NW_027185804.1, forward strand.
GGCGAGAGGTATCTATGGCCTCAAGGTCACGTGTGACCTTCTAGGTCCTTGGGTGATGATGCCTTCTGACTGAGTCCAAGTTTTACAGAACAAATCTTTTTGTTAATGGGATTTGTTCTGTGAATTTTGGATTCAGTCAAAGAGTCGCACTTAAAGACCTAGAGGGCTAAATGTGGCCCCAAGGCTGCATGGACCTGCTCTGGACCTTTCAAACTCACAACATTGTCCACTCCACCACTTTCACCAATTTCTGAGATCCTTCTAGAATGCTGAAGCAAAGAGACCATAACTGAAACTGACATGACTTTTGGAATGACTCGAAAGAACCTTATCTTCAACATGTGGTTAACTGCCAGGAACCAGTTACTGAAGGGTAGCTACCCAGTCTCTCTAAAAGGAACTTTCCTCCCACAGTATTATAATTCTCCTTGAAGTAGGTTCCTAGTGCCCTCCATATATGGATGCCATTTTAGCAGGCAAATAGGGTCTGCACATGGGCCAGATTACCATTACATTTGTATCTCTAGTGCTTAACACAGTGCCCAACCTATAGAAAGCCCTTAAGACGGGCTTGTTAATTGATTTGTGTTCACGGAGATTTCATGATGAATCAATGGACTTGTCCATGAGCACATAACTAGTAAATGGGGTAGGGAATCAAATTTAGGCCTTCTGATCTCAAGCTCTGTGCCTTTACCAATACATGCTGCCTCATTAAGACTTAAAACTGTACCACTTTAAAAACCAAGTTGGTGCCTAATTATAACATCATAATATAATTAAAATATCTAAAAAATGGGTAACTGAAGAAAGTTTTGTTTTTGTTTTTGACAAAGGCAATGGAAGAGAATAGAAAGACCATTGGACAAGATCTGTGTTTTACATCCAATTCTGCTACTAACCTTGGCCCATGGATGCCTATAAATACTTGTTGATATGATTGGACATTCTGTGTGACCAAAGACATATCATTTTCCCTTTCTGGGCCTCGGTGTCTTCATATATAGAGAGATGGTGATCATTTTCACACTTTGAGCTTAAAAGAAATTGAGACAGACCACAAGGTAAAATGATCTGTCCAACATCACACAGAGGTAGAAGTGATAGGACTAAATAGAAGCCCCTGCTTCTTCCATTACTCAATGGCTGCTTCTCGAAAGCATAACACTGACATTTTGTATCTTGGGATGAAGGATCTTTAGATTATCCACCAGAGAGGAGACCTCAAGAAGCAATAAGCCCCACTTTGCCATTTAATAAAGGAGGAAACAAATACCCAGGAGCTTAAGTGAATTATCATGTTTACAAATCCAGTAAGTGGCAGAAGTGGGATTTGAGCCCAAGGCCTCTGATGTTGGATCCCCTGCACCATGTTGTAAATGCTATCACAGACGGCTTGAATGAGGCAATTGTAAAAATATTTGGGGATGCTTATCTGTGGTTCCTCCGGAAATTTGAATATTTGGGAAGAACCAAGAGGTTGTTTTTTCCTCGAATGGTTTTAAAAAATTACTTTTAAAATGACTTTTAAAAATTGTCAATTTCTTAGTCAATTTTCTGCCCATCCACTTTCTATTTTTAATATATTTTTGTTTTGTTTAAATTTTAATCTGAGTTCCAAATTCTTTCCCTCTCTCTTGTCCTTCCCCCCATATTCCTTTAAAAAAAATAAATTCTTTCCAAAGGGATATTGCTACATGTACACTGAGTGAAAAATTGGGTCATTTCTGTGGGTTGTTTCAGCCTGAAATTACTTCCTTCAGTGATCTGTAGAATTCAGATGAAGACTTTTAGTATCAGAATTATCCAGATGTTCACAGAGAGCTCAACTAGGCATTTTAGCAAATTCTTGGTATAGAAGTCCCCCCCACTTTTTTTTTCCTGGAAAATTCCAGAGAACACAAGGAACCAGTCTTTCATCCAGACTCAGAGCAAATATTTGCCAAAGATATGCACATACCCACATTCACACTAACTCATAGTCAACCAAATACTACTTTTTGTACAACTGTGTTTACATATTTTTGGACATAGGTTATGTGGTGATGTGGAGAGAGCACCAGACTTAGAATGAGGAGATTAGAGTTTGATCTCCAAACCTATCCCTGAGTATCTGACCATGTAACTCCAGTGACTTCCTAGGAACAAACAGAAACATATCTACTTAATTTTTAAAGTCCTCTAAAGTCTGGATCCAACCTATCCTTCTAGCCTCTTTGGGCATGACTTCCCCTTTCACAGTATACACAAAATGTCTTTCACTCTGTTTCTCACACATGACATTACATCACCATCTCTGTGGCCATCTCACGTATTTGAAATATACTCCCTCCAAACTCTACCTTACAGAGTCCTCTTCCTTTCAAATTCATCACAAACACAAACTTTTTCACGAAGTCATTCCACATCACATCAATTCCTAGAGCCCCCTCCAAAAAAACTATCTTGTATTCGACTATTTGGCCTATATTTATCATTGCTAAATTCATATTTATGCCATATATGTTCATATTCATGCGTATTTATATGTGTGTATATGTACATACATACATGTTTCCCCCAATAAAATGTGAGCCTTTTGTGAAGAGGGACTGCGTCATTCTTCCTACTTACATACCCAGTGCCATGGACAGTTTCTTGCCCCATAGTGGAGACAAATAAAACATTGTTAAGTTTATTGTATGCCAGATACTGTACCAAACACGAGTTATAAATACAAGTAAGCTCATTCTCTTTGCTTTAGCACAAATCCTACCTTCAAAGAGTTTTTATTCTAATCAAAGAAAGCGCATATAGGAGAGAGGTGTATGGAGGGAAAAGGCAGTTATAAGAGAAGCTGGGAATTCTTATGAAATGGTGGCCAGAGCTAAGGACTTAACAATCAGAAGAAATGGTCCCAGGGACAGAGAGAAAAGACAAGCATTTATTAAACACATGACAGGCAATGTTCTAAGCATTGTACAAATATTATCTTAAGGTGTCTGGTCTTGTGTTTTGTTAATATTGTGAATAGGTTTTTTGTTAGACATCATCATCATGATCATCATCACCATATGATTACTTTCCAAATCTGTTACGGTTAATTTTCTAGTTCTAAAAGTATACATTGACTGTCATTGCATACGTATCACTTTTAAAATGTTTTTCTTATTTGGTTTTGATTCTAGAATGCCAGAAATTTTCTTAATGTATTCAGTCACAGTTTTCTGCAGGGTTTTTATTTACTTCCTCCAATCTTTTATCCTAATGGATTTGCTCTTGGAATACTTTGTATAACCTTGTGTTTGTTTCCATATGGACAGCATTCCCCCAGCAGAACACAAGCACATTGAGGCCAAAGACGGGTTTATTTCTCTATCTTCAGCACCCAGCACAGTAGCTGGCTTATAATATGCTCCCAGAAACTGTTGAATTATCTCTCAAATTTATTCACATGAGATATTCACATAAGCTGATTCACTGTAAATTTCCTCTCGGCCTATTTTTGTTGGTAGGTTCCGTGATTGTTATTAAGGACACAGGTTTCCATTACTGACGACCAGGGTTGGGAGAAGGGGGAGTTAAAACAAAAATAGAGCCAACTGTTCAGCAGCTTCGTAGTGGGGCCGCCAGCCAACACAGTCACCTAACAGTGACTTCTTGAAATAGGATCTCAATGATACTTATTACAGAATGAACTGTGGAGTCCAAGAAGGTTACTTTTATAAGTTATTTCTAATTTTGTCATTTTCCTTTGATGTGGCCATACTTATAAATATGGGACCTATCTAAATCTAGGGCCAGAGTCCAATTGAACTACTCATTATACTTGTTTACAAATGACATCCCATACTTATTTCCCTCACTTTAATAAGGTGGTACTTGATGGCCCCCATGGCCTACTTGAATGAGTTTCCCCAGTCTTTGCAAATGTTTGGGGCCCTATCTGTATGCCAAATTTAGATGAGCTGCTGGAAGGGATTTCCAAAATTATCTAGTTCATTCCTTTCATTTGACAAATGAGAAAGAAAATATGTCCAAAATGGTGGTATGCATTGCAGCTCAATCTTGTTTCTTAAAAACATTTTTATTGATCTTTTGTTATTACATCATCTCCCATAACAGTTCAGCAAAATCAGCCAATACATCAAAAGAGTTTGACAGGCTAGACAGTGTTCCACACCCATAATCCTTCCATCTATTTTTAAAAGTAGGGGAGGTGTTTTCTGAAAACTCTTCTTTGGGGCCAAGAGTGATCATTTGTTTCTGCAGCATTCAGTTTCCATGTTAACAGCTTTTTATTGATTTTTTTGTTTTTTTTTAATTTTTGCTTTTTGGAGGGGGGAGGGGAGGGCAATTGGGATTAAGTGACTTGCCTAAGGTCACACAGGTGGTTTTTGTATATATGTGTCAAGTGTCGGAGGCCAGATCTGAACCCAGTTCCTCCTGACTCCAGGGCCAGTGCTCTACTCACTGCATCACCTAGCCACCCCTTTTTATTGATATTTTAAAATTATCCCAGCCCCTCTCCAGGACTTACAAGACTTGTTCTTTTTTTCTTCTAGGTACTGGTGGCCACCCATTGGTGCTAGAAGGACACTTATAGATAGAAATCTTAGTAGGTAGTGTTGATGCTTATGGAGGGAAGGTGGTAGAGAGGCTGGTCAAGTTGGAGGGAACGAAAATTTTGAGGGTGGAATGGCAAGTTGGGAATGTCTTTAGGAGGGAGAAGAAAAGAAAGATGGATGGAACAAACCTCATTCCACTGTTGCCACAATTGTGCCAAACCTTCTGTCCTGCCTGCTTCTTTTCTAGCATCCATGGAAAATTGGTTGTTGAATCTCCAGAAGATGAAACCCAAAGAGATCAACATCCCCAACCAAAACTCATGATTCTTTTACCTCTTCTATTCTGCTGAAAAAGTGAATATGTCAAATGTTTACATCATCTAAATTTTAGTGCCCTGGAGCAAAACCCCAGTTGTCCTACCCTGGTTGATCAAGGTCAAGAGTTTCACCTTGAACCGTGGTCCTGTTACTTCTGGAAAGCCAGTGCGGCACAATTAAAAGAGTGCTAAATGGAGAGACAGAGGACTTGAGTTCGAATTCTGCACCTTCCACCTTCTATGTTACCTTGGGTAAACCTTCTTGAGCCGCTGGACCTCAGTTTCCTGATCTATAAAATGTAGAGTTTGGATGAGATCACTTGTAAAGTCCTCCCATCTCTAAATCCATGACCCAAAAGTAGTCATTGTGTCATTGAGCACCACAAGAATATATGTTGTACACTGAAACCCCACACTATCCTGGGGAAACTCAGAAGTGCATTGTAGTCAGAAGTTTACTTCACATGCTCAGCAGCCACTCAACTAGGTTGAGTACTTGTTAGAGTTCAGGCCTGGAAGTCCAGAAAACCCAAGTTCAAATCCTGCCTGAGACACTAACTAGCTGGGTGACCCTGGGCAAGTCAACTTCCCTATGCCTCAATTTCTTCATCTGTAAAATGGGGATAATAAAAGCACCCATCTCTCAGGGTTGTTGCAAGTATCAACTGAGTTAATTTATGTAAAGTGCTTTACAAACTTAAAGTACCATATGAATGTTGGCCATTAGATACAGTTGGCCTTTCCACATGAAGGGGGTTAGGATGCAGCACCCCTGTGATCTGGGAAATCCACATAAAAATTTTTGGCCCGCCTTTCATACCAGAGAAGAAGTCTGAATTATCATGGTATTAAAAGATAAAATATGGGGGCAGCTATATGGCTCAGTGAATAGAGCACTGGGCCTAGAGTCAGGAGGACCTCAGTTCAAATCCAGCCTCAGACACTTAATGTTTACTTAGCTATGTAACCTTGGCCAAGTCACTTAACCCCAATTACCCTGCCCTCACCCCTCCAAAAAAAGCAACAAAAAAAAGAAAATATGTACATTTTATGCATTTCTGAGTTTCTAATTTTTTTCTGTGTCATCTGCTAGCCTTCATGTGTTATCTTTGGTTTCTCCCACAGAGCCTCACAAAACTCCCCGAAAATTCCCATTTAATTTCTTATGTAGACTCACAATGTGTCAAAACTGTGAAGGGGAAAAGTGCAATGTGGAAGGGATTACTGTATTATTAAATCCTTTCTTTGACCTTATCCCAACTAGGGTAATGGCACCTACATTCATCACCTATGATGATCAACTTATCTGTCTAGTGCTCTGTTTTTATTCCAAAATACCCTTCATTACCCATTCCCTCTTTATTCCCCAATGAGGTAGATAGTATTATCACCCATTTTAAAGATGGAGAAATTTAGACGTAACTTAAAATTCATACCTAGGGTCAAAGAGTCAGTATGTAACAGCCAAGAGTTTATCATGCAGGTCTGCTGATGCCTGGGCTGTTGACAGGCCCTTTCTACTGCACTTTTCAAATAGTTTCATACAACATGACAATTAAGATTCGAGAAAATCTCCATTTAATGAATAACAGACATCTCGTGACTAGTAATGAGCCCTCTCCCCCAATATACATGTCACTTTCTGTTAGAGTGTTATTTTGAGAGAAGAAAGAGTGCTCTAGTGAAGCAAATAGGCTGGGAGGAAGGCAAGACCAGGGAGTCATACTGGAAACTGTTATTGTGAGGCTGTCAAGACTGATTGCAAACTCTTAATGGCAGGTTGGCAAGCTCCATAAAAGCCAATTCACTACCCTGAAGGCTGTCTCCTACAAGTCCTAGCTCATGGCCTTTTTTCTTTTTTGTGATTTTAAGTTGCTGGGTTATTTTTTCCTTGCCCAATCCTGAACTTGAGAATGATAGATCTTGAATAAGAGGACCTGGGTTTGAATCCCAGACCTTCCAGGGGTCAATGTGGTACCATGGAAAGAGAACTATACTTGAAGTCCCAAGGTCTGAACTCAAATTCCAGCTCAGCCTCTTTTGTGTCCTTCAGCAAGGCATTTTCTATCACTTTACAATGATTTTCTTATTTGTAAAATGAAGGGCTCGTGAATTTGTTTCTTTAAATATTTTGATTACTGTAGTTTGATATAATTGGTTTCCTTGTAATCTTGTATGTATTATTTTATGCATTTAAACGCATTGCTCTGAGAAGGGGTCCATAGGCTTCCCCAGGCTGCCAAAGGGATCCAGGATCCTTTGACAAAAAAGATGAAGATCCTCTAGATTAAGTGATCCCTAAGGTTTCTTCCAACTCCAGATACATGATAATATCTATGTAACTTTGGACAAATCACTTAAAGTCTCAGGATGTTAAGCTTCTTCATTTAAAAAAAAATAGAGGAGCTAGATTACTAGATAATCCCAAGGTCTCCTCCAGTTCTAAGACCATGAGACCTTTTCCACTAATATGGGGTTTAATCAAAGGACAGAGGAGCCATAGTCCCTCCAAGAGCCAAAAATGAATGGTAAAGAGTTGCTGTGCCCAACAAGCTATGAAAACAGAGCAGTTTTGATTTTGTTTGTGGTCACTGTTTGAATGGAGTCTCCAGAGATGGATTTTTTTGGGGGGGATGGGGAGATAGAGGGGAATTGGAAAGGTATAAACTTTCCTAACGGTTATTCCTAGTCGCCTGAGACATAGAGCCCCTTCTGTGTGACCGCTCAATCCCCAGCCGCCTCCACAGGAGGAAGGTCCATAAAACACATGGCCAACTGAGGCAACATGGGTACTTTCCATGGTCATTAAGTAGGGGCCGCTTCAAGGTAAGACACTAACACCATTCAAACATGGAGTGAAATAAGAAAGCTGACGGAAATGAGCCATGCTCCCCAATTCAAATGACCCTTTCTTTACATATCCATAAAGAATGCCTTTATAAGATCCCAATCCTCCTTTAACACTGTGATAGGAATTGACCAGAGCCTGGAGCCTGACACAGCATCTAATGGGGAACAGCTGTGTATGCTCAGGGAGTTCCCCAGTCAATACTGAACTAGAACTTTAGAGACCTCTGAAGGGCCACAAGATGGCAGCCTCCCCATGTGTAAGGGCACAGAGCTTTGTGCTTCAACAATATTTGAGCAGGATAAGAAGGCATAGCTGGTTTGTAGGGTGGTTGGTAGGTTTAAAGCTGAAGTAGACCTCAGGAGTCGTTTACTCTAACCCCTCATTTTACAGATGAGGAAATTTGGAATCAAGGAGAATGACTTACTCCAGGTCACAAGGGTAAGAAATGTGATTTGAACATGTGCTCCAGTTTGCCTGATTTCACTTGTCTCCAAATAAAGATCAGAGATTTAGAACTAGAAAAAGCCTTTACAATCATCTAGTCCATTCCCCTAGCCCATTTTACAAACAAGGAAACTGAGGTCCAGAATGGTAAAGTAGTGTAATGACTTGCCAAAAGTCACTCAACTACTAATGAATATCAAAATAGGAATTTGAACTCAGGTCTGCTGATTTTGAATCCCACAATTCCAATGTGCCAAGGACTCCAATCTGCAGATGCTGGTGGAGGAGGGAGAGGGGGATCTTTGTTCATATTAAAGGCAGTAAATTCAGAAGGGAAAGAAGAAAAGTGGATAGAGGGAGGAGGAGGAAGAGACAGAACAAAGAGAGAGTAAGACAGGGCAGGCAGAGGGAGGGTAGAATAGAAAGTGGAGAATAGTGGCCAGAGTGAGAAAAAGAAAGAGAAAGATACAGGAAGGGAGGGATGATGGTCTAGTACATTCTGAAGTACTAAGAAAGCAAAAGCTTGCTGTTTTTCACCTAAGTTTTAGAACTCTTATCATTGCCACTTTAAAGACTAATCAGTGACTTCACAACAATCCTTTCAAAGACTTGGATTGGGGCAGATATCCAGTTTCAAATTTTACCTCAGACATGTAACTAGCTGTGTGACCTTGGGCAAGTCACTTAATTTCTCTTGGCCTCAGTTTCCTCATTTCTTTAAATAAGTTAGAGTATATGGCCTGGGAGGTCCCTTCCAGCTCTGAATCTCTGAGCCCATGAATTGTTCATGGATTTTATAAAGAGGCTTAATTAACCCTTCTGAGGCATCACTAAATGAGCAGAGGTATTGAGCTGTAAGCAAGAAGGGAAACACAAATAGGTTCTCAGGACTGAAGCTAAGGGTTCTGAGTAAGCCCATGGACTAAACGGACCACACCCTGCCATTGTGGGGAGAAAGGACAATTTCATCTCCAGGGTTAAGATCACTGGGAAGAGAATTCGAAATCTTTGCAAACTTTCCACAGGTCCTTCCCTCTATGATCAGTGAGAAAGCTGGAGGAAACTTGCTAAAAGGATAAGCCATGGACTACTGAAGCCAGCTCTTCAATGAACTTCCTTTAGGGCTCTCTCTCCAAGAGCTTGATGGTGGAATGGGCAATGTGAGCTCTCCTTGAAGCCAGGAAGACCTCTGATGCTTCCTGGCCATAAGACCCTGAGCAAATAACTTGACCTTCTCATGCTCTAGGCAGGTCTCTATGGTGAGAAAGATGTTGGTCTCTATTGGTAGAAGGAGTTTACTTACCTAGAAGTCCCCTATAGCAGGGAGAACATACATTCAGTTGCACATTATGGGATTTAAGATGTGAAGGAATTTAGAGGCCAGTGAGTAAGGCCTCTTGATCTTACAGAAAAGGAAACTGAGGCTAAGAGAAGACACTTATTTCTATTTCCAGCAGCAAGAGGAAAGACATTTTAAAGATCTCTTCCAAGACTTATGCATACAGAATAACCCTCCCTAACGGGCTCCTGGGTATTTCAGATCATACTTGAAGAAGGTTCTTGGTAAGGCTTATGTGTGGACAAATACTTGCAGATGGTAGGGCTGGGATTCATCAAGAATCAAAGTCATTAAAATAGGGATGAACCTGCAAATAAGAATTACATAATGTAGTTCTCCCTCTCAGGGTATTTACAGCTACATGAACCAACAGCTACTACAGACAGAGAGAATCAGCCCAGGATGAGTGGGCTCAAAGAACCACAGCTTTGGAAGTGGAAAGGACCTTTGGACTATCCAATCTAAGCCCTTCATTTTACCAATGAGAAAAAGGAGGCCCAGAGAGATTTAGAGTATTGCCCAAGGTCACACAGCTAATATCAAGGACCAGGATTTGAACTCAGTTGATTCTAACTCCAGGTCCAGCACATTATCCTATCATAACATTGTACTTGGTGTCAGGAATATCTGGGTTCAAACCAGGTCCCAAATATAATTATTAGATGTGTGACCCTAGACAAATCCTTTCACTTCTACATACCTCAGGCAAATGGACATTGTCATTTTCCATTCCAGTGTAAAGACTCCAATTAGTCTACACCGAAAACTTTCAGGTCACTTGAAGTTGAAAAAGTGATTAGGGTCCTGTGGAAATGGGGACTACCAAGGCTGCATTGGCATCGTTTAGTTGTTTTCAGTCTTGTCTGACTCTTTGTGACCCCCTTTGGCATTTTCCTGGCAAAAATACTGGAGAGGTTTGCTATTTCCTTCTCTGGCTCATTTTATAGATGCGGAAACTGAAGCAAACAGGGGTATATGACTTGCCCAGAGTCACACAGCTAGTCTACTGCTCAACTTAAACTCAAGGCTTTCCAACTCTGCATTAGTGGAAGGAATTGACATACAAGAAGTTCTCCTTGCTAAGGAAATCTCAGATTCTTCCTATATTCCAGTCAATCCCATCTTTTCAATCTCTGTACCCCCTTGGCTTTTCCTATAGCCTCTATTCAATATATAAGGAAATAAACTCTAGAATTTACTATGCATATTCATATAGTAGTGTTTAGCACAGTGCCTGGCACATAAGCACTTGATTGACTGAATGACTAATAAAAAATATATTCTCTCCCCCACAGGAATGAAAGCTTGAGAACAGGGAAATATTCTTTGCATATTTGGACATCCAAGCCATTTATTTGGCACTTTGTATATAATAGATATTTTTCATTCATTCATTCTTGACATCTTAGTATATAGATTTAGCCACTCACTGTCCCACATCCTGGCAGATATGGACTCAAGGGCTCAAGAAATTTCAATAACTTGCTTGAGGTCATAAAGCTGGTAATTATTTTAACTTTACATTATTTTAAAAATGTGTTAAAACTTTAACATTTTTTATTATCTTCGTTTCTGAATTTACCATTTCCTCCCTCAGCTACTGAGAAAGAAATGCCTTCAGTTAATCAACAAGTTTTTATTAAGTGCCAATTATATAACTGAGGGAGGCATCTCGTAGTTCGGTGCATAGATCATAGGGCCTAAAATCAGGAAGACCCAAGATCAAATATGACCTCAGACACTTGCTAGCTGTGTGATCCTGGGTTAGTCACTTAATTTCTGTTTGCTTTAAACCACTAGAGAAGGAAATGGCAAATCTCTCCAGTATGTTTACCAAGAAAACCCCATGGATAGTATTGTTGTACTATCATCCATGATGTCACAAAGAGTCAGGAATAAGTGAATGACTGTACAACATGTGACAAACTAGTAGGAGCCAGGAAATATAAAGACAATGTGTACATATATGAAGGGCTATAGAAAATTGATACAAGGTGATTTTGGAAGGCAGAACTCTACTAGGTAGAGAGATCAAGAAAGGCTTCATATAGAAAACCAGACTTGGGATGAGTCTTAAAAGAAAATGGTAAGAAGGCCAATTTGACTGAAACCTGCTGCACAAGAAAGGAAGTAATGAGTGTTAAGGCTGTAAAGAGAGGTTGGGACCAGATTATAAATGGCTTTAAATGCCAAACAGGAGAATTTATATTTGTTCCTAGGGGGAACCATTGATGCTTATTGAGTAGGGAAGTGGTGTAGTCAGACTCATGCTTTAAGAAAAGCATTTTGGCAGCTTTGTGGAGGAAGGATTGGAGTGGGGTGAGACCTAAGGCTAGAGATTAGTTAGGTCACCTGTAACAAACAATAAAAAACAGAGGAATAAAAGAGCCCATGCATCAACTGCATGTGACAGTATATACAATTTTCCACAGACTCTTGCAAAGACAAGAAGGAAATCTGTAAAATGAGGGGCTTGGACTCTATAGCATCTAAGGTCCCTTCTAACCTTGTCCTAGAAAATAATAGTTTATTGACTCTTCTCTGGAGCCAAGTTTGCTCATAATAATTACCCAGAGTTCATTTTCAGTATTTTGATCTTTCCATTTACATCATGGCAGTCATGGAGTATATTGCTCTCCTTGCGTGGATTATTTCACCTTTTATCCTATAGACATGAGTCTTCCCATAATTCTTTAGATTTGGTATATCATATTAATAGTTAATCATGATCATGTAACATTCCATTACATTCATCTACCAGTTTATCTATCTAATCCATGGGCACCTATTGTGTTTTCAGTTCTTTGCGATCACACACACACACACAGTGAGGTTGTGAATATTTCAATGTATATGAGAATTTTTGGCCTGTCTTTGACATCCTTGGGACATATACCTAGAAGCAGAATATCTGAGTCAGTAGATAACTTGGTGACTTATTTTTAGCATAATTATGTAATATGAAATTAGTCAATTAGGGAGTTGGAATACAAGCACAGGCTGTTTGACTCTGTTTGCTTAAATCAAAACTCAAACAAACAAAAAGGGGAAAAAATGGATACATCCACAAGAAATGTTTGGTTTATAAAAACAAAATTACCAGGGAATCTAGTCAAGTACTGACAATTAATGGAGAAAAGTGGCAGTACAGGGACAATGGGGTAAAGAAAGAAGAATAAAGGAAAACTGAGCTATAACAGAGGAAGGAGAGCTTGAGATGGGCTGTTGGGTCCTTGCCACCATCTCAGAACAAAGAACTCTGTTGGAGGATGCTGGTTATAGTTGTGTCTTCAAAGAAGGAGGGGGATGCCCAAATGTTTGCTCTTTCTTCAATTTCTCCTACTCCAAACTGTCCAGTAACAGGCACTGCCACAATACTTTATCTTGGTTCTTTGATTCTGCTTCATATTTAGGGTTGGTCACAGAGGCTTGTCTTGAGCTCATATTGCATTCTCAGTCCAGGATGAGCAAAAGAAAATGGTAGAAACTAGGGGTTAACCAGAAATACTTAAATTTTAAATTAGCAAAGAGAAACAAAGCTTCTGTAAAATGGAGTAATTTTCTGAACTGGGGGTTCCAATCTATTATGATCACACTAAAAATATTTCATCTACACGCATTCCATAAAATAGTGGAGGGGGAACCCCTTAGAGATGAGGATTATTATATTTACACTAGCCTAAAAACCAGTTAATTGTTATAGAAGTGTATGGCTGATTAAATCTCTAAAGAAGAGGGGAACAGGGAGTAGAAGGCAATACTAACAAAAAGATTACACCCCACACCAACAGCAGCAAAAATTCAGTGCTACCCTTTTTCCAGAGTGGAGGATAGAGCAGAAGGGATGGAGAACTATCCAGTCAATTCTACCCTCCACAGCAACACCCATCAATGTTACATTAATAAAAGGAAAAATAAAAGTTTAAAGAAGTGATGGGAAGAAAGCAAAATGGAATTGCTATTTTTCTTCTTTTGGGGACAAGGAGGATTTCTTGGTCTTTTGGACATGTTAGGCTTCTCCTATCTATACCTATTTTTTTCTATTTCTAACTATATCTATGTGGCATATGAGTGAAACAAGATAATGAAATCAGATCCTTCAATTCTCTACCCTTGATCTTAATCAGTACTCAGAGATATTATCAATGGATGCTGATAAACCAATTGGAGCAATTCTTGGCAATTATGTCCATGTGAAGATTGTAAACACTTAAAACATAAATAAGGGCCAATGCCAATGCTGTCAACATTTTATGAGATGAGAATGAGGTGTGTGCAAAACATCAGAAAGGTCTCTGTAAAGATTCCCATTTTTACTCTTCAGGAGACTGAAGAACTTTTAGAGAACTTGCAGCACATAATGAACCATTCATTCACCCACCCACCCAACTCTCTAACCTCTGTTTGTTACCAACGAGGTGTCTGGAAACTGAATCTGGTGTACAGATGTGCATATGTGGAGAAAATGTACCAAGGGAAGACCAGGATATTTCAAAATATTGCAATGAACTGTGCAGGTAATTCAAAGTGAAAGTGATTCAAGACTGTCATTTGGCTCTTCATGAGTTACCAGATGTACAAGAAGAAATTTCTGAGACTGAAGACAAGCAGTATGAGAGGAGCCATGAACAATTGAGAAGGAGTCCATACCACGGGTCCATAGCATGGGAGGCCCTAAGACAGTTGTGTCAAATTCAAATAGGAATAAGGGCCACTAAATAGGGCCTTGTGGGCCACATATTCACTTAGAAAACTGTAGATGAGCATTGTCTGTATTTTGTTTATTTTACTAAATATTCTCCAATTATATTTTGATCTGGTTCAGGCTGCACTCAGATGGAATCCAGCACCCTATATTTGATATCTCTAATCTAAGCTACTCATATGAAGCTACTGCTTCAAGGGTGGGGCAATAAATTGAGGGATGGAAAACAGGAGAGAAGAGAAGAAGGTGTTCACTTTATTGCACACTCAAGGACTGTGAGTGTGGTCAACATGGTGGGGCAGAGCCTAGTTTATCTACCTAGTTACAACTCTTCAAAGCCTAAACTTGAAGCCTTTACAATTCTGTAGGTCTTAGCAAAGTTTTCATTTCACTTGTAAATCCTGAGTCACTTCCACACCACAATGAAAGCAACAGATTAGAACTTTTTATGGAAGAAGAAATCAACCAGTACAAATAAAGTATATTAACACTAGGAGACTGGCAGCAATAAGTTACATGAAGCAAATTATGAAACTTCCTGAAGATTTCCAACAATGATTCTATTATATCTGTGAAAGGCTATCATATTTCATTTCCCCATTACATCCCTTCAAATGCTTGAAGGTAGCCATAGTATTTCCCCCTGAGTCTTTGCACATCCAAGTTGAATATTCCTTCAATGGATCTCAAGAAGGCATGATCTCCAGTCTCTTCACCATGCTGCTCATTCTCCAATGCATTGTTAAATAGCTCTGATCTTTAAGGAGTTTACTCTCGATTAGGGGATAAGACAGGTACACAAAATCTCTACTATAAAAGCAATGTATTATGGAAGGAGAAAAGGCATCAGATCTGGGTGTGAATCCCAAGTCATTAGGATCCATCTACATAGAGATGGTGTTTAAGGTCAAGTAAGTGAAAGTGACCCACAAAGGAGAGGACACAGAATGAGAAGAGAAGAGGGCTTAGACCACATCTTTGAGGGACACATACTTCCACTGAGATAGCAAGGGGGGAAATGAACTACTAAAGAAGACCAGGAGGAGGTAAGGTAGGGGAGAAAAGTGACCCAGAAGTCAAGGGAAGATAGACTACCCTGGAGTAGGGAATGTCAGCAGGGTCAAAAGCTTCTAGAAGCTCAAGGGGAGTGAAGACTAAGAAAAATATGAGGCACATCAACTCTCATGACTCAGTCCTTATTGTTGTTTAATCTGTAAGAATGTGTAAAAATGAATTTGGTGAATTTGATCAGACTGGATGACTTCTTTGATTCTTTATATCTCTAAACTCTACTATCCAAAGTAGTAGTGTTTAAAGTGCTATGGGGGAAATGCAATGTCTCTTGGATCTCAGAGGAAGGGAATTTCAGCAGAAATGTTGAGGAAGATAATTCCTTTTACAGGATGGAGTGGGGGGTGGGGTGACATGCAAATATACCAATGTAAGAGAGAATAAGAAATAAAGACTAGCAAAGAAAAACTCTTTGATCTTTTGAATAAAGGAAGAGAAAAGGAGAGGTCATTTGCTGGAAAGAGTAAAGATGAAGGCCATTGGCAATAGGAGTTGAGAGAAGTAGTTTAGAACAGTCCCTGAATGGAGTGTAACATGTGTGAACAAAAGGGCCACCATGTAACAGTAAGGACTGGTTGAAGATGGTCAACATGAATTTGTAATGGCTCCAGTCAGTGCAACTTAACTTATCCTAGAAACATTTGCCAGTTGGGAAGCAGGAGGAGAGAAGGGAGATGGTGGGAGTCATCCATTGTTGAGAAGACTGATGGGTCTTGAAGAAAGGTAGAACAAGGATTTAAGACATTCACGGGTGGAAGTCAGTGTCTTTGAACCAATTATCTTGAAGGCCAAGACGCTGAAGAGTTGAAGATGAGGTCAGTCAGTTAACGGGCATTTACTACACACTTACTAACTGTCAGACACTGTGCTAAATACGAGGCCAGAACAGAGGTGAGGGGACTGTATTTTACCTTTACAAAGCTAGAAATAAATATACCTTAGCCTCTCTTGTCCACCCTTGAAACTTTTATAATCTGTGAATTTTATAATCAGCAAAAAAATCTGTGATTTAAACATTTTTTGTTGGTATTATTTTATTTTATTTACTCAGTGTGTTTGCTGTGGGTGAAATTCTGCTTGCTTTCCTCTCCATCACTTCATTAGTGTATTTCCTTTTTTGTCATTTATGGAGGGGGCGGTAACAGTTCAGCACATTCACATGAACATTCCTCCATCATTATACTCACTTATTTTTTAAATTGTGACTAATGCTGCTCTGAGTGTTTTTATACAAGCTGGTCTCCAGTCCACCTGGTAGTGGTATCCTTAAGTCAAAGCTCCCAAGGTCTGGGGGATCTTCCCATTCTAAGTTATATCATGACAATAATACACCCTAAAGAAGGCTTCCAGAAGTCCTTGGAAGAAAAGAAGAAAAACAGCCAAAAGGAAAGTGAAGTTGCTCCATTAATCCCCATCTTGCAAAACTGACCATTCGATGGTCAAGAAGTCCAAGTCTCAAGAGCGTCACTTTCCAGACACGCCAGGAAAGAGCTATTGAGAAAATGAGCAGGACGCGGCTGGAATTTAACTCTCCCAGGAGGAGAAATAGAAGAACTAAATAAGACATAAAGAATGGAGTCTCTTTCCCTAGACCTCAGCTACAGTCTGGAGTTTTTAAAGAGCTGATTATTTGGGCCAATTTCCCAAGTTATGAATATCATATTGTGCACTGTAGTCTCTCAAGGGCCTGTCTGTCTCTTGCTGACCTAGCATTTGGGGGAAGGGGATAGGAAAGGAGGCAGCCGCTTACTGGAGCCAGTACGAGTATTTTGGGACAAGCTTGCTCTCACTTCTCATTTCCCCACTTTGAAAGGCACTGGAGAGATGTGAGATGGAAAAGGGAAAGATATCCACAAATGGGACCATTCCTACAAGTTCTGTGTTATGAAAAAGGGTCATGTCATATATGCTTAAATAATAATTAATAGCTGACACATATAAACTGGTAAATGAAAAGGACGGTAATCAGATATTTGAAAATAATAAGGGCTAGCATTTCTTTATATTTTAAATTATGCACTTTATCTCACTTGATCTTCATAACCATCTTATAAGTTAGGGACCATTATTGTCTTCACTTTCCAGATGAGGAAACTGAGGTTGAATGTGGTTTAGTAACTTGCCTGACACCAGACGGCTCGTAACTGTTTGAAGCAGGATTTCAACTCAGATTTTGCCTACTCTTTCTCCAGCAATCTAGCTGTCATGTAGATGCAAAGTGGTAAACAGAAGTGGAAGGACCGGAAAATGGAGAACACACATAGAGGCTAAAGGTATGCTAAACACTTGATGTACTATATTTCATTTGAACCTTATATATACCCGATGAGGTAGGTACTATTATTATTCTCATTTTATAGATGAAGAAACCAAAAGGTTACTTAATTTCTCTAGAGTCACATAGCTACTAAGTGATCAAGATAAAATCCAAACGAGCTAGTTCTGACTCCCAGTCCAAAACTCTATTATGCCACATTGACCCTTCATTAATGTGTATTTATTCAACTCTGTTTAACATGCATTTATTAAATCCCTACTGTATTCAAGGTATCCTACTGGGAACTAAGGCTACAGAAATGAAACCGTCCCTGACCTTGAAAAGTTTACATTCTAGTAGGGCAACGGATGCTATAATGTGTACACAGAAAAGGAATGAGGTGTTGGGAGCAAAGGATAGTTTAGCCCCAGCCCCCACATCCAAGAACACATGGATCCAGACCCCTGTGAACTCAGACCTAAAGGCCCTTGTAGGAGGAAGCCTCAGGTCATGGGAATAATATGGGGGGAGGGAGATCCCTCTGCTCTATTGTCTTTACGCTTTTTCCTTTAGAAAATGCAATCACTTTCAATCCATTCTTTACTGTTGATGTCTAACTCTATGTGTTCAGTTTAATTTCCTTATTCAGGTTCTAGCTCCATGTCTTTCCATGGCCTCCATTTCACCATGTCAAAAACCTAACTCTTCACCTTTTCCCTGAAATTGGCTGACCTTTCTACTCCTCCATTTTGTGTCAATGGCAAAATCCTATCTCCCAGGGAAGAGGTCTGTTTCATCTTCGATTCATCCTTTTCTTTCATCCCATGCATCTCATCCATCAACAAGTCCTGTTAACTCTTTCTCTAAAATATCCCTGGTATCTATTCCTCATTTTGATAAGAGGCAGCATGGTGTCATGGGAAGTGTTAGAGTACGAGTTTGAGGACCTGGATTCAAATTTTGCTGTTACTGTCTGTGTGATCTTAGGCAAGTTGCTTCACCTCGCTGAGCTTCCATTTCCTCATAAGTAAAGTGAATGGGTTAGATGAATGATCCCTAAGGACCCTTCCAGCTCTAAATTCATGATCTTATAATATGGCATTCCAAATTCCATCAATATGACCTTTATCAGTTCACACCCAGACTACAGACTTTGAACAGGTCATGGGATCATAGCTGTGGAATTAGAAGGGCTCTTAGAAGGAAGAGAGGAAGGTCAAAGGAATAATTATGATATCATTTGATCCTCACAACAATCCTGAGAGGTGGGTGCTATTATTATCCCCATTTAAAGTGGATAAAACTGAGGAAGATGGAGGTTAAGCAACTTCCCCAGAGTCACACAGCCTGTGAGTGCCTGAGTCCCAGTGCTCGATCCGCCTTGCTCCCAGATGCCATCGGATTTCTTTAGATAGTCTTTCTGCCAACCTGCATTCCACATGCTTGTCACATAATTTCCCTATTTAAGAGCTTGCAATTGGCTTTGACTACTGTATCCAGGCTAAGCTGTATCAAGACCCTCCATACTCTGGTCCCCTTCCTTACCTGCTTAACTGGATCACTTTTCACCACCATGGGTCTTACTTTCTGATCATCCTCACAGAAAAATAGCTTTAATACTAGAAGGGTCTTTGGAGGCCACTTCGTCCAACCCTTTTATTTTACAAATGAGGAAACAGGAGCCCAGAAAGTGGCTTATCCAGGAAGATACATCTATTAATTGTCTGAGGAGAGATTTGAATGGAGTCTCCCTGACTCTGTTCTGTCACTAGTATTCCCCCCAAAATTAAGCTTCCCAACTGCCCCCATGCCTTTGCTCACATGATCATAGAGCAGAGAATTATGACTCCAGGATTGTAAAGGACCTCAGAGGTTACCTAGTCTAACACCTTTATTTTGCAGGCAAGGAAATGGAGGCAAAGGGAGACTTGCCCAAGGACCTAGAGGTAGTAGTGTCAAAGGCAGGATCTGAATCCAAGTTCTCTGGTTCTAAGACGGTGCCCTTTCCACTGTACTATATTTTCTCTGTGTAAGTCTTCTTATTTCTTCTTGGGGGATTCTGATAATTAGCATAGACTTTGCATGTAAACCTTGGGTTTAAGGCAGTCATGTGACAGCGGGAACAATGTTGGATTTGGTCAGGAAGACTTGAGTTTGAATCTTGCCTTAGGCACGATCTTTGTGATCCTGATTTTTTTTAACACCTCTCAGTCTCAGTTTCATCATCTGCAAAAGGGGATAATAATAGCATCTATCTTACAAGGTTGTTGTGAGGCATACCGAATGAGACAATAACTGGATAGTACAGTGTTATAGTACAGTGGATAGTACAGTGTCTGGCACATAGTAGGCACTATATAAATGTTAACTATGATGAGGAAGAGGAGGAAAACAAGGATCAAATGAGATAACATACATAAAGGACTTTGAGAACTTTAAAATATTATATCAATATTAATTATTGTTATTTTTTTTGGAGGGGGAAGGTAGGGCAATTGGGATTAAGTGACTTTCCCAAGGTCAAGTTTTTTGTGTTAAGTGTTAAGTCTGAGGCCAGATTTGAACTTTGGTCCTCCTGACTCCAGGGCCACTGCTCCATTCACTGTGCCACCTAGCTGCCCCTATTATTATTATTAAATATATCCTCACTTAACCTGTTGGTTTTGCAAGGCCAATAATGGCTTAGTGTAGAATTTCTTATCAATATAGTTGACAGTCAGGTTCAGCCAGAAAGAAAATGAAGTGAATGTCAGCTGAAACTGTTTCTGTTCAGATGTGGGTAGAGATAGAGAATAATAATAACAGCTTGTGTTTATATAGGATTGCATAGTTTATAACCCCATCCCCACCCCAAGATTGTGAAAGTATTTTCATCTCTATTTTACAGAAGAAGAAACTGAGGGTCAGAGAAGTGACTTACCCAAGGTCACAGCTTGAAGAACAATGGGGGGAAAACATGTTTTAAAGCAGTCTTTGATTCCAGTTATTTTCCATTACTGCAGTATTTCTTCTCCTGGCTCTGCTTGGCATTACTTCCTTGTCTCAGCTGCTGTCTTAACCTAGAATGCCCCTCTCTCATGACAGCTCCCTACTCCCACTGGTGAATTTCTCACTTCTGTAAGTTTCTCTTATTGGTGAAGTTCCTGACCAGGGACTCCATTTTGGAGAGAGATCCAGGCTAGTCCAAATTCATTCCCCTCCTGATTCTGCTTCTGACTTTCCAGACTTCTACCTCCCCTCCATTTCCTCTCTCAGCTTTCTTGTGTGTTGTATTCCCCACCAGAATGTAAGAGGGCAATCTATTATTATTGATATTACACACATGGGAGATTTTCTGTTGTTCTTTGGGTCACTTGCAAATTTTATTCTTTAGAAAGTATAGCATTCCATGATTTGAGATCAACTAGCATCACTACATTATTCATGTTAGAAGGATTGTGGGTTTGGGTCAGGAAAAGCTTTAGGGTTGTCAAAAATCCTACACAATTTTCAAAATACAATCTAGCATGTTCCTCTCCTCCTGTTTAATTCTGGGTCAGTTTTATCACCCAACTGTGATGTCTATCCTACCCATACAAATGAATGTCACAGTTTGACAACAGTTATTCTTCAATCATTTATCTTCTCCTATGTGGACTTAGACAACATTAAATGGTCATAAATAGCACTAAGTCATTTTCTTGAGCTTGATAAAAGTTGTACTGAATTATCTGAGAATTTGGAGCATCTGGGAGACCTTACCATCTAGTAGAATGAATCTAAAGTGTGAGGTCCTGGATCTGACACTTACTCCCTGTGTGACCTTGAACAAGTCACTTGATCTCCAGGGACATAAGCTTCCTCATCTGTTTAATGAAAGGGTAGTACTTGGCCTCAGAAGTCCCTTCCAGTCTTGAATCTATGACCCAGTGATGTCCTCCTCCATTTGGACTCTGCAATCTTGATAATATATCTCTTTTTTTGTATTTATGTTGTTTATTTTTTATTTTTTTTCTCAATTACATGAAACATTTTTAACATTTGCTTAAAAAAATTGAGTTCCCAATTTTCTCCCTCCTTCTATCTCCTCCCCACTCCTGGAGAAGGCAAACAATTTTTATATAGATTATATGTATATGGTTATGCAAAACATTTCTAAATTAGCCATGTTGCAAAAAAAAAAAAACCCTCAAAAAACAAGAATAAAGAAAGTTTTAAAAGCATTCTTCAATTTGTTTTCAGACTCCATCAGTTTTTTCTCCCAAGGTTAATTGCACTTTTCATCATTAAGTCCTCATAATTGTCTTGAATCATGTTGCTGAGAATAGATAAGTCATTCAGAGTTGGTCACCATACAATTTTGCTGTTACTGTGTACCGTGTCCTCTTGGTTCTGCTCATTTCACTTTGCATCAGTTCATGTAAGTCTTCCCAGGTTTTTCCAAAGCCATCCTGCTCATCATTTCTTGTAACACAAAAGCATTCCATCACAATCACATAGCACAACTTATTCAGTCATCCCCCCATTGAGGGATATCTCCTTGATTTCCAATTCTTTGCCACCACAAAAGGAGCTGCTATAAACATTTTTTGTACATGTAGGTCTTTATCTTTTTTTTATCTTTTCTTCTTGATAATCTTGACAGCTGCCCATGTTTTATCAGTCATTAAGTATTTATTAAGCAACCACTTTGCACCAGGCACTGTGATAACTACTGTCATTATATATACTAAAGCAAGAAAGTCTTATCCTTGAGAAACTTTGGGTGTGACTGAGGTTGATAAATAAGGCATCATTAAGCAAAGTGCTCCCCACTCAAAGCACAGTCCCTGGTTCATCCCCTATAACATGCCACCTCTCTTTTTAGGGCTATTTCTACCACACTGATTACCTCACTGATTACATCTATAGTAAAAAAAAAATCCATTTCCTGGCACAAGATATAAGTTATCTAAGGGACCAAACCTTCAATTCTGATTACAGAAAATGAAAGAAAAATACAATTGCGCAATTTAATTACATTGGACAAAAATAGTCTGACAGATGTCTCAATCTTTAGCTTTAAAAATTAGATGCCTTGCTGCATTTGAAAAATATATCTGTCAGAAAATAAATATGTTAGGGGTGGCCAGGTAGCACAGCGAGTAAGAGCACTGGCTCCAGTGTCAGGATGACCTGGGGATTGAATCCCGGGCTCAGACACTTAGCACCCACCCAGAAACACCTGGCCATGTAACCTTGATCAAGTTACTTAACCCCCGATTGCTTTAAAAAAAAAAAAAAAAGAAAAGAAATATTTTAAGTACCAGCTACTGTTGAAGGACTAAGTACTAAGGAAGTACTAAGAAAGTAGTACTAAGAAAGGCAAAACAAAGTCCCTTCTCTCAAGGAGCTCACAGCCTAATGAGGGAGGCAACATGCAAACAGAGAAGCTACACATAGGATAAACTGAAAATTAGCAGAAGAAAGTCACTCAAATTAAGAGGACATAAGATTTCCTAAGTGTGGCTGTTGTCTCTACCAAAACCACAAGCCATTCATGCTTCATCTGTCTATGTAATTGGTATCTAACACGGATACCTTGCTCTTCCTTCATAGAATGGTTAACCAATTATTCTCTTAATATCTCATGGTAGCATCTAATCTACCTTGGAGTCAAGAGAACCAGGGTTCAAATTCTGCCCTTACTAGCTTTGACACCTAGGGAAATCATAATATCTCAGTTTCCTCATCTGGACCTCATGTTCTCTGATGTCCCTTCCAGATCTACGTCTATGAGCCTATAATCTGTTCTCTCCTGAGAACACTAAATTGTCAGCTCTGTCCAGAAACTTAGGGGTCATCCAGGCTAACTGGATTGTTTTAGAGCTGTGGAAAACTGTACCCTAAGAAAGTCATAATTTGTCCCATTCTTTTTACATAATTGGCCCAATGCCTTTTCCAGACATAAAGATCCTTGGTAGTGTTCTTGATAGAATATCTAGTTACCTTCTCAAGTCCAAATTTCAAGGATCATTTCCATTCTGAAAATATCTCAAAATAAATAGGTGTTGTTATTTATTGAGCCAATACCAACTAATTCAATTCAACAAACACTGTAATAACCAATAATTTGTGGAGATCCAGAGTTCTTCACCTTTTTCCGAAGTCCTGTTTCAAGTCTCAGTCTCTGAAGGACAAAATTCTCTCATTAATTGTTAACCAGAGCTGATTGCCACCCTCAGGAACACCCACTCTTCCAGGGGCATATAAATTGTGAGCCCACTGCCATGATTCATCTTTGGGTGAGAATGTCCCTGACCTACTTTATTGGTAATATACTATTACCCAGAACATGTATCTCCCAAACTTTTTAAATGTCACAATTAAATGCCTACTATGTGTAAGATACAAGGCTAGGGGTACAAAGACAAAAACAGGTCTGACAGATGTCTCTGCTCATTTCACTTTGCATCAATTCATGTAAGTAACAAAGCTTGTCATGTAACAAAGCAGTTCCTGGCCTCAAGGAGCTTACATTCTATGTTCTCCTGCCAAGTCAAGCAGTCTGGCTCATATGAACTTCTACAAAGTTTGTTTGAGTATTTACTAATTCCTTAGCATAGCAATGGCCATTGTCTTTGTAGTGGTCATAAACCAACAAGACGGGGAGTTCAAACATGGCCAATGGGAGAGGAATAAATGGATAAGTTCCATTGAGCCCTGAGTCATAGGAGAAGCAGCACAAAATATAAGACTGATTAATGGTTTGCCTTGAGATATTTGCCAGATGAGTAATAGTTAAGAGATTACAATGGTCTTATTTAAAAAATAATAATAACAAGCATAGCTTAATTCCCCAGGCTCCTGAGGTGAAATTTTTCTTTAAAGGGCTCAAGGATGAATTCTGACATTTCTTATGGCCGTGGCTCCTCATAAATTATTCGTAAAGCTCAAAAACCAAGGCTAGCAAGAAGAAATCACAAAACAGGGCAAAAACTCAGCTAACCTGATTTGAAATTCCTGTCAAGTGAGAACAGAGAAGAGAGACAGTTAAGAGGAGAGATGAATCAGCCACACACAAATTCCCAAGTTTTTCACATTCATTTGCTTATATATACACCAAGCCCAACTGAGCTAATCAGCAATCCTTCCTTCCTTTCTTGAAATAAAGAATAACAGGGTACAAGTGCAGAACATTCCAACCACCCACCATATTAGCACATACACATAACACAGAGAAGGCCTATTTGACCTGCCAGGCCTCTCTGTCTCATGTGTCAGGGCAGAAGACTCGTGAAAGAGAAATGCTATAGTTTCCCCCAAAGTGCTATATTCCCCTGTCCAAAAAGAACTCTATTCTTAGCTTAGAAAGAATGATTTTTTTTTTTCAGGTCTCATGTGGCTAAGATTAAACAGAGGTTTCTTTATTTCTTTCTAAAATCAGGCTCCGCTTCCCTGCAGCTTACAGGAGAGATAACCACAGGGCTATTTTTAATAAGCCTCAGGAGGGTGTCAGCCATTGGGTTTATTTTGTGATATGAGAGGTACAATAAACATACTCTTTGTCAAGAATTCACCCAACCCAAAAGCTTAAATCACCACCCCAGGTCTGTACAATGGACATTGGTGTTTGGAATGATGAATGACCTTAAGATTCTCAAAGATCCCCAGTTTCCTTCTGAATGTAAGGAAAATTACATTGAGTTCTTTATAATTTCCATGGAGTGGGGGAGGTGCCTGGATGTGGAATTTAATTGATGTAGAGAACTGCTGGTGAAGAAATTTCTTCTACCAGTGCATATTAACAAGTCTGATGATGTCACCTCACTATTCAAACAGCCTCTGTGACTCTGTCCTAACAAAAGGATCAAATGTCTCTTCCTCTCTTTGACACGTAAAGCTCTGTACAACACGACCCTATGCTTTTCCAGCCTTATTACACAATTCTCCCCATCATGCATTTCTAGTTCAGGAAAGCTAGCTTTCTTGCTGTTTTTCACATGTGGCACCCCAAGCCCTAGTTCTAGACCTTTGTACTGACATAACCCCTGTATCTCTTCTTCTTTGTGTAGTGAGGCATTAAGACAGAGCTAGCCTGCCTCTGTGGCCTCCTCAGGGTTCTAGAACTATCCTGAAGGGTTTGGCTCAAGCTCTCAGAAGTCCCCCACTATTAGATGCCAGCAAGTAGAGCATGAGTTCTATCTAACCTCTGAACATCAATGAGTTTTTATGAAAAGAAATTTGTTGGGGCGGCCAGGTGGCTCAGGGAGTAAGAGCACCAGCTCCAGTGTCGGGATGACCTGGATATCAAATCTGGGCTCAAATACTCAGCACCACATGCAGAAACACCTGGCCGTGTAACCTTGAGCAAGTTAATTAACCCCGATTGCTTAAAAAAAAAAAAAAAAAGGAAATTTGCTTCAAAGATACAGCAAGAACAGAACTGTAAAATTTCCCACCAGAAACTTCAGAGACACACCCTCCTCTATACCACCATAGGCTCTGGGGAGACTTGGCCCACTCTTAGCACAATTTCTACATAGTCTTATCTTAGTCCTAACAAGTTCATAACCATCAATCTTATCTTTGCCTAAGTCTTCATCTCAACTACCATTGGACTGGGTCCCAGAGACCCTCACTTTCAAGGCACTGATATGGTTACAAAACCTGTCATGGACTTTGACTTCTGGACTCCCAGAACCTGTGATGCCCAGATGCCTGCAGACATGTTCTCCTGACCTTTCAACCTTCCAGACTGATCTCCACTAAAATCAAGAGAGCAAAAGGCAAAGTAAAGGAGAGAGGATCATTTTCTCAGGGACATGGGAAGTTTGAGAGGGAAGAGGCCCAAGGCCTCTCCTCTTAAAGCAGCATCTCTTAGCAGATGTCATCAGTGAAAGAGTCAAATCTTGAGAGAGCTCCATCATTTGTCTTTTGTCCAGTCATTTCAGTTGGGTTCAACTTTTTGTGACCCCATTTGGTGTTTTCTTGGCAAAGATACTCTAAGCGCAAGCAAGGTGGAATTTTTGTTGTTTTCTTTTTGGAGTTCAGTTTCCCAGGCTCAGGCTAAATTGTAAACATCTAAATGATTGATATCCCTTGAGCCCTGATAATTCACGGCTGTGCTGAGTCAAGTAGGTTCCATGCCTTCTAGCTCTAAGCCAATCAGGGACCGAGTCTTTGTTATATATTGTGGGAGGTTGGCATTTTACTTTGGGGGTTCATTCATGAGAAGGATCTTTAGATTTTCTGGTAGAGATTCTGAATAGCCAAATGTTCAGAGCCCCCCCCCCCAAATGCTCAGATTTCTGTGCTCCCTCAATCGAATGATGTATGTAAAATATATAGCAATATTTCTATGTTCAGACAGCTACAGCCCTCTCTGTTGGTCTGTGTGCTAATTTCTCTGCTTGTATTTTCTCCATGTTCAGGGTGCTGACCTTTTTCCTGATCTAGTACTGAATGTAATTGAAAGTAGGATTGTTAATGCTTTTCGGAGCAGTCTTTCTTTTATAAAACAGATCAAAAAATAAAACAGGACCTGTGTTAGCAGGCCATCCTGGGTGTGACAGGGTGCTTGCTATTACAGATTCTGGAGCCATTTCTTCCTCCAACTCATTTTACATATGAGGAAATTGAGGCAAACAGAGTTAAGTGACTTGCCCAGAGTGACACAGCTAGTAATTGTCTGAAGCCAGATTTAAATTTAGGAAGATAAGTCTTCCTGACTGTAGGCCCAGCACTCTGTGTTCTATGGCACCATCTAGCTGCCTAGCACTCCACCAACAGAGCAGCAAAAATAATGTTCTGCTATGTGATGGCATCCCCAGGTCTGGCTCCAGAGTCAATCAAGAGTCCCCAAGTCACCAAGTAATTTTCAGACTAGAATCAGTTACAAAATGTCTACGTAGGTGTCTCCAAGGGACTTCCACTACATATCACCATGACTCTCCCAGAACCAGACTCCTCAATCTCCTACACTTGAAGTAACACCATTAGAGGTCCTTTGCACATATGCCAACATCCATCACCCCTACATCTTGGAGTCCCTGGTTTCTTTCAAGATGTTGTCCAAGGACCACTTTCTATACACGGCCTTTCTTGATCCTTGTAGCTGAAAGTGCCTTTACTATTATGGTGCCATTTTTCCTGCTGTGTGTGTGTGTGTGCGTGTGTGTGTGTGTGTGTGTGTGTGTGTGTGTGTGTGTGTACAGTGGTAGGAGTTCCCTCATAGAGAGTTCCAGAGTTTCCTAAGTGATGAAATCACAGTGTCTAAGATTAAAATCAAACCAACCAACCAACCAACACAAAAAAACTTTTTGATGACTGAGATAACCGTGGAGAACCATATAGATGAAGAACAGGTTTTTTTATTTTATCTTTATTAATTTGTTTACTTTTAGTTTACAAGATTCAGTTCCACAATCCCTTGAGTTTCAAATTTTCTCCCCTTCCTTCTCCTCCCCCATCATTGTAGCATGAAATCAAGTATAGGATCTGCAAATACTTTCACATTAGACATTAGTCAGGCTATAAAGAAGGATTGTAACAGATGGAATGAACAGTGGGAAAGAGGAAACAAAACCAAACAAGAAAAAGAAAGAGAGCACATAGTTTGCTAAAGTCTGGATTCAAACTCTGTAGTTCTTTCTGTGGATGTGGACATCTCTTTCCATCATGAGTCTTTTGGAGTTGTCTTATAACCTTGCACTGCTGAGAAGAGCCCAGTCTATCACACATATGTTGTGTCTATAATCATGTAAAATTTCTCCTGGTTCTTCTCTGACGAAGGACATTTTTCATCTGCCTCAGGAAAATAAATGAAGTTGGGTATACCTGTGCCCTTCATTATGGCTAGTTCAATGTGTGACCTTCTCTTGAGGTCTGTATCCCCCTTCCCACAACTGTCTCTTTAGAGAGTGTAGGAAAAACCAAGGGTTCTGGTTCAAAGAGACCTCCTTTTTCTGGAAATAATGAGGTTAGCTCATGAGGGTTTTATTCTATGGTGAATCTCCTATTGCTTCGTGGTTTCTTTATCTATAAAGAAATTTTATCCTCTCCCCCCTAAAAAATACAAATGAGAAATCAAAATCACAAAATACTCTGAGGCCAATCTAGCCAAGCCAGGAGCCAGTTGAATTCCACATAATCAATTCTCCACAGGTTTTTCTTCTCTCATATTCTCAATAGCAAAAACAGAAACTAAAGACGCAATTAAAATCTTTTTTTATGCTTATCTAGCAAACCATCATCAACATTGTAAAGAACTGTTAAGAAACCGTTAGTAATAAACCCTGCCACAAGTTGTACTTGGCTGTAAAACAAAGGAGAGAAGCAGAGAATTGCATGAATTCCCCATTGTTCCAGCTGGTTTCTACAAGAAGCCAGAAGTCAGTCATTGTATTATTCCCTTAATAATCTCAGCTTTGTGGCTGGGAAAGCATGAGGAGCCAGCCTTTACAAGGCTTAGAGTAAATCTCCAGAGAAAGGTCCTCCATCTGTTCCTTTGCTGCTTCTGCCACATATCCTCCCGTTCTCCTACTGGGTCCCTTTCCAGAGAGGCTTTTAAAACTGCCTCTATACCAGAAAATTCTGCCGCTCGATCTTGATTCCTTCAATGGAATCAGCCAATAAACATTTATTAAGAACATACTACATTCCAGGCACTCTACTAAGTACTGGAGATACAAAAAAGGGCAAAAGACGATCCCTTCCCTTGAGGAGCTCATATTATAATGGAATCGCTGTTGTTGTTACTATTATTGTTATTATTACTTATTATTATTATCTCTTCTGAAGCTAAGAAGAAACACAATAAGTGCAGTTCATTAGTAATTTAGACTCTCTTAAGAAAGCCAGTCCAAGCCTTGACAGAAAGTCGATTACATTCAAGACTCTTACATGGTACATGTAATTTCCTTCTTAAAATGTCAGCTTTTTAAGGGCAAGGGATCATCCTTCTTCTGTCTTTGTATGTGTAGTACCTAGTAGAGTGTCTGGTACAAAGCAAGTGATTGATACATAATCACTGATTGATTGATGACACAGCCTTAAAGATCTAGCTGGGGCACTTAGTTTCTGGGTAATGAATCATTTTATTAATTATGCTGTCAGATGATTAATAAAAGGGGTCAGTGGCACTCTTGAATGTCAAAGATCCTATATGAAACCCATTCAACCCTTATATGTTTTTGGAAGACTGGGTATTCCTCAGGGTGGCAATCAACTCTGGTTAACAAATAATGAGAGAATCAATACTATGAGAGGTGGATTTATTCTAATGAGAGTCTGGTGGATCACTGAGTCTTGGTCAAAGAGTCTTAATTCTTCTCAGACCACCCCAGTAAGGAACAATCTAGACAAAAGGGGGAATCTACTTCCATTCAAACCTGCCTGACTAAAACACAATGGACTGGAGTCCTTTGATTCAGCTAAACTAAAATTTCTTAACATTTTGATTAGATCTGAATTTTCGCCCAAGATTTCATCTCATCATGTACCTTGTACTTCAAAGACTGTCTGCATAACCTGTAGGGGCTGATTTCTAAATAAAGAAGGGGAAGGGAAAAAAAAACCTTAGTTCTGATTCAATAATTGGCTATTAGGGGGCAGATAGATGGTATAGTGAATAGAGAACCCTGGAGTCAGAAAGGCCTGAGCTCTAATCTGACCTTAGACACTTGACACTTACTAGCTGTGTGACCCTAGGAAAGTCACTTAACCCTGATTGCCTGGAAGGAAGGAAGGAAGGAAGGAAGGAAGGAAGGAAGGAAGGAAGGAAGGAAGGAAGGAAGGAAGGAAG
>NW_027185804.1:16359375-16361645 GCF_028583685.1 Petaurus breviceps papuanus
AAGGAAGGAAGGAAGGAAGGAAGGAAGGAAGGAAGGAAGGAAGGAAGTTGATTATTAATGTAGGAAAGAAATGACCATTTCTCTCAGTATAGTGTCTTAGAGAATTGCCTGGGACAGTCGATGTCAGAGGCAGCACT
Organism: Petaurus breviceps papuanus; assembly: GCF_028583685.1. NCBI lineage: Eukaryota > Metazoa > Chordata > Mammalia > Diprotodontia > Petauridae > Petaurus > Petaurus breviceps. Next base: position 16,359,513 of record NW_027185804.1, read on the forward strand.
TGAACCCAGGTCCTCTGACCCAAATCCAACATCCTTTCCACTAGGACAGTGTCCTATTCACTACTCTATTTCCCCCCTTCCCTAGCACAGGATTTTACATGTAGTAGGTGCTTGATAAATGTTTGTCAAGTTAAATTTAAATTGAGCTAAAAAGAAGTTATTCATACTAACTTTACTCACATGGTAGTACCAGAGAAAAATCTAATCTAATCCAACATTCATTAAGTACCTACTGTGTTACAAGGTGAAAGAAAGCATGTTCTACTAGAACTTAAAGGGCTGGCCTTGGACTCAGGAAGATCTGGATTCAAATCAATCAGTCAAAAAGCATTTATTAAGCACCCACCTTGTGAAAGCACTGAGAATACGAGTACAAAGGAAAAAACAATTCCTATTGGCAAGGAGCTTATATTGCATGAAGCTGCCACAGCCTGGCTGGGGAACCAAAACCAAGTCCCTGGAGATTTCATTGGCCAAGCCAAGTAACAGATTATCTCAACCCTTTTTATATCACGGATCTCTTTGGCAGTGTGGTGAAGCCTATGCAGCCCTTTCTCAGAATAATGTTTTAAAACTTATAAAAGGAAATACAAATGATTATAGGGAATTATGTCAAAATTTTTATATATATATGTGTGTGTGGATGTATATATATATGTATATATGCATTTATATATGTATGTTAATGTGTATGTAGGCATGTATATATGTGCATATATGTATATGTGTTATGTCATGTCATGGAGTGTCATGTTATGTTATATGGTATTATATTACATTACATTATGTTACACTACATTACATTATGTTACATTATGTTATATAGTATAGTGTAGTGTAGTATATTGTATTGTATTATGGACCTTAGGTTAAGAATCTCTCCTATAAGAATAAAAACTATAGCTGACAAGTTGATCACTATTGGCAAAAGATTATATACCAGAAAGAGCCCACACCAGTGAAATCACAAGTCTTCACAACACTACACATACCCTCCACATCTCCAAAATGGCCAAAGCATTTTTATAGGCACCAGTGATACAAACACAAAACGAAAAATTGTTCCTATTTTTAGGGGTCTTACATTCTACTGTACATAACATTTTTTTAAAACTTTACCTGTCTTATTTAAAAAGTTCACTTATTCCCCACAATGTGGAAAGGTAAATATTACTATCCTTACTTTACTCTGGTCACCTTCCCTACCTGCTCAGTTGGATCACTTTTCACCACCATGTATCTTACTTTCTGGTCATTCTCATAGAATTATAGGTTTAAAACTAGAAGAGTCTTTGGAGGCCACCTTGTCCATCCTTTTTATTTTACAAATGAGGAAACAGGAGCCCAGATAGTGGCTTATCCAGGAAGATACATCTATTAAGTGTCGAGGAGGGATTTGAGTGGAGGTCTCCCTGACTCCCAAGTCCACTACTCCATGTGGACTTGTGATGTCTTCTGTCACTATTACTCTGGAATCCCCAAAATTAAGCTTCCCCACTGCCCAACTTTCCCCCAATGGAAAGATACATGGTAAATATATGGGAACCATAGCCTAGGACCAATGATAATTCAACACATGAAGCATGAAGATGACTTCAGAGTTAGAAGAAATATTTGTCCAATTTGCTTGGGTTATAGATGAGGGAATAAAGACCCCCCCCCCCAGAGTTTAAGTTATTGCTAAATGTTATGTAGGTAGTAAATAAGGACTAGTATTTGAATCTAGGTCCTTTTCTCTAAATCCTGTACTTTATCCATTTCACCATGCTTTCCCCTCCATGTTTAACTAGAGTATGAAGTAGCAAGGTCTTCATGGCAAGAGTAATGCATCACAGAATATTTGAGTTGGAAAGGATGGTTGGAGATTAATAGATGGACAGCCCATGTTGCTTTGGTATCTCAGAAGTATTAAGCAAACCAGAGAAAGTTATCCACAATGGTGAGTGATTTCTCTATGGAGGTTCTTCAAACAGATATGAATAGGAAATTCATAAAAAATCATAAAAATCATATAGGAAGAATGAAGAAATATCACCCTTTGAAGTCCTAACACTTCCACTAAAACATAAAAGCATAGACTATATATATATATATATATATATATATATATATATATATATATATATATATATA
>NW_027185804.1:16361655-16384317 GCF_028583685.1 Petaurus breviceps papuanus
ATATATATATATATATATATATATATATATATATATATATATATATAAGCAATAGGGGTTAACTTGCTCAAGGTTACACAGCCAGTTATTTCTGGGTGTGGTGCTAAGTATCTGAGCCTGGATTTGATTCCCAGGTCATCTTGACACTGGAGCTGGTCCTCTTACTTGCTGAGCCACCTGGCCGCCCCTAAGCAATTGGGGTTAAGTAACTTGCTCAAGGTTACATGGCCTCTATATAGTTTTTTAAAAGTTTCTACTTTGTGGCTATTTCTTAGCCAGTATCCATATGACAAATCTTGGGATCCTGAAATGTATCAAAACAAAAAAAAAAAAAACCCCGCAAACAGATGTAATCATGCCTTGTAGACCTTCTGGCGAATTCAATAAGAGATTTCTGAGCTGCAGACTCCTTAGGAAGAACAACACAGATTTTGAATGTGTTCTCTAAAGAAAATGATTTTTCAAGATGATAGCCACAACCTTGACCCAGAGTTATGTTCTATTCTATTTTTGTGAAAGGTTTAGCTTTGGTTTCAGACAGATAGTAGTAATACCTCATTATCTGGCATGTCAAAAATTGAGCTATTTCTTTCACATAAAGAAACTTTCCAGATAACTGAAGATTGGTCCTTTAAGTTGCCAATTTCAAAAAAAAAAATTCACCAGTTGTTATGGTAATCTTTCTAACACAAAATATAGTACTTTTAAGCAGGGAAGAAGTAGGAGGAAAGTAAGAAACATAGAAACAGCAAGAGAACTAGAGAGAGTCAGAGAAATGGAGATGGAAAGAAAGAGGAGATTGAAAGGGAGAAAATGAGAAAGAATATCAAAGTGCAATGAGCAGAGGGCTGGACTTGGAGACAGGAAGACCTGGATTTGAGTCATGTAATTTTTCAGTGCCTCAAGCAAATCTATAAAATTATGTCACTTTGCTTCCCCTGGATCCATTTTCATAATTTAAGAAATGAGGGGATAAGATTAGATGGTCACTTCCAGGCCTAGATCTATGATTTATGCTCCTGTGGTCCTAAGCAATAGATGAATCACCGTTCTGAGTCAATGGAGGAAATGTCCACGCTGGGGCTTCCCAACGCTGGTGAAATCACAGTTATGTACTGATTTTTTCATCCGTCTGACATATATACCATATATATATATATATATATATATATATACACATCACATATGTATGTGTGTAATATGTACATTTGTGTTGCCCACAAAGGTTATATTCTTTTTTAAAATTAAATTTTATGTTTATTTTTAGTTTACATCATTCATTTCCACAAGATTTTGAGTTACTAATTTTCTCGCCATCTTTTCCCTACCCACTACCCCAAAACAGAGATCCCACTGTATACCCCCTCCCCCAATCTGCTCTCTCCTATATCCTCCCCCATTCCCCCTCCAACTTTCCAGTAGGGCAAGATGGATCTCTATGCCCCAGTGCCTGTATATCTTATATCCCAGCTGAATGTAAAAATAATGATAATAATAATATATTTTTTAAACATTTGATTTTAAAACTTTGGATTCTAGATTTTTTCCCTTCCTCTCTCATCACACACCCTTATTGGGAAGATAAGCAATTCAATATAGGTTGTACATGTGTATGCAAAACTTTTTCATAGTGGGTATATTGTAAAAGATTGACTATATTTCCCTCCATCCTATCCCACCCCCACTTCTTCTATTCTCTACTTTGAACCTGTCCTTTTCCAAAAGTGTATGCTTCCAACTTCCCTCCCCCCAACCTGCCCTCCTCTCCATCATCCCCCTTCTCATCCCCTTCCCCCCTACTCTCCTATAGGGCAAGATACCCTATTTAGTGTATATGTCATTCCCTCCCTGAGCCAAATTCAATGAGAGTAAGGTTGACCTATTCCCTTTTGCCTTCCTGTTCTTCCCCTCCATTGTAACAGTTGTCCCTTGCCTCTTCTATATGGGATAATTTACCCCATTTTGTCTCTCCCCATCTCCTCTCATTATATTACTCTCTCACCTCTCAATTTCACCTTTTAGGTATCATCCCTTCCTATTCAACTGGTCCTGTGCCCTCTGTCTATGTATATCTGTACACATATATACACACATATGTATTCATATGCCTATATAGACATATGTATGTATGTGTACATATATATGCATACACATTTATATCCCCTTCAACTATTCTCATACTGAGAAAAGTTTCATAAGTTAAAATTATTGTTTTTTCATGTAGGAATGTAAATAGTTCAACCTTGATAAGTTCCTTACGATTTCTTTTCCCTGTTTACCTTCTCATGCTTCTTTTTCTTCTTTTATCTGAATGAAAATTTTCTATTCAACTCTGATTTTTTAATCAAGAATGCTTGAAAGTCCTCTATTTCATTGAATTACCACATTTTCCCCTGAAACATGATACTCAGTTTTGCTGGGTAGGTTATTCTTGGTTTTAATCCCAGCTCCTTTGACCTCTGGAATATCATATTCCAAGCCCTTCAATCACTCACTGTAGAAGCCACCAGATCCTGTGTTATCCTTATTGTGTTTCCACAATATTCAAATTGTTTCTTCCTGGCTGTTGTAATATTTTCTCCTTGATCTGGGAATTCCAGAACCTGGCTATAATATTCCTAGGAGTTTTCTTTTTGGGATCTTTTTCAGGAGGTGATTGGTGGATTCTTTCAACTTCCATTTTGCCCTCTGGTTCTAAAACATCAGGGCAATTTTCCTTAAGAATTTCTTTTTTTTTTTTTGCTTTTTTGATTTTTGGAGGGCAATTTGGGGTTAAATGACTTTCCCAAGGTCACATGGCTAGTTTTTGTGTTAAGTGTCTAAGACCAGATTTGAACTCAGGTCCTCCTGACTCCACATGCGGTGCTCTATTCACTGTGCCACCTAGCCGCCCCTCCTTGAGAATTCCTTAAAACATGATTTCTAGGTTCTTTTTTTTTCATCTTGGCTTTCAGGTAGTTGAATAATTTTTAAATTATCTCTCCTGGAACTAATTTCCACTTCAGTGGTTTTTCCAATAAGATATTTCACAATGCCTTCTATGTTTTCATTTGTTTGGATCTGTTTAATAGTATCTTGATTTCTCATAGTCACTAGCTTCCATTTCCTCCAATCTAATTCTGAAGGAATGATTCTCTTCAGTGAGCTTTTGAGATTCTTTTTCCATCCAGCAAATTTGGCTTTTTAAGGCATTCTTCTCCTCATTGGCTTTTTGAGCCTCTTTGGCCATTTGAGTTAGTCTATTTTTTAAGGTGTTATTTTCTTTAGTCGGGTTGTTGACTCTCTTTTCATGATTTTCTTGCATCATTATCATTTGTCTTCCCAATTTTTCTCCACTTCTCTTATTTGGTTTTCAAAATGTTTCTTAAGCTCCTCTATGGCCTGTTACCAGTTCATATTTTTCTTGGAAGCTTTTGGTGCAGGACTTCTGACTTTGTTGTCTTCCTCCTGTTCCATGCTTTGATCCTTTTTGTCCCCCAAAAAGGAATCCAAAGTCAGATTTCTGTGCTTGTTTTACTTCCTTTGCTTGCTTGTATTGCCACTCAATTACTTGACTATTGAGCTTTTTGTCTCAGTAGAACTCTGCTTCCAGAGAGGAGAGCTTTGTCCCAAATTGCTGGGGTTTTCTCAGGTGCTGGAGCTATTGGTTGGCTGCCTTCTCTGAAGCCTCCACTGGCTCTGGCTCACTGGTCACACACTCCAGGATCTCCACCCTAGACAGCAATCCAGATCCAAGAAGGTTAAAGCAAGAGCAATTGCCCCTCAGACTGGTTGTTTGGTTCCCCTACAATCTGCAGGCCAGGAGCTCTGAAGTAGCCACAAGGCAGTGGCTGCAGAGACACAGTGCCTCAGCTGCTTGTTACCCCAGGGGCAGAGGCTATACCACACTCCCAGACCCTCTATTCCCACAAGGTCCACACTGAACTCTCACTTTGTCTTTGGCATTTATGGTTTGATAATTCTGGAAACCACCACAGCTGCTTGTGATCCACTCTCACAAAGTTCCTCCAGGTGGGACTGGTTGTGGCCACCTTGAGGGTAAAACTGCATACTTATGTGGGGCTGGGCTCTGCTCCCAGCATGCTGTGATGGACTCTTCCTGCCCACCTGCTGGGCTGTCTTCAGTGGGAAGTTTGTTTCTGTCTGTCACATTGTAGGTTCTGTAGCCCTAACGTTTGTTTAGAGTCATTTTTATAGGCATTTGAGGTGATTATGGAGGGGGCATACAGAGTTTTCCTGCTTCTATGCTGCCATCTTAACTCAACCCCATCCCCCTGTAACAGCAACATTTTGTGATGATTAACTGTGGTAGACTTAGCTCTTTCCAGCAACATAATGATCGAAGACAATTCCAAAAGACTCATGATGAAAAATGCTATCCACATCCACTGTGAATTCTGAATGTAGGTGGAAGTTTAATATTCCTCACTATATTTTTGTTTTTTCTTTCTTTTGGTTTTATTGTTTTATTACCCTTTTATTGTGATTTATCTTTCACAAAATGACTAATATGGGAAAATGTTTAACATGGTTGTACATGTATAACCTATATCAGATTGCTTGTTGTCTTGGGGAAGGTGAGGAAGAGAGGGAGAAAAAAAAATTGGTACTCAAAATTTTACAAAAATTAATATTGAAAACTATCCTTACATGTAATTTGAAAAAATAAAATATAATTTAAAACCTTTAAAAAAGAAAAAAGAAAACATATTTCTAGAGTGTCTTCCTCCAACCTTTCTCCACAAGAGACTTTTATTACTTCCAATTGAGGAGCAGGAGATTGGGCCCACCAGGTAGGCCATTCTGCTCTAGTCAGAGAGGTCATACTAAGCTAGATTTATATCTGTCAGCCACACTAAGTATTTTTAGTCTAGGGCAAATAAACTTTGGGTTCAAGCTACTCTCCTGATTGCTATCCCTTAATGGGGTAGAAATTCACCACATTATATCCCAAAGGTGTGAATCCATTCCTATCAAGTACTAGTTATATACAAACTATTACACATAGTAAAGAAAAAACAAACCCATTTATCCAAGTTAATAGCAAATAGAAATCAGAAAAGTTATATAGATGAGAATATACCAGACAACATAAAGAGTAAATAAGTTCTTCAACTAGTAAGAAGATTCAGTCCAATTGAGAAAGACCCCCAATCTCTCTCACCCAATGGGAAATTTCCTCAAGTCTCTCTAAATGCAAACTGGGAGCAGAGGCTTGCTTGAGGCACTGACTGCTTTCCATGTTGACTTCTTCCCAGAGCCTTTCTGTTCCTCTAGAGACCTCTCTGTGGGGAGGACCTGCACTGTCCCTCAAAGTTGGAAGTCAGAAGACAAGTAGAACCTCTCCCAAACTGTTAACAACTCTGTCCCTAACACCAACATATAGATCTGAGTGAGGAAGCCCAATTAAGAGGCTACTTACTTCAAAAGATGAATAGGACTTGAGCTAGAGCAGTAGCAGAATGACTGGAGAGAGGGGGACAGGTTTGAGAAATATTGTGAAAGTAGAAATGGATAGATTTTGATTGACCACATGGAGAAGAAAGAATAAAGAATCAAATGGAAAGCCAAGATTATGAACCTGGGTGAGTGGGATGATGGTGGTACCCTCAAAGGCAATAGGAAAGTTTGGAAGAAGGTGTGGCTTTGGACAGTGCCCTGTGGGAATGGGAGGGAGCAGAAGGGAAAACACCACAGACATTAGTGACTATGGTAGGTTAGATCAGGGGGAATTTTTTTTTCATGAATTAGGTATGGGACAGTTATTTATTTCCTATACACAAAAGAAGAGAACTAGAGGAAAGAAGAAATAATTTCATTGTTTTTATTTTAGTTCATTATTCTTGACAACCAAATTCAATATGCAGTGTGGTTTCTACCTGCTGAAGCACTTTAAATATTATCATTGCTTTCTATATTTAAGTATAAGTGTCAGAGCCAAGAGCTCAAGTTCTTCCTTTAAGGTATCTTAAAGAATGTATCCCTAGGGCAGCTTTATAAGGTCATTCAATTAGCACAGCCTGATTGCTTCGATGTATTCCATGAAGGAATTCCAGAGAATACCATTTCCTTCTCAAATTAGCAACACATGCATCCATCATGAGACTCCACATCACCCTGTCAGGTCTGAGTGAACAGACCCAAGGTTACGTTACAAATTCTACATTTTTAGAGCATACATATTTTAGGAATAGGCAATTGAAGTTCCAACGGTATCCAGTTTCCAAAATGAATTCAGCAGGTCTCCTCCTGCTTCTTTAGTTAATTACAGAATGCCAGTGGGAGGGGAAAAAAATAACCCACGACACCTGTGACGAATAATTCAGTTTCACAAGCTACACATCTGGAAACTGAATCTGGCGTGCCATGGGAAAGGGATTTGTCATTCTAAACTGTAAATCATGACTGTTTTGAACACTGAGGTCTAAGAATAATGCAAATTAATTTTATAAATAAGGTTGAGAAATGGCCTTTCTCCCTCCCCTAAATCCTTGCCCTAGAAAATTTTCCAAGGAATAATCATGGACAGTGTTATTGTTTCTTTTTCCTTTAGAAACTGGAAAATTAAGAAGAGAAGAGAAGTATTTCTCCTCTACCAAACTCTTGCCAACTTTGTACTTTAAACCAACATGGAGATTTGAATGGGAAAGTGCAATTAAGAGACTATAACAAGAGATGAATTGGACTCGTACTGGGGTTCAAGTGGCAGAGTGAATGGAGAGAGGGAGCCAGATGTAAAGGTAGAAAGGACAAATATCATTCCAGAACTGAGATATTCATCTGAAACACTGAGCAGATGTGTTACTAATCACAAGCAAGGGAATGATGTGTTTTCTCTGAAAATGACTTTTTTCAAGTCATTCAGCATTGCTATTGCCACTGTTAACAATCTGTGTACTTAAGATTTGGAAACTGCAGAAGTAAGCTTGTTTGTTTAAATGTATATACATCATCAAATAATAGTTGTTGGCCCTAAAGGATACAGCATTGCCTTCTAGACTTATGCATGTGGTCTGACAGGGCTCCATCCTTGGGGAGGCTGACCTTTAATGAGAGGGAAACGAGGCCCCTTTTATTCATATCTTTTGGATCATTAAACTCCCACACTGGCACTTTAGGGACAAATTACATAAAAGTTAGAATATGGCCCATTTGGATTTTCTCCCTAAAGGAGTGAGCAGATTACATAATGAATTAGGTATGGGACAGTTATTTATTTCCTATACACAAAAGAAATGTTAAAGGACACAAAAACCTATAGGAAGTCTATTATAGTTACTTAAATACTCTTCCACAGGCTGTCACAAGTATTAAAACATAAAGCAGTTTGCAAGATCACAAAATAGTATACATTTCATTACATTTCCGCACTGTTCAAACAATTCCCAGATATCCGCATGCTGGCAGAATTCTCTCTAACATGGGAACTTCCTGAGGCACGAATCAGCTCCACCTCATGGACCCATGAATCCAGATTCACTGAATTCATATGGTGTAAGATCCAGAATTCCCCTGGCTGGGGAACCTTGTACCTCCCCCATAACCAGGCAATGTTCTTTTGATACCAAAGGAAGAGGCCAAGGCAGATTGATTATAGATAGTGGTTTAATCAATCATTATGAATACGTACAAACAGGAGGAACTTTGGGTCAGGGGAGGCAGCCAGACAATTCAGTTGATCCCTGCTAAGAACCCCCCAAATCCCCATGGTAATTATAGAAAACAAAGGGAGAAGAAGCTAGAGAGTGCGTCACTACTGATGGGTAGAAATTTTTGGTTTTCTGCTTAGTAATGAGTTTGGGAGTTAAACCAATGTTATGCTCAAACATGTTTGCAGATTGATCTTGTAGGTCACAATATTGTTGGTAAAGCTTTCACAGGTTATAGTGTCTTCAGTTATGACTCATTGTCTAAAACATAATTCAGTACCTAAGTGACGATTGCTAACTGGTCACCATGTTTTGGGCTTCTACCTTTCATAGAGTTTAAGTTTTATGGCTTTTCCCTTTTTACTGTATTTTGTGACTTTTTCCCAGTAGGAACCTTACATATCCAGGCACTTTCAGATCAAAATCAAAGTCTGGTTACTTCTGAAGAAAAAAATCACAAAACAGATATGGCAACCAGAGCTCTTTGCAAGCTAACCTAGTTGAGTCCCCTCACTCTAACTGCCATTTGGTTGGAGTGGGAGAATAGCACCCCACCACTTCGCTATACTTTATGTAATGTCACCTGAAGAGTCAAAGGAAGAAGAGAGTGGGAAGTTATCTCTCCTTTTTATCTGATGCCACACCCTGCCACACCCTGTCACTGGGTGGGAGGAGGACCAAGGAGGTAATAAGCAATCAAGTATTTTTAGTGCTGAAGCAACCACGTTTCAGGAAGCAGTCAAGGAGCTCCAACAAGCCCAAGGACAGTCATTCATGTTTTCAATAGGAAGGAGGAAGGGCAGTCTTGCATATGCCTACTCTGTGCCCGGCATTGTGATAAGCATGAGGCGTATAAATACAAAATTTAGATAGTACTGCCCTCAAGGACCTTCCCCTCTACTTGCAGGAGACAATGCACAGAGAGAAACAGTAGCTAGGGAAGGGATTTTGGGGTGGAAAAATCACAGAAATACTGAATGGAGTCCGGGAAGTTAATTGTAATTTTCTTCCTGGAAAAAATAATAGTTTTGATTTGTCATGATTCCCAAATCAAACAAGGAGAGAGGGCAGCAGGGCAAAAAGATAGCAGTAGCTGAATGGGAAGTGAAACATGATCTGGGCACCTTGGTCAGAGAGAGAAAAGGAAGAAAGGAAAATTTATTTAGACCACAGTTACTTCAGAACCCTGCTATTGTGTGCCAGGTGCAGAACTAAGCATTTTACACAACTGTCTCATTTCATTCTCAGAACAATCCTGGGAGGTAAATGTTATTATAATGCTTATTTTACAGATGAGGAAACTGAGGCAAACAGCAGCTAAGTGACACATAGTAGACATTTAATACTTTCTTGTTTCTTTCCTTAAAAAGAAAATTATATTCACTGGAGAGTGTGGGCCTGGTTTAGGAGAAGTTTTGTACCAGTGATTCAATGGGGTAAGAATACGGTTAAGGGTTTGTAAGCTATACTAATACTAGGAAGCCACCTCCCCAAATTCTGAAGATTCCTGAGAAGAGACACAGGCAGCCTGACTCTGGGGACCCAACTTTTCTTTTCTTTTTTTTTTTTTTTTTGCTTTTTTGGAGGGACAATTGGGGTTAAGTTACTTGCCCAAGGTCACACAGCTAGTTTTTTGTGTTAAGTGTATGAGGCCAGATTTGAACTCAGGTCCTCCTGACTCCAGGGCCAGTGCTCTATTCACTGCGCCACCTAGCTGCCCTGGGGACCCAACTTTTCAAGGTGTCTTCTAAGTTGAGAAACTAGCTCGAAAGCCTATGCTAATACACACTAGGAACTTAAGAATCCATGAAAGAAGATTCTGGTACTCTAAGCCCACAGATCAGGATGGCAGATTTTCCTTGAAGAGGCACATAAAGGTGATAGGTAACTATTGTATTCTATTGGTTCAATAGTTGTGTGAAAGTACTAGTGAAAGGGATGGCTAGGTGGTGCAGTGAATAGAGCACCAGCTTTGGAGTCAGGAGGACATGAGTTCAAATCTAACCTAAGATACTTAACACTTACTAGCTGTGTGACTTAACCCCAACTGCCCTGACTTCCCTCCAAAAAGGCAAAAAAAAAAAAAAAAAGTACTAGTGAGTGTTTTTTTAAAGCAGAGTTCTGGGCTAGGCAGAAGTAGGTGAAAGTGATGGAAGATGGCAGAAGGACAACATCTCTCAGCATTGCAATACTCAAAACATCAACAAATTTTTTAAAAAGCTAAAAGTTGCCCTTAAGATAGAATAAAAAAAAAATCAACCAGATAAATCAAGCAGTAAAAGACAATAACTGCAAGTGAATGGAACAGAGTGTTTATCCGAGGTCAGGCATGTGTTTCCTTGGAAATTGTTAAGCCATCCTTTTGGAGAAGACGTTTTCAAGCCCTTGTGTTACGGAGTGCTTGGGCAGTCTGGTGAAGCATATGAACCCTTCCTGAAAAGAATGTTTTTATAAAACACATAAAATAAATTACACAGGAAACCAAGTATATTGAAATAAGGTTATCAAAGTATATATATTTAAAGTTCATGGACCCCAGCTTAAGAACTGCTATTGTGGACTAATGTTAGATTATTAAATATAAATATTAAATAGATTATGAAATATTAAATAACATTAGAATATCAAATATTAGATTATCAAATGTCATTTTAACAGAGTTATGTTTACGAAGGAAATTCATAAATAACTGGACCGTGGGTGAGTGTATGGTGCCTTGGTTATCCACATTAGGTCAAGCCTCACTTGGCAGTTGGTCAGTGCAGAGAATGGCCAACCATTACCACCGCTAACATGATACCAGCTACATCAATGTGAGACCTTATAAAGTGATGAGAAATGTCACATAAGGTAGAGTGCCCATGGGTCACACAGTGAGTTAGTGGGAGAACCAGGATTAGGACTCAAATCTCCTAATTCCGAACACACAATTCTTTACAGAAAATCATACCACATGGCTCCTTTGGGGGCTGTATCAATCCCCAGTAAATGAAGTCACCTCCTGCTTGGCCACAGTGCCCTGATCTGGGCTGTGCATGAATCTGTTTCTTCCTTCCCTACTTCTAGTTTTCCCAAAAGGATAAAGAACATATTGGTGCCTTTTTTCTTTAACTCTTAAACCCAATTGCTCAAGAGAAAGAGGCAGAGGGCATTGGAATCCCTGCTGGGCACTCCCTTCCTCCTCCCTGCAATGCTGCTTTTCCACATTGTCTACCGCAATTCACTCAGCTACCAGATAATTTTAGGATAAGTGATACTGAGTTCCTTGGGGAAAGAGGGTTGCTCAAAACCAATTGGTTTCCAGAAGCTAATGAAAGAATGTCTCCTGACATTTTGGAGGGGAAGACCACATTTAGTTCTGAGGTTAGTGACAACCATAAACATTTGAGTTTGTGCAAGGTTCCGAAAAATATCCCTGCAAATGTGGAACCAATATTGAGGCGAGGGACGAGGACCACTTTATAAAACTACAAACCCATTAGTCCAACATCTGTAATGTATAAAAGAAGGAAAATAATATGGTAGGGCATGACTGAAGAGCATAGATGTAGACATGGAAACACAGGGGAAGATAAACAGTGCTGATTTGAAAGAGTATTTTATCTTCCTAATGACGCTGACTTCCCTGAGCAGCTTCACTTAAAACTAACATTGCCATGAATTCTGTATAGCCTTCCAGACAGGCTGATGGATTCCTGTTGAGAGTACTCAGGTATTATAACATTTTCTATTTAACATTATCCCAGCTCACTCAATTTTGTTTTACTTTCTATGTGGAGAAATGGCACTTTTTATCCATTCTTCAGGAGACAGGTAGGTGTTTCAGTGGAGTCAAGAAAGTCCTGAGTTCAAATACAGTTACTGTGCAACCCTAGACACTAAGCTTTTGCCTCAGTTTACCCATAAAATAGGAATAATAATAGACATGCCATGTCCCTTCCAGGATTTTTGAAGAGATCAAATAATATCATATTTATAAAATATGCTAGATAAATAACAGTTATTATCATTAAGGGAACTGGAATCCAGTGTGAGTCAACAATGTGAGATATAAGATGTGCATATATTATGCATAATACTGTGTGTGTGTGTGTGTGTGTGTGTGTGTGTAAAACAAAAACATAAGGGTAAAAATTCTAGATCTAAGAAAGGAATAAGTCCAAAGTGGAACACACAGATTCCCAGGCAGTTTAAAAATAGTAAAAATAGCAATCAATAGAACTGCCAGCTTCTCAGAGTCAGGGATAATGCTTATACATGTATATGTGTGTATGTGTGCAATTCTGTGTATGTATATATGTCTGTGTGTATACATACATACTGAAACCCAGGAGAGATGTTCATTTAGAAAGGCCAAAGTCACACATGGCATCCTGGATCATTATCAATCATCTTGACCATGTTTTGCCCCCAGATTTGGATGACTCTGGAAGAGAGAGTGAGCGTGACAACTTTGCACAGCTCTGCCTCACTTATAGCCCATGAACTCACCCTTATGATGTCATCAGTCCTCTTCAAGATCAAAGGACAAACAACAGTAATATGTTATGTACACATATACAGGGTATCTCAAAAGTCTTGGTGCCATGATAATAAAATCATTGGTAGTTTTAGAGTAATATTAATTAATAATATATTATAACCATTATGTTATATATTATCATATATATCACATATGGCATACGATATAATAAAATTATTAAAATTACTAAAGCTTTTAACTATTAAAATGTCAAATTGCACTAAGATTTTTTTTGGATACCCTGTGTATAAATATAAATAGTGGAATGAGAATTTTTGGCTCAGACTTCTTGCTACTATTGCAATAAGAAGAGAATAATTTGCCAGTCTCTATTTTGAGCTTCTGGACATTATTCCTAGAAGACGGATCACACTACCTGTAAGATCAAGGCTGGGAAACCAGCTGGAGCTCCAATTTTGAGCACCTGGCACACATCCTTATCTTCCCTTTTCTGTTACTGAATTCTAGTTCTGTATCCTGATCTTCTTTTCCTGCTTTCTATAGCATCCTGGTTTTTATGCTGCTTATATAGCCACATGATATATAAGGTTGCTTAAACTGATGTGCTGGGCTTGCTGGCTCTTACACATGATGAGCCTACGCTCTAAGTAAAACTATGGTTACCTCCACATTGATCATTTGGTCATTGACAATAGTACCTAATCAATGAACCATTAGATGACTTTATCTCAATTTGTAAATACATATATATATATGTATACACACATGTATGCATGCATGTATGTATGTATAAAATAGGCATCAAGATGGCAGAGTATGCTGACCCTGAAGTCAGGAACACCTGAGTTCAAATCCAGCCTCAGACATTAATTAACTGTGTGACCCTGAGCAAGTCACTTCACCCTGTTTGCCTCAGTTTCCTCATTTGTAAAATGAGCTGGAGAAGGAAATGGCAAACCATTCCAGTATTTCTGCCAAGAAAACCCCAAATAGGGTCATAAAGAGTCAGACATGACTGATTGACTAAACAGTAAGAAATGTATAAAATAGTCTTTCTCCCTGTGCCCCACCCCCCAAAAAAGAAGTAGTCAATTTGATCATTGACTACGAAGTGGAACGGTGGGAAAAAAATTGCATATTTTCCAAAATGGTGGTGTGTTAATTCTTCTGTATACTTCTCAGATCAAGCTGAATTGGTTGTAGTATCTTGATTTCTGGGTGCCACCTTATGTAGCCACATGCTATATAAGGTTGCTTAAACTGATGTGCTGGGCTTGCTGATTAAAGGACTCTGAGAAGCTGTGGAACAGCCAGAGTGAGACAATCAGGATGGTCACAGGCCTTGAACTCCTGCCAGAAAAGGATGAGTTTAAAGGGTAGACTATGGAAGGATAGGATGGCAAGTCGCTTAACTACTGCCTCAGTTTACTGTTAAGGCATTATTTAGGAGAATGATTAGGCTTATTCAACTTGGCTCTATAGAACCTAAGAAGAAACCATGCTGCAAAGACATAAATTTAGGCTCCAAGTATAGAAAACACTTCCAAACTTTTCATAAAATGTGTCACCTGCGGAGCTTTGAGGCTCCCTTGGATGCATTCCTCTGAGCCTGGGCCCCTTCCTTCTAATGGGAAGACTATGGGTTCCTCCCAGAACCTCCATTTGAAGAGGTCTCCTAGGCCAGCCAATTCTTCATCTCCCAGCCAGCTGCATCCATCCTTGAAAGGTTAGGAGACAATGGAATGGCTTGTTTGCTGAAGATAGAATTCTTTGCAATGTAATAGAGTGAAGAAAGAGCCGGACTTGGGTTTGCATTCTCCATCTGCTCTTGTGCCACATACCGTCTTGCCCTCCCCTTTCAGGTTCCTTTTATGTAATGTCTTCCTTATTAGAATGAAAGCTTCTTGAAGGCCAGAACTCTCTTTCCTTTTGCTTACATTTCTTTGCCTAGCTGTTAGCACAGTACATGGCATATAGTAAGTACTAAAAAAGTGCTTGTTGACTGATTATTGTCTGACACCTCCCCTCCCCCAATGGAGTCCATAAGAAAAAGGCTGGATTTCAGTTTGTTGGTCACATTTATGAAGGAGATTCTTATTTAGGTACAGGCTAAGTCCTATCCAGCTCTGAGATTCTGTGACTCAAGCCCTAGAATCTTGTTGGACCTCCTAATTGAAATTAACAGTCTTGACTTGAGGGTTTTTGTACCCTTTAGAATGCTGAGTTATATAAGTTCTAAAATTCTTTATGCATAGACAACAAGTGAGGGGATTTCACCCCATACTTAAGCCCTCAGAAGAAAAGAAATCAGTAGTATGGACCTAAATTTACTGTTAAAATCACAGTCAACACAAATACTTCTATGTGAACATTTATATCCCTTGGCATATAAAAACTAGCTCGGAGTATGGGTTCTGAGCCCTCAGAAAAGAAAATGGAGGAAAGAAACCATAGACTAATAGAATTATAGAATGTTAGACCTGGAAGACACCATCAAGTACATCAACTCTGGAGTCAGAAATCATGGATTCAAACCCCACCTCCGAGGCTTACTACCTGTCTAGTCTTGGACATGGAACTTCTTCTTGGGCCTCAGTTTCCTCTGTAAAATTAGGATCTTGGATTGGGTGGCCTTTGAATCCCTTTTTCAGTTCTATATCTATGACCTTATGGTTTGTCATCATAAACATCAAATCAGTGGGAAGTTCAAGGCTCCAGTAAGTTCTAGCAACTCTTGTGAGTAAATTTAATAAAGGTAGACTGAAGTACAGACTTTTGAGAAAGGTCTGCTTATTATCACTGATGGGTATAACTGTTAACAAAGCAGGTCAAACTGACCACCTCAGAAAAGCCAACAACATCAATGAGAAGGGGGGGGGAACCTTTTTATTGCTACAAAGGGAAGAAGGGGATCTAGGTAGTAGCAGAACATTAAAATTGGCTCTACTAAGAAAAGTGGGCTGTCATTCAGGTAAAGCTTATTATTCTCCTCTCTGACAATTAAAGAATCTTAGTTGTTTTAGGGGACACATCTGCATCTTTGCTAGGAAATTGGTATTGCCAGATTTGCTGTTCCCTTGGAGAAGATAATATCTCCCTTAATTGTGCAAGGACAGATAAGGACAGACTTATCTTTTGGAGATGACACCAGGTTAACTTGTTGAGACTTACATATAATAAGCAGAACCCCAGGGGTTAAGGGTATGAGAGACAACAACTTTTCCTTTAAACTATCTTGGTTCCTTTAAGCTAACCTTTACATTAACTCAGGGATAAAGCTTAATTCATGAGTTCAACTCAAGGATACAGCAAGGTGGCTTTAAGGTCGACTCAAACGTAAAATTAATGCAGCATAAAAATCAATTATGTTGTAGAATTAACATAGTAGAAATCAATACAAAAATAAAGATAATACTGATTTTGATATTTTCATAATGAAGTGTAATTTTTGCTCAGTCTTTTTCTTTTTGTTTTCTATTATGATAGGAGAGATTCAAAATAAAATTATTTTGATTCTATCTTTTTTTTTTGAGGGCAATTGGTGTTAAGTAACTTGCCCAAGGTTACACAGCTAGTGTTTTTTGTGTGGGTGTTAAGTGTCTGAGGCCAGAACCGAACTCGGGTCCTCCTGACTCTGGGGCTGGCGTTTTACTCACTGCACCACCTAGCTGCCCAATTTTGATTCTATCTTGATAAAAGTAGACAACTAGCTGATGCAGTGGCAAATGGGCTGGGCTTAGAGTCAGGAAGTCCTGAATTTGAATCTTGTCTTAGACACTTGCTAGCTGTGTTACCCTGGACAAGTCACAGCCTCATGTGCAAAATGGAACCTACCTCATAGGACTCCTGTGCAAATAAAATGACTTAACATGTTGAAGCTTCATGCTAGCCATTATGGTTATTAGATACTACTGATGCTATCACTTCACCACAAACGATTTAGCAATGGTTGGTTTTTTTCACCAGATTTCTGGGCAAGTTAGAATGACATCAACCAAAAAGTGGTAGGGACATGACAACTGATGACACTAGTACCACAAGGGCTCTGATTGGAAGCATGCACAGGTGTCCAAAAATGTTAGTTTCAAAAAGCAAAGGGGAGCTAGCAGACAAGAACACTTATGGCAAAGCCACTCTACAAGCCACACCCTATGCTAGGACCAAAGGAATATGATCTGGAGTTGGAAGGGGCCATCTATCCCAATTACTTCATTTTATATATTTAGGGAAAGAAAGTGGTACAGTGGATAGAGTATCTGAACTGGAGTCAGGAAGATCTGAGTTCAAATCCAGCCTCAGACATTTACTAGCTGTGTGACCCTGGGCATGCCACTTAACTTTGCCTGAGTTTCTTCATCTATAAAAGGAACTGGAGAAGAAAATGGCAAAACACTCTAGTATTATTGCCAAGAAAACCCCAAAAAGAAGTCCCAAAGAGTCAGACACAACTAAAAAATTAATAAACAAAAAAAATAGATTAGGATAGTGAGTTCAACAGAGGTTAAGTGATCTAAGTCATTAAGGAGCAGACCTGAGATTTGAACCCAAGTCCTCCAACTCTAAATCTAAAACCTTCCTCCACTGTGTCTTTCCTGCCAAGATACGATCACTTTTTTATATCTTCCTCCTTTTCTATGATTTACATGATCCTACTTTGTGGCCCTATCAGACACCTTCAACTCACTGTATCAGGAAGATTTCAGCTAGGAGTTTGCAGTGAGTGATGGAGAGGGCAAGAAAGCCAAGGACCAAGAAGGGAAGGGCAGATAAAAGCCATTGAAAAATAGCATCCTAATATTGACTTAACCAACACTGAGAGGGAGATTTATGTTTCCCTGGCAATACAAATGATTGTCACAGCCTCAGACAGGTCTGAGATTGGTCTCCATTTCCGGTGACCAGGTCTGAGATTGGTCTTCATTTCTGGTTAGGGATTTTCTGAAGGCCAATTTCTTATGTGCCTCATATGCAAAAGCAGGCTTACTGTGTGGGGCCAAATTCCTGTGTCAAGCAAAATCAATTTCCCAATCTCAAATACTTGGTGTTCCTTGGGTGTAGGACAAATTGCTGTCCCGGTGTTTCCATCTTCCCCAATCTGAGCTCAGGCAGGATGTGGGCAAGAACACAACCTTCTATCCTTGAAAGGTTAGGAGATGATGAAACGGTTTGTTTGCTGAAGATGGAATTCTTTGCAATGTCACAGAGTGAAGAAAGAGCTGGATCTGGGCTGAGGAAGACCTTGTTCAAATCCTGCCACAGACACTTAATAGCTGATGACCCTGGGTTACAACTTCTTTGACCCTCAATTTCTTCAATTTTAAAGTAAGAACAATAATTGCACCTACATTACAGGGTCATTATTAAGGATCAAATGAAACAATGTGTATAAACTGCTTTGGGAACCTCAAGGTTCCATGAGAATATGAGCTATGTCGTAATGCTTTCTAGTATAATGAATTTATCCTCGTTCACAGGTACAATATGAAGCTTAAACAATTTATAATAATAGCTGGGTCCCAGAGATACCACTGCTAGGCATATGCCCCAAGAGGGTTTGTAGCAGAATTGTTGTAGCAGTAATAAACTAGAAACAAAGTAAATGCTCACTACTTGGGAAATGCTCAGTAAGGTGTGGTACATGGAAAGGTTCTACCCTAAACTATAATAAATGATGAATATGCCATGAGAAGCATGGGAAGGTTTATATGAACTGATGCAAAGTAAAATAAGTTGAACCCATAAAGCAATATGCATGGTGATGACAACAATGTAAATGGAAATGACAACACTATAATAACTAAACTTAATTCCAAAGAAGAGATGTAAGAATGTATCACCTACCCTCCTCTGCAGAGGTGGAAGTCTTGAGTAAAGGACACTGCAAGTAATGTCAGACTCAGTAGATGTGTTGATTAGCTTTGCCTAAGTGTTTTTTCCTCTTTTTTATCCTTTGTTTTAAGGCATGGCCCTCTGGAAGGGGAGGAGAAAAAGAAAAATGCATTGCAAAATGTAGGTGGTATAAAAACAAAATATACCTCTAAAATACATACAAATAAAAAACATGAATCTTTATTTAGATAATCTAGATTTATTTGGTAGAGAGTTGGGGAAAATATCTTAAGTTGCATCAGTCATCACCAGATCACGTTACCTAGCACCGTTCTTTACACAAAGCAAACACTTCATAAATGTTTGTTGAGTTGAATTAAATTGAATAAGACCTTCAGAGAATCAGAGAATCCCAAAGATGAAAGGGATCCTAGAGGATGTTTAGTTCAGCCAAGAGAAAAGGATAGCAAGCTTCAGGATGGAATCGTTTTTATCCCTTTCATCCTCACCTTCAGCCTATGACTTAAGAAAGGTAACTTTCCATGTTTTTCATTATCGGTAGTGATAGAGACCAGCTGCTCACTCCTATTTGTTCGAAAAGTCTTCGTATTTCTTTTGTCCTAATCCTTTTCTCCATGGTGGAATCAACCCACTTCCTTTATTCTTTGGAGCCTTCTTCAAGTCTCTGGTCAGTGTTTCCACTCAAAAAGAACAATGACTCTATTAGTGTAAACTACCCCTCTAAAAAACATTCTTTTTGAATATTTCTCCACCCTAATAGTATGCCTGAGTCAGAAGCTGTGGATGCTGCCCTTTCAGAGCACTGGCACCATGGCAAGACACTGGGTAAGTAATCAGAAGGCTGGAACGAGAGCACCGACAGGGTTGGGTTTCAAAAGATATGTCATACATTTGCTTAAGTTCCTTAACACAAGCCATCTTCAGACAGCTTTCTGCCTTACATGTGGCCAATAAACAGATATTTGGGGGGAGTGAGAAAAAAAACCTAGAGTAGAATGAGTTCATCCTGGCACTATCTCAACTCCAATAGGCTTGGGCTGGTTACAAGTTGATTGTTTCTATGAAGCTGGATAAACACATAGCCAACAGGTGTAGTCATGAAGTGATGGAACAGGCCACTGGTTCTTTTTTAAGGCTTTGGCCTTGAGCATCGTTCCCTGAATGAGGTGGCCTTTTTCCCTGAAGCTGCTTTTAAAAACAAAGCAGCCTGCAAAAATGGGCAACCCTTCAAGAAGGAATCATGGCTTACTGTTGGCACTAAAATGTCATTCTGAGTTTCACCTTCCGGAGAAAGGTGAGAATTCTCAGATGCTCTAAAATTATAGCCAGCAAGAAATGGAACTACGATCTGCACACACTGGCATCTTTTCTAACACACAATGATGATTCAAACAAATAATCATAACTCATTTGCCCTTTTCTCTTTCTGCCTTAAAAATTCCACTTTGTGGTTGTGAATGTCCGACTTAGTCAATTACCTACTTCATTTATATGAAAACAACCCATGGATCCCCAGCTCCAAGGAAGGGTTTGAAATTCTAAGCAAGTTAAAAATCTGTTTATTCACAACCTCTTCACGTAGAAGCGTTTTCTTTTGGCAGAGATATTAGTTTTTATCTGAGAGGAGGAGTCATGGGATACTCAGAAAATAGTTTCATCTGTTGCTTAGAAATGCAATAGACTGAAAATTGGTTAGGAGGCAGCAGATGCCAAGAGAATTTTTCCCCCATGAAGCTGGAATGAAGATCCCCATGTTAGTACCCTGGAAATATCATTCAGCAGACTTGATGGTCTTTAATGTCCCTTTCAGCTCTGAATCTATGGTCATTCTTTTCACGGGAGTGAGGTATATGTAATATGAATCAAAGCCATAACAAAGATGAAGCGATCAGGGCTTTTGTCCCAGGGTACCAAATGTCAAGTGCTGGCAGAATTTTCATTCCTTCAGTAGCACAGAAACATCATTCAGTACCTCATTCACAAAATAATTGGTTCAGATTGGAAGGTATCATATGCTAGAATGGGATGAACTCTTACTGTGCCTTGCCTCCTTCAACTACCCCAATGCAACAACGTTCCCAGTAATTCTGTTTTCCCACTACACAATTATAGCACTTTCTCACAGAGTACAAATTCCTACTTATGGCTCTAAAATCACTTTTAGGGAAGAGACTTAAGGTAAAGAACTCTCTTTAGACACATTGTTCTTCATTGTCATAAGTTAAGCAAGAAGTAACAAAGGCTTGAGCTTCATAGAAGGTCATCAAATGGGTTTTGAAAAAGTGAGGTTTAATCACCAGGGCTTTGCATAGGTAGGTGAATTTAGAGAAGTCATTTATTCTTCATGGGCCTTAGTTTCTTCAAATAGACAAAAAAATGAGAAGATGGACTAGAGTTCATACCAGCTCTAAATTTACCATCCTGGGAAGCTCTAATCTTGTTCCACAGGGTTAGTTTTCACAGAAATAGGCACATAGGAAGGAATTAATAAATAGTTTTCCATTCATTTATTCAATCATTTATTTATCTTACCAACAATGGCCACCCCTCCATTCATGCAGCTCACAACCCATAAATACCTGTCTATCCCATGTACCTCTTATCCATTTCCTCCCATAAATCCTGCATTAATGGGATTTCCTGAAACAGCTGGGCGCTTTCCTCAATATATTTTGCCTTTGTATACATAACAATGGAACCTCTGGGTTGCCCATTTATTTTCCGCCACTCTGGCTATGTGACCATTTGACTTCCTTTTGTGTTCATACATGTCCCTGATAATATTCCTATAATCCTTTTGGAGGGAATTCTTTATTGGTTATAATACACTACACTATCTGTAAGGGATCCTTTTTCTCTGTTAACTAAGCACTGGCTATCCTTCATGTATCTTCCTCAGGCAAAAGGTTAAGTGACTTGCCCAGGGTCACACAACTAAGAAGTGTCTGAGGCCAGATTTGTACTCGGGAAGATGAGTCTTCCCCACTCAAGGCTCAGTGCTCTGTGCACTGAACTACCTGGCTACCTACTGCTATAGGCTACCATTTGGGAAATCCTGTCAGTTTCCTTCTCTAACTCTGATTACACAATTGTCCTACTGTATCGTGCTTTGTACTTCACTTTTGTATAACATATGGAAACATTACTACTGGCAGTCCAGGATCCTATACAGATGGAAATCATACATTTTTGGACTGGTCTAATATATCACCAAAATTGATGAGCCCTTTGTTTCAAATATTTGTTTTGTTTCTTGCTTTCCTGTTATTGTGTAGACTCTGATGAAATCTACCTGCTCCATTTTCCACTAATACTTTTTAAAATTCTTCTGATGATCAGAACCCTGTTTCCTTGGGCTCCTTTTATTAGTCAGGGGAACACTTCATGGCATTTGGTGGCACCTGGATTCCTTCCCAGTTTCTAAATTTAAGACCATAGCTATCACAGACTGGCCACTATCTTCAGACATGAAATACTTACCTGAGAACCTGAAATGTGGCCGTCGCTCTGTCCATTGCTAAGACATACACAACCTCCCAATTGAAACATGATTTATATACTGTTTTCAAACTGTTAAGTCATTGTTGGAGATGCAAGGAGGTGAGGGATTTATTTTCAGAGCTGTTTATACTGGCACAGTTACACTGTTCTAAGGCTTTCCAAACCTCATCAATTCATTAACACGAGAATAAAGGAAATAAGTCATTCATGTAAAAACAATGCAGAATTAATGAAGAACTAAGTTATTCTACTATAAATATCTTAGCTCCCCATTCCTACACTCCACTTTTTTTGCTAGAAAGAAGAGATTTAAAAGCAACCCTTAAAACTCAGCTGGAAAATATTGCCTTATGTTGGGTAAGGAGATAGAAGGGCTATAAATCTCAGATTCAGATGCATTTTGTGAGGCTCCCAGAGGAACAGCTTGCTGTCACAGGCAGGACTGGTTGGTCCCTGCCCTCCAAGTCTTTATGCACTTAAAAGAATGTATCTGAGAATGGTCGCTTTGGGTCAAAGTAGATTTTATTAGTATGGGCTGAAGGCCATTATAGTCAGAGTAAGCAAGAAAGTTAGGGTAGAAAGTTAGTTTCTGACAACAAAAAGATACCATTTCAGAGTGAAGGCCACAGCAGAACTCATTTAATCAATTCACCACCATGTTGATTTTAACTATCATGTCTAAAATAGTTTTGTCTCCGGTTGTCAAAGCAGTCAGGGCCAAAGAGAGACTATAAAAAGGAACGGGTATGCCTATGGCAGACAGTAAGGAACTTCTCTTTTCCAGAATTGGTTTTAAAGGCTAGTTAAGAGAGCTTCAACTTGGGCAAGGTGACTGGGGCTCTTCCTGTAGGCATGGAAATTTAGACAATGAAAAATAAAATTATGATTTTAAAAGTGCATTCTTTCAATCTCCAGGTTTTTCCTGTCATGGGTGTCTCTCTTCTCATGAATGTCTGGTATGCTAGGATCATCTCTCTACCACACTCAGTTTTAGGGCATAATTAATGTTGTATGCCTCAAGTGCCAATCCAGCTGCCAAGATGTCTAGTTATGACTCTTCTAGTTAGAGCTGCCTCTAAGAAGTTTCTGGGAGAGGAGAAGAGAGGAGAGAGAAGAACAGAAGAGGGGAAGAAAAGAAGAGGGGAGGAAAAGAGAGGGGAGGGAAAGAGAGGAGAGGGG
>NW_027185804.1:16384327-16407747 GCF_028583685.1 Petaurus breviceps papuanus
AGAGAGGAGAGGGAAGAAAAGAAGAGGGGAAGCAAAGAAGAGGGGAGAAAAGAGAGGGGAGGGAAAGAGAGGAGAGGGCAGGAAAGAGAGGAGAGGGCAGGAAAGAGAGGGGAGGGGAGGAAAGAAGAGGAGAGGAATAGAAAGGACAGGGAAGAAAGGAGAGGGGAGGGAAGGAGAGGAGAGGAATAGAGAGGGGAGGGGAGGAGAGGAGTAGAGAGGAGAGGGAAGAAAAGAAGAGGGGAAGAAGAGGGGAGATAAGGAGAGGAGAAGGGAGGGAAGAAGAGGAGAGGAGGGGATGGGAGGGGACAGGAGGACAGGGGAGAAGAAGCAATGGGAGGAAGAGACACCTATGAGAGAAAAAAAAGATAATGTGAAGATCTTCTAGCTCAAGATTCCATATACTGAGGTCTCCCTTTGGACCTTGTTACTGTTACCATGCCTTTTGAGCCTTAGTTATTTCACCTTTTCAAGAACTAGCCATTTTGCCTCTGATTCACCTTGAATTCTGACAGTAGATTTGGTTAAGAAATCAGAAATACTTGTCTAAATTTAGAAAAAGACAAGATGGAATGACTGACCATGAAACTGGGTGGATGAATGAGGAACTCATAGTGCCATAAACAGATTGAGAGTTGGAAGGGACCTTAGAGACAACCAACTCCATACCCCTCATTTTACCAATGAGGAAAACTGAGACAAAGCAAAAGAAACTAGCTCAGGATCCCATAGTTAACAATTATCTGTGGCAGAATTTGAATTCAAGTCTTCCTAACTCCAAGCTCTATTCACTGTGGCTTGTGTGTGTGTGTGTGTGTGTGTGTGTGTGTGTGTGTGCTTGTCCTGTTTCTTGGGGGTAAAGATTAGTTTATTTTTTAAAGATTATACTGTGGCATTCATGCTATTCTAGACTCTGGGTGGAGTTCAGATGAAAGAAAGGGTGGGGGAGTACAGAGAAAAAGACATGGAAACTTACATGTTCTATGCCTCAACTAGCAAGGCTCAAGGTATGAACTAATAAAGTAATCTATGTTATAAGTATTATAAACATCCAGGAAACATACAAACAATTAGGTCTTCTAACTGAACTTCCTATGCCTTTTTATGCAACCCTTTGTGACTTTCAGCAATCGTTTTGAGCTAGGATTGCAGAAAAAAAAAATTGAAAAGAACTGTATATTTCAAATCTTACCAAATACTTATCCACAAAGTCTCCATATATAAACCTAACGACAAATAATTTTTTTCAACTATACATATTTTGTGCTTAGCACCAGGAGCATCACAAAAAGGCACAGAACAAAATACCTTCCCTAGAATACTTATAATCTACCTCAAAGACCAACCTTGAGGAGAACATTAGTTCTTTGAAGGGTTATAGAAAGATTAGTTGGTACAGCAATGCTAAGAATACCAAAAAGAGATGGACTGAAATTGAAAGTGCTAGCTAGGACTACTATTGGGTATAGATGAAATGATAATGAATAAGGGAATGCAGGGCTAATCTTATAAAGATTTAGAGCTGAAAGGAACCTCAGAGATTATATAGATCAATAGATATGATTTTCTGACTCCTCTTATGGAGAAAGTCTTTGGGAAGGCGAGATCAATTCTATAGTAATTTCATATGGAATTTCTCTTTATATCTCTTCCTGAAAAGTATTATACAGAAATGCTGATGATTGATGTGGATTTATTTTATATCTTGCAAGGAAGTCTGCTGAAGTTATTATTTTGATTAATTTTTCATTAACTATTTTAAGTATACCATCATATAATCTGCAAAAAATAATAATCACTTTTAAAATCTATGGTTATTCCCTTAATTTCTTTTTCCTGTCTTATTGCTAGAGCATTTCTCATACTGTATGAAAAAAAGTGGTTTTAATGGACATCCTTATTTCACCCTTGAATTTATTGGAAAGGATTCTAGTTTATCTCCATTAAAATAACTGTATTTCTTGGTTTTAGTTATATATCCTTGTTATAATTTTAATGGAAGATCCACTTACTTCTGTTTTCTAATGTTTTAACAGAAATGAGTATTATATTTTTCAAAAGCCTTTTCTCCATCTCTAGATATTATCAGATGATATATACCAACTGATAAATGGTCCAAGGATAAGCAGTTCTCAAGAGAAGAAACCCATGGCTATCAACAGCCACCTGGAAAAAATACTCCAAATCACTACTATTTAGAAAAATAAAAATAAAGTAACTAAGATGCCTCCCTACACCCATCAGACTGATGAGAAAAATGTGAGAAAAAAATATTAGAAATATGAGAAAATATGAGAAAAAAAAAATGATAAATGTTGGTGGGGTTGTGAAAAAACAGCCACATTGGTGGACTTGGCTATGAGTGCATCATTCTGGCAATTCAGAATTTACACACTAAAAATTACTAAGTATCGTATGTCCTTTGATCTGGCTATACCAGCTAAGATGATACTTTAAAAGAAATCTAAGAAAGAGGAAAAGGTCGTTTATTGAAAAAAAAAATTTATAACAGCTCTTTTTTTGTGGGGGAGGCAGCAAAAGCTTGGTAACTAAAAGGATATCCAGCAATTGAAGAACGGATGAATAAAGTGTGATATATGGATGTGATTGAGTACTATTGTACTGAAAGAAATGAGGAAAGAGATGAGTTCAGAAAGACATAGAAAGAGTTATATGAACTGATGCAGAATGAAGTAAACAGAACTAGAAGAGCAATTTATACCATGACATCAATATTTTTTAAATGAATGGTATTAAGGAGTTTTGTAAATTCGTTAAGAATGAAATAAGCAAAATCAGAAAAACAATTTATATAGTAATAACACTGTAAAAAAACAAACTTTGAGAGCCAATAATTATGGCCAACACAATATTCATTCACAGTTCCAAAAGACCAACGATGAAACATGATATCCATTACAGAGAAGTGACATATTTAGAGTGCAGAATGAGGTATACAGAGCCATTGAGCTAATTTCTTTTGCTTAACTCTTTATATTTCTTGTAATTTTTTTTCAAATGGAGATAGGGGTGATGGTGCCATAAATGTAAAAATGCACATTCTGAAGAGGTCACTTTATTACTAGTTTTACTTAACATTTTTGCTTAGTTACAAGATATCTCTCATGAACAAGGAGTAATCTGTAAATGTTTGTCATGTAATAACCAAACACATCAATAAATTTTAAAAGGAAGGATAGATAAAAAATAACAGGTGAAACTTAACATAAGTAAAGGGATG
Organism: Petaurus breviceps papuanus; assembly: GCF_028583685.1. Classification (NCBI taxonomy): domain Eukaryota; kingdom Metazoa; phylum Chordata; class Mammalia; order Diprotodontia; family Petauridae; genus Petaurus; species Petaurus breviceps. The sequence goes on from NW_027185804.1 coordinate 16,387,566, forward strand.
GTAAGAGAGGACCTATCTGTCCTGACTCTACATTCTAAAAGAATTGGTTTGGGGTCGGCTAGGTGGTGCAGTGAATAGAGATCATCAGCCCTGGAGTTAGGAGGACCTGAGTTCAAATCCGATCTCAGACACTTAACACTTGCTAGCCGTGTGACCTTGGGCAAGTCACTTAACCCCAATAGCCCTGCATTCACCCCTCCAAAAAGCAACAACAACAAAAGAATTGGTTTCTGTGAGCAGCCATTCAAAGCTGCCTTTGAAAAATTGAGAAAAATCATAGAGCACCCATGGGATTAGAAGGAAAGTATTCTTTTTTAAGGAAGAGTGTGGGGTCTTCAAACTATAAGTAGGTGACCTTGATGTTGATGAATCAGTCAGTTATTATCTATTAAGTATCTCATTCACTAGTCACTATGCTAGTTACTATATTAAGTACAATGAATGAAAAATACCTGCTCTCAAGGAGTTTACCTTCTAACAAGGGAGAAAAGAAGTACAAAAATGATATGCAGAATAAATGTAAGTAGAATAAATATAGTAGTTTCATACTTTCTGATCTTTGTAATTGTTAATGCCTCCTATCTGAAACTACTAAAGAGATACTCTACTAAAATGGTAGTTTCAGAGGAAAGGATTGCAAGGATCAGAAAAGGCTTTATATGGAAGATGATGCTTGAGTTGCACACTATGAAATACAAAAATAACTCAGGAGAGACTGTAGCTGGATGCACACACACACACACACATCTGGGAAACATTAACATAGAGTTGATAATTAAGCCCATGGGAGCTGAAGTCACCAAGAGAGAAAGTGCAGAGAAATAAGACTAAGGAGACTGGGACTGATGTTTGTCAAAAGACACACAGGGGACATTATAGAGATGATGAACCTTCAAAGGACACTGAGGAATAATTGGGGTGGGGGGGAGGAGAACCAGAAGAGAGTTTTGTCATGAAATCCAGAAAAGAAAGAATATTTAAAAGGAAAGAATGATGATCTATGTAAAATCCAGCAGATAGGACAAGAAGGCTTAGGATGACTGTGAAGGACTATCAAAATTAGGTAATTACAAAATTATTGGGAGCTTTTGAGACAGTACTTTTAGTTGAGTGATGAGGTAGGAACCCAGATTACAAAGGATTGAAGATTGAGTGAAGGGGAAAGATTTGAATGCATCAAATCTAGAAGCTGGACTGAGCAAGTGTGATAGTAATGGCAATTAAAGATTCCCCTGTATTGGGCTTGGTTTTCAAATTGATTGTATTAAAACCCAGAGTTTGTTAATCCCACCTGTGGGATGGACTTTTTGATGTGAAAAGAAAGTCCTGACTGGGAGGAGCTGGTGACGTAGATTTGGAGAGACAAGAGAGAGGCGGAAGTTCTTTTTGGAAGCAGCACCTCGTGGAGAGGCAGAGACTAAGAGATTGCTGGTGGCCGCTTTGAATTGCCCTGGACTTTTGAGACCTGCCCCCTGAGCTGCCAAGGACTGAGGAGACATGGCTGTTTTGCTGGTACTTTGTCTGTCTGTTTTGATGTTATTTTGCCAGATTTGTCCACTGGTGAAAGACTGTCCTGTTGAAGAAGTCCTGGAACCTGGCATTTGGTTAAGAAGGCCTGAGACTGTCCTGCAGACAGAGAGTGAATACTGTCCACTGGTGAGGGACAGTACTGAGAGTGAATACTGTCCACTGGTGAGGGACAGTACTGTTGTTGCAGGGGTCTGGAGACTGTCCGGCAGACAGAATGAATACTGTCCACTGGTGAAGGACAGTGCTGTTGTTGCAGGGGTCTGGGAGCCTTTCTGTTGGTTCAGAAGCCCTGAAGAAGGATTTTCTTGTTGTATGTTTACAGAAATCCTGGGAGAGGGCTTTGCTAATGTGTTCAGGGGTTCTAGGACTGTTCTACAGACAGAGGATAAATTCATGAAGGGACTGGCAATGTATCTTATGGCCTTGCTAAGCCTTGTCTCTCCAGGAACTAAGATTGCTGAGAACTTGCCTCGTGTCAAGATGAAGAAAAGACCTCCATTTGGGTATTAAGTGCTGTGTTTAAACTTGATGTAACTCTGGGGTAGATTCAATTGTGATCCAGGGGTGGGGAACTTTTGACCTTTTTGTGTTCTATGGTTGAGCAAATGAATGTATTTTACTTATGTTTGGAAACTAATCTCCATTTGAGAAGAGGGGCTTTGTGGTGGACTTAATTAAGGTATAGCCTAGGGGTGGAGAAGTATTTGGAACAGAGACTTTGTAATTGATTGAATGATTGGAAAGTCCTGGGGTGGGGTAGGCCTTGGAGATGATTTAATCACACTTAGTAAATGCTGTATTTTGAATGATGTCATGTTTTGATCTTCTCTGTTCTGGGTTTGTTACTGAATAAAATAGAGAGCACCTATGCTGGTATTTTGAACCTGGGAAGTTGCCTTTGCTTGGTATTACATTACAGCAAGCGAGGAGAGATATATGATTGGCAATGTTTGGGGAAGACAGGATTTAGCTTAAGTTGTTTGGTTTCTTTTGTTGTTTGTTTGTTTTTTTAAGAATGGAAAACACTGGATATGTTTACAGGCAGTAAGGAAAAAACCAATAGATATAGTCTAGTCAACTGGTAAACATTTATTAAGCAACTAAAATCTGTCAGGCACTGTTCTAAATTTTGGAGATAGAAAAAAAGTTAAAGGACAATCCATGCTCACAAAGAGATGAGAGTCTAAAGAGAGCTCACAGCCCAATTAGTGAGTGTGGATGGTTGAGGTAGTAATCTCTTTGGGAAGACAGAAAAAGATAGAATTTGGGCACAAGTAAAAGGGATTGGCCTTGGCAAAGGAGAATGGACTTCTCATTATCAGAGACTGGGGGAAAGAGAAAAAGGTGGAAGGATTCACTAAAGGCTTTAGAGATGAGGAGAACAGGAAACAAAGGAGCTCACATAGAAAGGCCTAAATTTGTTTCATTAAAGTGTGATTGTTGTCTGAGAAAGATAGAAGGGGGAGGTTTAAGAACCCTAAAGATGTTACACATACTTACATTTACACACACACAACAGCTATGTGACACAGTGGATAGAGTGCTGAGCCTGAAGTCCAGAAGACTCATTTTCCTAAGTTCAAATCCAGCCTCAGACACTAACTAGCTGTGTGACCCTGGGTAGGTCACCTAACCATGTTCACCTCAGTGTCCTTATCTTTAAAATGAGCTAGAGAAGGAAATGGTAAACCATTCCAGTATCCTCACCAAGAAAACCCCAAAATGGGGTCACAAACAGTCGGACACAACTAAACAAAAACAATTATAGAGACAGAGACAGAGAAAGAAAGAGAGACAGAGAGAGATGTATGTATGTATATTTGCATACATGTATGAATTATTTAATTTTAAAATTATCTTCATTTCTAGATATATCCTTCCCTTTCTTCTCCCCTCTAAAGAAACCCATCATTTGTATCAAAGAACAAAAAAAGAGGAAAAAGTTTTTTTTAAAAAGTTCTGCAAAACTAGCCAGTATATCAACTAAGTCTGAAAGGATATGCAATGTTCCACACCTCTATTTTCTTTTCTCACCTTATCTTTGGGGTCAGATGAGATAGCATTCAATTTCTTTCTTTTTCCCTTTTTTCCCTCCTTTGGAGCAACCTACTTGACCCATCCTAGCCATGAATTGACCTAACAGCCAAGACAAGTAAGGGAATAACTCAATTGACTACAGCAAATCTGGAAATGAACTTGGTGGGGGAACATTTAGAGCAACTAATTGAAGAAGGAATCCACTGTTCCCAGACACCAAAGGATAGAGTAGAGTGTGTTCTCACTTTGGACAAGTATGCATGCATGCATGTATGTATGTATGTGTACACACACATATATACATGCATATATATACACACACACACACATTTGTCTGCTATACCCATTTTCTTGGTAAACGTTCCTTCGTAAAAATGAATTTCTAATTAGTCAAATATTGGGGAGCTGTTAAATGGTTCTCATTACTGGGGGAACATGCTGGCCAGAGGTGCATGAGGAACAAGAGCCACCCTTCATGGTTATTCCTAAAACATTGGGTGAGGAGAGAAGCAGGAGCTGAGCTCTGGGGACTGAAGCTGTGCGTCCCAGTGTGGATGGGTGAGCCTCTGCACTACAAATGGAAATCAATACTTTAAAAAACTGCAAGCTGGCCATAGACTAGAGTAGAATACCTCATTAAACACCAAAGATTTACGTCTTTAATTTGTAGTTAACGGCAGCTGCAGAAGGATTTTTAAAAGAAGCACCATGATAGTAGCAGAATCCTATAGTCTCAAAGGCAGAACGGAACTCAGAAAATATCTCACCCAAACCACTTGGCACCTGATCAACAATTCCATATATTCTGTCCAGTCCCTGCTTGAAGACTTTTAGTAAGGAGAAACACTGACTAGATTGAAGGGCAGGTGGGAGATTAAGTATTGATTCCCTCATTATTTTCTAGCAGTCATTGTAGGTAATAAATATGCCCTGGTCAAGAGACATGTGACAGGGTACTGTGAACTCAGCCTGCTTACCTACATTCACCTTGCTTGAAGATTTCCAATTTTAACTATCACCTATGTGAATATGCTCATCAATTGAATAAATTAATTAATTAATAACCCAAAACATTGACTTGTAGTGGAAGGATAACCACAGACTGACTTGCACTACATTGGTCTATATCTGATACCAAAAATTTGAGATTGTTCCTAGTATCTTGGATCCTCTCCAAGCCAATGGAGCTTTCATGGGAGACATGGACAAGAATCATTCATGTGGCCTGGAGGAGTTGTGATGTGTACCTTTGGAGGGAATATCCACATCCATGAGGTCTCTGGTCCAAGAAAATATTCCTATGTTACTTCTGTTTCTTTCCTTGTCTACCTCAAGTACCACTTTATAATTTTAAAAATACAAACCATTGATAGACTAATCTTTTCCAGCTTAATCATTTAAAGAAAAGCTTTAGTAAGTTCACCAACACAGGGACCTGTGTGCTTGGGGATTTTTGTTGCAGGTCTATAAAGCAGAAATAATATAAGAAAGTTAATATCTGAAAGCATATATAAACATTTACTTTCTGGCTAGGGGCCAAGTTTCAGCAGAATATAAATTTTTATGGACACTCTAATAAACTTATGCCACTTCAGGGCAAACTAAAACCAAACTGTAATGGAAACACTGACATAGTCCAGAAAATGCTTTAATTTGCTGGGCACAATATTGTAAACACTCAGCAGGTTGGAAGGTCTGGAATGAGTTGAATCAACTGTGAGGTTTCATTTCTGTTTCAACTTAACCTCTGTTTCTTTGCTGGTTCAGAAGATGAGGTGGCCTTCTGCCTTGGCAAGACTGATTTTGCCACCTGTGCCATTGAGCCCTGTCCTTTCTCCCTACTTCCCCTCCCTTTCTTTTAATCCCTCTATATCTCTCTGACCCCTATGGCTCTCCTTAGACCAAATTTGCATTGATATTAATTCTCTATGCCAGCAAAATCACAGGTCCAGTCCAAATCCCTGATTCACACATGAGTCAACTGAAGTTTAAATATTAGGGTTTAATATCAGAGCTTAAATGATCCAAGAAGTACACAGTAGAGTCAAGGTTTATCAAAGGATTATCATTCCTGAGCTAGAAGGGACCTCGGGGGCCACGTGGCCCAAATAGGGAGCCCCATTTCCACTCTGCTTTGAAACGGACACAAAATGGAACAGTCAATTTTCTGCTCTTCAGAAATGTTTGCAATGAGAGAAAAATCAACATAAAAATGTGTTTTCAAGTCACAGCACTATATGCTACTGCTTCCAAGTCAGCCAGGCAGTCTAGATGCTAGGACTTAATGTTACTTGATGCCCATGTCACTGCTGTACCATGGAAAAGACTTGGCACTGCCTGGCTTCTTTCCTAAAGACTTCATAGGAAGAAGAACATTGACATTTACAGAGTGCTTTAGTGGCAAATGGCTTTATATAAGTATATTAAATCTAGGTCCTGATTAATATAAATAATGAATCCCGATTCTCTGAATTCATACCACACATTTCCACTGGACTAGAACCAATAATCATATTTTACATAACTATATAATTCAAATTCAAATATCTGTGACCAAATTCATTATTCACATTGATAGGTATCCAGTTCTTTAAATCTCTTAAATCACTTACTAGCTATGGAGCCTTGGAGAAGTTTCTGCCTCAGTTTCTTCAATTGCAAAAAAGACACCTGCTTTTTACAGAGTTGTTGTGAGAATCCAATGAGATTATCTTGTGGTGCCTTCCACTTAATAAAGGCTTGTTCCTTTCCCTTCTTCTTGGTTGGTTGGTTGCTGTCCTTCATTCCCAAAGAGGGTCAAAATGACACGACCATATTGGAATTAAGTAACAGTGTTTCCAACTGTGGCTGATCAGACCAATACAAGTTTGGAATGCTCTACCACAATGGGCACAATGTTGGCCACAATGGTCTCTCTGAACATTTGGAAGGGAGATGTCTCTAAATTTGTACATCTCCACTTTCTTTTGAGCTACTGCAATTATGCTTAGTTCATAGAACACATCACTTCTTTGATGCAGGCACATCATGCTGGCCAGTCCTTTGCCAGTGTCTCCCATGTCACACAATCAACCCCAAAATTCTTCAGAGAGACCTTCAGAGTGTCCTTGAACTGATTCTTCTGACCACCACGTGAGTGACTTACTTGCTTGAGTTCTCCATAAATTAGTCTTTTAGACAATTTACTGCACTCAAACAATGAGGTCAGCCCATCAGAGCTGCACTCTCTGCAGTAGAGTTAGAATGCTTGGCACATTCAGTTCAGTATCTGGTACCTTTTCCTGCCAGCCTAGTGAAGTAGGTAGTATAGATGTTCACATTTTACAGTTGAGCAAATTCTGGTTCAGGGATATTGAGTGTCTTACTTAGGGTCACACAGCTAACAAAATGGCAGAGTTGAGGCCATGAATCTGGGCCTCCAGACTTCAAATCCAGTGCACTTTTTTCTACCCCATAATCTATATAGGTGTAATAAGTAGCAATAGCAATTAGACTTCTGTGCTAGAAATTGTCTTTGAAATACTACTAAGGTGAAAACCATTTTTCCTCAGATCTCTCAGCACTGACCCCCAAACATGTCAAAGTTAAAGGAAAATTGTTTTCCATGTACCCATCCACCTCACATGTATGAAAAATCTGAGATTAGGGTCGTCGGGGCGGAGCCAAGATGGCCGAGTAGAAGCACTACTCTCCCGCAGCTCCGGCTTCCACCTTCCCCAATCCATGTAAAAAGGGGGACTCTAAACAAACTTTGGAGCTGCAGAATCCACAAAATGACACAGAGAAGCTAACCTCCCGCTGAGGACAGCCCGGCAGGCCAGCAGGAATCCAGAGCAGAGCTCTGGGAACCAAACCCCATCCCACGCTGAGGCTTTAGCCCCAGGGTGATCCTGACCAGCCGCTGGCCAGAAGGACTCCAGATCAGCAGCAGCTGTAGCCGTTTCCAGATTTATCAACACATACATGCAAAGGACAAAGTGAGAGGCCAGTGCAGTCTGGACTTTGGGATCAGTAAGTGGGAGTGCGTGGATTTTACCCCCGGGGCAAGAAGCCACTGAGACACCTGCAGGGCCAGCCAGTGCCACATGGCAGCTTCAGCTCCTGGCCTGCAGAGTGTAGGGGACCAAGCACCAGTCTTAGGGGTAATCGCTCTTGCTTTAACCTGTTTGGATCTGGATTGCAGTCTAGGGTGGAGGTTCTGGGGTGTGTGTCCAGCTTGCCAGAGCATGTAGAGACCTCAAAGAGGGCACCCATCTAATACCTCGGCAGCTGAGAAAACCCCAGCATTTGGGACAAAAACTCCCCTGTCTGGTGGCAGAGTCCTACTGTGGCAAAAAGCCCAAGTCAAATAATTAAGTGGCAAAATAAGCAGGCAGAGGAAACAAAGCAGACAGAAGATACCAACATTACACTGCTATTTTGGGGACAAGAAGGAGCAAGGCATGGAACAGGAGGAAAACAGTGAGGTCAGAGCTCCTGCACCAAAAGCTTCAAAGGAAAATACAAGCTGGTTACAGGCCATAGAGGACCTTAGGAAGCAGATAAGAGAAGCAGAGGAAAAATTGGGAAGAGAAATGAGAACAATGAAAGAAAATTATGAAATGAGAGTCAACAGCCTGACTGAGGAAAATAATACCTTAAAAAACAGACTGACTCAAATGGCAAAGGAGGCCCAAAAAAGCAATGAGGAGAATGCCTTACAAAGACGAATCTGCCAGATGGAAAAAGAATCTCAAAAGCTCAATGAGGAGAATCATTGCTTCAGAATTAGATTGGAGCAAATGGAAGGTAATGACTTTATGAGAAATCAAGATGCTGTTAAACAGATCCAAACAAATGAAAGAATAGAAGGCAATGTGAAATATCTCATGGGAAAAACCACTGACCTGGAAAACAGATCCAGGAGAGATAATTTTAAAATTATTGGACTACTTGAAAGCCATGACCAAAGTAAGAACCTAGAAAGAATCCTCCAGGAAGTTCTCAAAGAAAACTGCCCTGATATTTTAATACCAGAGGGCAAAATAGAGGTTGAAAGAATACACTGATCACCTCCTGAAAAAGATCCCTAAAAGAAAACTCCTAGGAATATTATAGCCAGTTTCCAGAATTCCCAGATAAAGGAGAGAATATTACAAGCAGACAGGAAGAAACAATTTGAATATTGTGGAAACACAATCAGAATAATCCAGGATCTGGCAGCTTCTATACTGAGGGATCAAAGAGCTTGGAATATGATATTCTGGAGGTCAAGGGAGCTGGGATTAAAACCAAGAGTCACCTACCCAGCAAAAACTGAGTATCATGTTTCAGGGGAAAATATGGTTATTCAGTGGAATAGAGGACTTTCAAGCATTCTTGCTGAAAAAACCAGAGTTGAATAGAAAATTTGACATTCAGATACAAGGAGCAAGAGAAGCAGGAGAAGGTAAACAGGGAAAAGAAATTATAAGGAACTTATCAAAGTTGAACTATTAACATTCCTACATGGAAAAACAATAATTGTAACTTATGAAACTTTTCTCAGTAGTTGAAGGGATTAGAAATATATATACATATATATGAGGGTATGTGGGCATATGAATACATATGTGAATGTGTATATATATGTTTACAGGTATACATAGATAGAGGGCACAGGACCCAATTTAACAGGAAGGGATGATACTTAAAAGGTGAAATTAAGAGGTGAGAGGAATATAATGAGAGGAGATGGGGAGAGACAGAATGGGGTAAACTATATCATACAGAAGAGGCAAGGGAAAATGGTTACAATGGAAGGGAAGAATAAGAAGGCAAAAGGGAATGGTACCACCTTATTCCCATTGAATCTGGCTTGAGGAGGGAGTGAAATGCACACTAAATAGGGGATTTCACCCTCCAGGAGAATAGAGGAGGAAGGGGATGAAAGGCTGGGGGGGGGAGGGAAGTTGGAAGCACCCACTTTTGAAAAGGGATGGGATCAAAGTAGAAAATAAACAAGTGGGAAGTGGGATAGGAGGAAGGGAAATATAGTCAGTCTTTTACAATATATATCTACTATGTTATTGTTCTGCATTGGCCACACATGTACAACCTATACTGAACTGCTTATCTTCCCAGTAAGGGTGGGTGACAAGGAAGGAAGGGAATGAATCTGGAATTGAAAGTTTTAAAATCAAATATTCAAATACATGTATGTATATATATATATATATATATATGTGTGGGGGGGTATATATATGTATATATATATATGCTATTATTAATACCATCTTACATGTAATTGGGAAATAAGATATACAGGCACTGAGGCATAGAGATCCACTGGAAAAGTCGAAAGGGTTGTGGGAGAAAATATGGGAGAGAACAGATTGGAGGAGGGGATATCCAGTGGGACTGGTATTTTGGGGAGGTGGGTAGGGGAAAAACGGGGAGAAAATTTGTAACTCAAAATCTGGCGGAAATGAATGAGGTAAATCAGAAGTTAATAAAGCAAAAAAATAAAAAAAAAATCTGAGCAGACATTAAGTTGAACCTTCACCAACGGGTTTACTTCCTGAAGTTCCCAAAGGACTTCCCTTAGTGCAGATAAATTTGATTTTTTTTATATTTTAAATATATTGAAACTATTTCAATACAATTGGCTTCCTTTGTAATCCTGAGCATTGTATTTTATAAATTTAAAAACATTCTTCTGAGAAATAGTTCATAAGGGTTAATGAGATTGCCAAAGGGGAGTCCATGACAGAGAAAGGCTATGAACCCCAAACTCGGAAGATGAGTAGATTGTAAATTCTTTGCGAACAAAGGTAGCCAAAGCACACAGAAATCTAGAGTCTTGGAAAGTTGCCTGGAGCAGAGGTATGAAACTACATGAACCCCAACATTCCTGAGTTCAGCAGAAGCAGATTAAAAGCATCATTGGAAAATGCTTAACAAGACAAATAAAAATACACCACCTCACAGAGTATGTTCAAGACTCTTTCTGAATCTGATGCCCCTGGCCTAGATGACAGGGCTAAACAACCAGGACGTGGCAGAGGTGAGACTTGGGCCCAGGTCATCTTGGCTTCAAGGCTGGCATTCCTTCCGTTATGCCAGCTGCTTTTCAAGGGAAAGGAAAGAAAACTGGGAGTGGGGAGGTGGTAGAAGGGGCTGGAAGCTACAGACATGGGATATACACAATTGAGCTTAGCTAGTGAGTGAGGTCTGAAACCTTATGAAATTGGCAGACAGTTGTCTGGGTGGAAAAATTCAAAGGCCTCAAAAGAAGTCTGTCCAGCTTCCAGCGAAACTGAGGTCTATTTGAGAGACTGAGAAACGGGATGGTCAGTGGGGTAGGAATCCAAATTGTTTGCACGGGCAGATCCCAAGTCTCATGGGGAGCTGCAGGTGCTGGGAGTTGTAATGTCTGAGAGCAAATACTTTTAGAGCTCATTTAACCAAATTGAGAAGATGATTCTGCTAACTCCCAAGAGAAAGTTATTTCATAATCTCCATGAGGCTTCCCCTGGCTGTCCCACAGGCTGTGTGAGTAATGGGACTTTTATGGGTCACTCTTTGATGACTGCAAAGAGCTGGAGAAGAGAAGAATGTGTCAGAAGGGTAGTTTTATTACCCATGTCAGTCTTAGATTGGCTTATGCAATTAGCTCTAAGTTTCACTCCATTTCACAATGCTTTTCACATGGTGCTATGTGGAATGATCTTGCCTATTTTCTATTTATTTATTTTTTTAACAAGCACATACTTGGTACATTCTCTGATTCCCATCCACAAACAAGTATGTTATTCTCGGAGCTGGGGTGATATCCCTCCCTGTGCTGGGTGAGGCTTGAGAAGAATTGAAACATTACAATCAATGTTTATGTCTATCCCAACATGCCAACTTTCTCTTTGAAAAAAATGGGCACCTCTCTGAAGTGTGCCACTTTCCATGAGGCTAATGATGTTTGACATGAGCTGATGTTTTAAAATAAAATGACAGCTTGCAATAGTTCACAGAGAGTCTATGTCATTTTCTGGAGGAAACTTCAGACAAAGAACCAATTCCTTCTCCACAGCTGACCCTGGGCAGAAAGAATCCTGAAGGGGGAAAAGTGGGGATTTCTTTAATTATCTTTCAGTGTTTCTCTCTCTGCTCTTGAAGTCTTCCTCCTTCTCTTCCACCCTTTCATTTTAGATGGTTCCCCAAGAAAGTCTGCTGTTTTTCTAGGACTCTCCATAGGATAAGCTGGTCATGACTTGGACTCAGGAGAACCAGGGTTCAAATCAGACCTCTAATACTAGCTGTATGACCTTAAGCAAGTCACTGCACCAAGGCACAGATTTCAATGAGAGGGTAGATGACTTCAAAGATCTCTTTCAACTCTAATTTCACAACCTAATAGAATACCAAGCTTCATTTGGAATTGGTTTACCTCTCAAGGAATTAAGGAATAATTCCCTTGAGACTGCCAGCCTAACCACAGATTCCTCTTCTATTGTCCTAGAGACAACTGGCCAGAGCAGATGGAGCACTTGACATGAAACTGAGAAGCCCTAAGTCCTTGTGCCTCTATTATCGATTTAAAAGGAATAACAAGCTGTACATAATAGATTTGCAGCTTCACATACAATCATCTTTTTTTTCTATTCTACTATGCTATGGAAATGCTTCTTCTATTTCTAATGTTCAGAATAAAATAAACAAATTTTAAAAAGTAAATCCTAGATTCAAATCCCAATATCTGTACCCTGTAGTACTGCTAAACCTCAATTTCTCTTCTCTATAACTGGGGAGATGATACCTGTGTTACTGTATTATTAAGCATGTTGTGGTGTGAGTGAGATAATGTAGGGTTTTCCAAAAGTCATAGTGCGATAACTTAAAACCAAGCTAGACTTTTGGAACATTCCGTAGACATAAAATGCTATATGAAGGCCAGTTATCATTGTTGTTATTCCAAAAGTGACATCAATTTCATGACATTTTTATCCATTCATTTGGAGCAGTAATCTATTGACACAGAGAGAGGTAAAAGTCAGGTAGGCAGCTTAACCACAATGCCCAAGTAGTTCGGCTCAGCTTAATAAGTAAACATAGCTTTTTTGTTCCAACCTGTTTTACCCAGACTAGACTATTTCACTTAGTGTCTAGTCTTTGAGGAAAACAAAATCCATTCTAGGTGGGTTACGGTTGCATGTCCAAATTCACATCACAATTTGTCTCTCCACAGCTGTCTAAAATCTGTATTCCTTCCTTCTGTTGGAAACTGTGTATAGCACCTCTTAAATCAGGAGTGGGGAACCTGTGGCCTTAAGGCCACAAGTGGCCTTCTAAATCTTTAAGTGTGCCTTTTGACAATAGTAGGCCTTAAGGTGGCAGGTTCCCCTCCTCATTCTTAAAAGCTTCTCTCTCCTCTGGCTGGTGCCAAGTTCTATCAGCTAGTTTCTCCTTGTATGGCCTTTTTCACCTCTTCTGGTTACCTCTTTCAAATTTCCTTACATCAAACTGCATTTCTCCTGGCTCTGAATATTCCAGTCACTTCCTTCTGAAATGACCCATTGCCTAATCTACCTAAAGGCATTACCTAACTATGAATATTCTAGTACAAACAGTAACCCTGAGGTGGTATAGTGGATCCCTCACCTTTATAGCTAGAGCAAACATTTAATCAGTTTAATAACAGCATAGTAAAACAAAAGCATTGGGATGTGTTAGCATCCACTTTCATTTAACCAGTAGCTATGATCTCAAACTTTAATCTCCCGACCTAAGCCACCTCCCCAAGCAGAGACTTGGATGGGTATGGGTATTGCTAAAATGGTGGCAGGACCACCTGAACTGTCACAGAAGTAAACATGGGGGGCAACTAGATGGCACAGTGAGTAGAGCACCAGCCCTGGAGTCAGGAGGACCTGAGTTTAAATGTGACCTCAGACACTTAACACTTACTAGCCTTGTGACCTTGGGCAAGTCATTTAACCCCAATTGCCCTTCCCTCCCACCTCCAAAGAGCAAAAAAAAAAAAAAAAGGAAATGTGGACAAGTAGCAAAATCCCATGGAAATAGCTGGATTTGGACTCCAAGAGCATGCAATCTGATCATCTCTATTAGGACTTACTACCTATGTGACCTAAGACAAATCATTTAGCATTTCCGAGTCTCATTTTCCCCATGATTAAAAAGGAGTTGGACCAGATAACCTCTAAAATTTCCCTCCAACTCTAAATCTCATTGTTGTTGAGTTATTTTTCAGTCATATCTGATTCTTTGTGACCTCATTTGGGTTTTTCTTGGCAGAGATCCTGAAGTGGTTTGCTATTTCCTTCTCCAGTTCATTTTACAGATAAGGAAACTGAGGCAAGCAGAGTTACAAGTGACTTGCCCAGGGTCACACAGCAAGTAAGTGTCTGAGGCCAGATTTAAACTCAGGGAGATGAATGTTCCTGACTTCAGGCCCTGAACTCTGAAGGCTGCACCACCTAGCTACCCAAGAGTTCTGAATCCATGATCCTATCATCCTATTATCTGTACAGTATGTGAATCACTTCACCCTGTTACAGGAACTCTGCCTTTGGAGCCGGCTCACATACACTGTGCGGCAGTGAATCCAGAAGTGACTCACCTTTGCATTAGATTGTAAGCTCCTTGAGGGCAGGGACTATTTTTAAATAGCATTTTATTTTTTTCCAGCATGTAAAGACAATTTTTAACATTCATTTTTTATAAAATTTTGAGTTCTAAATCTTCTTCCTCTGCCCCTAGGATGGTAAGCAATTTGATAAAGTTTATATGTGTGCAATCTTGTAAAACCTATTAGGAACCTTTTTTTACTCTTTTTGTATAGTCAAAAAAGTTTATTAAGCACCTACTCTGTGCCGGTTACTGTACTAAGCGCTAGGGATATGAAGAAAGGTAAGAATATATATATATAAGAAAATATAAGAAAAGTCCTTGTGCTCAAGGAGCTAACAGCATAATATTGCAGATTGAAGCATTTGCAACTTAGGTTTTCTTTTTTTTTTTTTTTTTCCGCTTAGATTCTGCCCAGACCTAAAAATATATCTCTCGGCTACTAGGATTTGGGGTGAAGGAAGCAAATAAGATAACAGGTCAGTTGGCATTGTCCCTACCATCTTTAATCTTCAAAAGTTCCCCTACATCCCTCTCATCTGAAGTCCGTTCCCTGTGTCCTAGGCCAATGAAATGGATTCCAAAACATCAGAAGTGCTGACAGGAGCATAAGATTGCGAGAGACCTTACCAACCATATGATCTAACCTCCTTGATTTACAGAAGAGGCCCTAAGGAGGTTAAGTGGTTTGCTCAAGGTTACACAGTGAACTGGAGAAGGAAATGGCAAACCACTCCAGTATCTTTGCCAAGAAAATCCCAAATGGGGTCATGAAGACCTGGACACGACGGAAACGACTCAACAGCAACACAATGTGGGGGATAATTAATAATGACTGAGGAAACATCCAAGCTATCCCATTTATTAGCAAAACAGACATGATAAACAGGTCAATGGAAGCCTCAGTCAGTCCAAGACCCGAATACAGAGTGAAACAGATTTTTATATATTAAAAACAATTAATCAAATAAGACCAATTAATTAAAAGAAAACAATTAACAGGTTACAAGCTAGGATGAAAATTAGGCAATTGGATTTCTAGTTGGAGGAAAGATTGGGGCTTTCCAAGTTGGAAGGGGGGAGAATAAATTTCAGTCGAGTTGGAAGGCGGGCAAGTAGGTTTGGGGGGGGAGGGTCTTTCTTTTCCTAGGATTGAGAGAGAAGGCTTAACTGCAACCATCTGCAATTATCAATCCATGAATGGCCTATACCACCCAGATTCCCATGGAAGATCTGTAGAACAAGATGGAGGATAATACATATGGCAACACAAGATACAGTCTGTATTTATGAGACAGAATCTGATTGGTTCTCTCAATTCCCACATCAGACCAACTCCGTTTTGTACTGGTCTTCAATTCATCAACATATAGTAAGGGTCACAAGCATAAAAGACACATAAAAAGAAATAGTATTTATGTTAATGTTGCCTGCCTCTGATCCAAATAGGGATACACCTAAAATATGTATAGAACTGAAGAAAGCAGTGCTTCTGATCCCAGCCTCTGACAAGTTGACCCCCTTAAAGCAGTTAGGTACTACAATGGATAGAGTGCTAGACCTAGAAAGTCCTGAGCTTGGATCTGGCCTTAGATGCTTACCAACTGTATGACCTTAGGCAAGCCATTTTAACTTCTGTTTGCCTCAGTTTCCTCAACTGTAAAATGAGAATAGTAACACCTTTCTCCCAGGCTTATTATGAGGATCAAACAAGATAATATTTGGGAAGTGCTTAGAACAGTGTCTGGTATAAATTAGGCACTATATAAATACTAGCTATTATTCTTATTAAGGATTGTGGCCAGTACCAGAAGCTTCCCATAAAAGGCAAACTCCTTTTTATCCTCCCAACCACCCACCTCTATCTCCCTTGAAATCCATCTCTGCCTCTTCTCATTCTCTACTGGTCTCAGCTGCAATTTGGACCCAATTGAATCCAATCCTGCCTAGAGTGTTACCTTCCTTACTGCCTAGAGTGTTACCAGCACTCTGACCCAATTACACCATCATGAGCTTAACCATCTGCTTCTAGACTGTGGACAGAGGAATTTATCAAAATAATACAGTCCTCACATTCAGCCAGAACAAATCATTTGTATGAACCGAGGATCCTATCCTCAATTTGTCCTTGTAAGCCCCCCATGTTTTATAGCTTACATAGTCAGTGGTAATCTGGGGGAGTTATAGGCTTATAATCTGACTTGTAACGAGCATCAGAAAGAGCCAAAGGTCTCTCTCTATCATCTTATCTTTCTGTAATTGTTGCACTGCCGAATCTTTCTAGAAATTGTTAGATAGATTGGACCATAGGCCCCTTCCTCATCATTCAGGTGGTGAATGCTGTGGTCCCTTGAATATGGAGAAATTATTAATAGCTAATGATTGGGGGAAATTCAGAGTTCTCCCTTTTTTTTCTATTTCCAAGACCTCAGTGTCTGAAGGTTGAGCTAAACTTCTCCTCTATCTGATCAAACACAAACTTTTTTTTTTTAAAGCAATTGGGGTTAAGTAACTTGCTCAAGGTTATACAGCCAGTTATTTCTGGGTGTGGTGCTAAGTATCTGAGCCCAGATTTGATCCCAGGTCATCCCGACTCTGGGGCTACTGCTCTTACTCACTGTGCCACCTGGCTGCCCCTGATCAAACCCAATCTTACCAGAAATCTCTAGCTCTTAGGTAAATTATATTCAATCAAACTTGGATTGGGGCAGCTAGGTGGCACAGTGAATAGAGCACCGGCCCTGGAGTCAGAAGGACCTAAGTTCAAATCTGGCCTCAGACACTTAACACAAAAACTAGCCATGTGACCTTGGGCAAGTCACTTAACCCCAACTGCCCTCCAAAAAGGGAAAAAAAAAACTTGGGTAGAAACAAATATTTCTGTCTAGAATTTTTTCTTTTGTCTAGATTGCCCAAGGCTGGGGGTGGTCTGGGTATAGGAATAGTCTTTCTATGCAAAAGTGACATATCAATCTCAGTCCATCAATGTAGTAAACCTACTTCTCTTTGTAAAGTCCATCTCTAATTAAACTGTTGATCAATTGGAGTCGATTGCCTGCCGTTTAAGGAAACACTTCTTGTACAAAGGGATAAAAAGCTTACAAAGCATCCATTCTCTCTTTCTGATGGAATGAGAGGATAACAAGCTTCGGAGAAGCAGCTAAGGTTTGTTGGAGGCAAGATCACGATCCAAGAACAGACTGAACTGTTACTCAGAGTCCAAGGAATGATAAAAATGATGGTGCGAAAGTGAAAGCCTCAGCTCTTGTGTTAGGTGCAGACCATTCCCGGGGAAGGACCTTTGGCTCAAGAAGAACAAACAAAAGAATTAGCATTGACATAAGAAAATGTCTAGAGAGCCTCCTTACCTGAATTCCCCAGACTACCTAAAGGACTGCCTTATGTGAAGACTGAGCTGCTCTCCAAGGTTTTTGAAAAATCAGTTGGATGTCTGATCTGCAACCCTTTGTTAATTAGGTTCAGCATAGGTTGTTTGAGGATAAAAACAATTATGTAACTATGGCTTAAGACAGAAAGATTTCATGGGGGTATTCTTGTTCTTGTTTTAAGCTGAAAAGTCACTTTGAAAGGACTGAGGAAGCCCCCGACCCCAAAATTGTTTTTGTTTTTGCTATTGTTTTAAGTTGAAAAGAGGCATAATGCCAAGCAAAGGCAACTTCCCAAGGTTCCAAATGCCAGCATAGGTGCTCTCCATTTTATTCAGTGACAAATTAAGAACAGATAGAATCAAAATTTAACATCATTTAAAATACAGTATTTACCAAGTGTGATTCAATAATCTCCAAGTATTACCCCACCCCTGGACATTACTGTTCATTTAATCAGTCACAAAGTCCCTCTTCTAAGTACTACTCCACCCCTAGGCTGTACATTCATTTAGTCCATCACAAACCCTCTCTTCTCAAATGGAGATTAGTTTCCAATCATAAGTAAAGTATATTCATTTGTTTAATCACAGAACACAAAAAGGTCAAAAGTTCCCCACCCTTGGATTAGAATTGATTCTACCCCAGAGTTACAACAAGCTTAAGCACAGCATTTAATACCCAAAGAGAGGTCTTTTCTTCATCTTGACAAGAGGCAAGTTCTCAGCAATCTTTGTTCCTGGGGAGACAAAGCTTAGCAAGGCCACAAGATACATTGTCAGTGTCTTCATTAATTCATTCTCTGTCTACAAAACAGTCCTAGGACCCCTGAAAACATTAGCAAAACCCCCTTCCAGGATTTCTGTAAACATACAACAAGAAAATCCTTCTTCAGGGCTTCTGAACCAACAGCAAGTTTCCAATACCTCTGCAACAACAGCACTGTCCTTCACCAGTGAACAGAATTCACTCTCTGTCTGCAGAATAGTCTCAGTAGCTCTGAACCAACATCAAGGTTCCAAAACCTCTGCAACAACAGGATGTCTTTCACCAGTGGACAAAACAACATCAAAACAGACAGACAAAGTACCAGCATAACAGCCATGTCTCCTCAGTCCTTGGCAGCTCTGGGTGGCAGCTCTCAAAGTCCTGGGCAATTCAAAGTGGCCCTCAGCAATCCTCTCAGTCTCTCTCTGCCTCCAAGATGCTGCTTCCAAAAAGTTCTTCTGCCTCTCTCTTTTCTTGTGTCTCTTTAAATTTATGTCACCAGCTCCTCCCAGTTCAGCCCTCTCTTTTCACGTCAACAAGTCCATCCCACAAGTGGGATTCACAAGCTCTGGGTTTTAACACAATCAAACCAAAAACCAAGCCAATACAGGGGGATCTTTATATTCCATTACTATTACAAGATAAAAGTCAATTTTGGAGGACTAATGAATCCCCCGACCTTCAAATTGTAGGCCAGTTACAAAGGGCCCAAAACTAAACCTTGAAAACGATGAAAAGAGGAATCCCTAGTCTCACCAGTTGTGAGGTGATGGACAAAGTGATGGTGCCCACTGCATGGAAAACACCAGATTAGGTGCTTGGAAAACACTACATTAAATAAGACATAAACCTTGTCTTAGAGCCTGTCTGGGCTCCAGCCTGCCCTCTGCTCTACTGGGCTATAAACAGCTGAGTCTTTACTTCTCCCTGGGCCTCCACTTCCTCCTCTTCAAAATCAGGTGGTTGGAAGAGAGAGGCTCTATCTCTAAGGGCCATTCCAGATATACTACTCTAAGATTCCATGATAATTTATAGCAGAAAGCAAATTCAATTTCTCTTCTCATACAAAAGAAATCCATCCTGGGGGAAAAATCAACATTTAGTGGAAAAAAATCTGAATTCAATGTCCACCTTGAGCTATAGTAATCCCAGCAGTGATTCCAGGAAACCAGAGATAGGCTCAGTGTAAAATGAGGGTTGGAATTTAGTGTTTAAAACCTGGACAAACACTTTACTCTTTTTCACTGGCTTTTGAACCTAAGTGGAAACTCGATTATGTAGTTATTCATGCAGAACTGCTATCATTTGCATATGGTCTGTTTAAAAGCTTATAGACCTGGCATGGAGCAAAAGCAAGTCAGTACATGTTTATTTAATTCCACAGAAAGCCGTTCAATATGTCAGGGGGAGGGGGGGAGCTCAAAAGAGCTTAGCTGTGGAAAGCACATATGAATATATTTAAGTCCATGTGTGTGGCCACTGGTTCAAAATCATAAGATCACACATCTCAGCCTAGAAGACACCTCACAGATCACTTGATCCACCCCTCTCCTATTAGTATATGAGGAAATGCAGATCACACAGATAAAATGTCTCCAAGGCAGGATTTGAACCCAGGTCCTCCGACTTTAAAGCCAGTGTTCTTCTACTATTGCACTGTCTCCAAACTATGACTTTCCTCACTTGGAGGGGTGGGGAAAGAAAAGAAGGAAGTAGTGTGCATGTGTGTTTCTGTATCTATCTGGGTTTATGAGAGAGAGAAGAGAAGAGAAGAGAAGAGAAGAGAAGAGAAGAGAAGAGAAGAGAAGAGAAGAGAAGAGAAGAGAAGAGAAGAGAAGAGAAGAGAAGAGAGGGAGAGAGAG
>NW_027185804.1:16408147-16451709 GCF_028583685.1 Petaurus breviceps papuanus
GAAGGAAGGAAGGAAGGAAGGAAGGAAGGAAGGAAGGAAGGAAGGAAGGAAGGAAGGAAGGAAGGAAGGAAGGAAGGAAACATCTTCTAAAGAAAACATCTTCTAAAGACCAAGGAAATTGAAGAGATATGCAGCTGGAAAGAAGTTTTTGTGAGTCTACTCCATGACAGTCATACCTGTAGATGTTCCATTTTTACATAAGAAAGAGTGTTTTCATGAGATAATGTTGAAAAGTGAGAGCTAAGGAAAACCCACTTCCTCCTACAAAGCTATGTATTGGTTCCTGAGCTGCATTCAAGTCTGCATTTTCACTTAGCAAGCTCACTTTAAGTTAACTAATTACTCTGTATACCTGGTTTGGTTCTGGATTTGACCACATTGAACACTTAACCCTGCATTTTCTTTCCAGGCCAAGTTAAACAATGATGGGGAGGGGGAGGAGGAGAAGAGAGGACATAATTAATGAAACCAAATCTATTTCCAGTTTCCACCCAATAGTGGGCAATCAGTACAGTAGGTCTATATGGTACTATAGAGTAATTGCAAACTCTGGGCTGGGAAGATTGACTGTAAATTGATTGGTATTGAGTTCAGAGGAGAGGACAGGGGCTCCAAGCCTTCATAAATCAAGTCTAAGGCTCAGAAGGGTTTTCAATACCGGGCCCAGGGAGCTGAGAATTTATTTTTTACCTTCCATGGAATCCTGGTGTCCTAACTGATGAAACTGGGGTATCATGAGAAGGGTTCCATGCAAGTCACAGTTTTTCTTTGAAATATTAATATATATTTTTATTTATGGTCCTGGCAGGACTTTTCACTTCTGACTCATTGTTCCTCCCCAGGTGACCCTAGAACTTCAGTATCTGACATTCAGTCCTCCAAAGAACAGTCACTACCTTACCTTGATGATCTTATCCTCCCCTCTTGTTTTTTTTTCTGATTAAAAGGGCCATCCCTTGACTCACTTCTTAAAGATCCCTATTCACTGAATGAGCATTACCTCACTCTAAATGAGTACATCAAAAAGCCTTAATCTAAAAGGGCCAGGGTCTCCCATTGCATCCTGGGTCATCCCCAGTCATCCTAATGAACATCTGGCCACTGGATCCAGATGGCTCTGGAGGAGAAAGTGAGACTGATGACCTTGCACAGCTTTGTCTTACTTAAATCAAGGTCAACTGTAAGTCATGTCATCATTTCCCTGATGCCACGGTCCCCTTTGAAAATGAAGGACAAACACACAAAAACTACCTTACCTCAATATCACATGAGTTTGTGTCTCCAAAGGTGTATACTTGTATTTACAAGGAAATGAAAACAAAAACCTTCAGACCCAAACTGATAGAAGGATGTGCTACGCCTGCATGAGTAGTGTTTCCCAGTGACCTATATAGTCCGCGTGACTTACAGTACTGTCCTGGAAAGGGCTCCAGCGCTGATAGATAATTGCTTTCCTCTACAGGGCCCGTCTCTGCAATAGTTCTCATCTCTGTCATTTTCAGCAAGTATCACTGGTCACTATTTCTCATCTTTGTTCTCCATCACTGTCTACCATTGCTGTCTATCCTATAGCCCTTCTTAGCTCTCAGCATATCCTTTCTCAGGAAGCCTGTACTATAACAACTGACCCATGTGGGAAACCACCAAACAGGAGCCACAGTAAATAGAGTTCCAGGCCCAGAGTCAGGAAGACCTGAGTTCAAATTTAACCCCAGAAACTTACTAGCTATGTGACCCTGGGCAAGTCACTTTACTCTGCCTCAGTTTCCTCATCTGTAAAATTACAAGGAAATGGCAAACCACTCCAGTATCTTTGCCAAAAAAAAAAAAAAACCCCAAATGGGGTCACAAAGAGTCAGACATGACAGAAAACAACTGAATAAAAACCCTGTGGTAAAGATGCCTGAAGCATATTTCTAACTCGAAATGCTCCATTGTCATTCTTCAATCTCCTTTGATAAATCCACTTCATACACCCCAGCATGTTGCCTCCTTCCTAAATAAACTCGATCTCTAGGATCAAATATAAAACTTTAAGTCTGGCATTTAAAGCCTTTCACAGCCTGGTCTTTTCCAATCTTTCCAATTTTCTTTTACTTTCCCCCTCTCCATACCCTCTGTGATCAAAGTACACTGATCTACTTGCTGATTCAGTATTCAGCACATAGTAGGTGTCTTTGAGAATTTCCTTCAGGGTCTAACACATGGTAGATGTTTACTAAATGCTAGTGGATTAACTGTGTTCCTCACACAGGAAATTCTATCCTCTAACTACACATGTTTGTGTGATGCCCTCAGGAGTCACAGCAGATTAGGCCCATGCTTTAGTGATTAACTGAAAGGCCAAAGTCATAATTATTCTGGCCTTATAACTTTACTTATGAAACATCTGAATGGCTCACCATTGTGCTTCCAGTTAAAGAGTGAAAACTCTCTCCCAATGGTGTGGGGGGGCTGGGTGCCAGCCTTGGGCTAGGACCCTCTTCTGTGTGGTTCTCCTGCATGGGTTCCAATCTTCACTCTATGTATTAGTTGTCCAGTGACGATCAAGTCTCTTGACCTCTCTGAACTTCAGTTACATCCTTCTAAAAATGGAGTAATATCTGTGCCCCCTCCCTCACAGGTAAACTGCAAAGCCCAGTACACATACAAATTATGATGGCTATATGTCTACTTACCCTTGGACAAGACAAGGTTAGGGACTAGCAAATAAGAGTATTCTCATTGAAATATCGAATGCCTAACCTTTGTTTATTGACATTTGCTGTCTTTGGCTTAAAAGTGTCTGACATGGTATATTTTTAAATGAAGCTACTGAGAAAAATGATTATTTAGGGACTAGTTTTAGGAGATAAGGACAAGCAGAGAGTGAGACTTCAGCTGATCTCAGGATGTTCGATGACAAAATTTAAATGAGAATACAAAAAGCTTTGGAAATTAGAATGCAAGCCACCAGAATAAGTAGAGACCATTTACACACACACACACACCATAGATGTACTCCCAAATACTCTTGTCCCCCATATCCTCTCCCACATTTTTGCAGAAGCCAGTATGAGGCATCAAGATATGCCCTTACCTGGGTCTCAGAAGAGCAGGGTCCAAATACTGACTCTACTACTCTCTACAGCATCTAGCACAAGTCACCTCCTCCTCCCTGGGATTCAGATGTCTCATCTATAAAACGGGTGGGTTAGACTGGATCATCTTAATGGTCCCTTCCTGTGCTGATATCACATGATTTCTGTGATATAAAAGACCTGGAATTAGAATTAAATGACCTGGGCTCAAGATCCAATTCTGCCTTCTACTAACCATGTGACTATCTACAAATCACTTCACCTGTAAAATGGGGATACTGTTGGCATGACTTTCCTCATAGTATTGTTGTGCAGAAAGCCCTTTAGAAACTGTAATGTCCTTCATGAATGGGCTATTGATATGATTAGTCACTTCCTAATGACCCTAAAGAACTTACACATTTTGCTTTCATTCATTGTGTTCATTGCCAGCAAGGGCAGTTCAACTGTTTCCAGCTATTTAGACCCCCATCTTATTCTCTTTTGGGGGAAGGCTGGAGGTGTGCTTGTGTGCATATTGGTGGCAGAGAGGGGATGTCTATGTGTGAGGAGAGGGGATGTATGTTTTTGCATCTGGATGAGAGACAGAGATAAAGAGAAGGGTGGATACAGAGAGGGAGGGAAGCAGAGGAAAATTCTTCAACTTTCTACCAAGACCAATAAATGCCTTACCCAACATACTATATTGCCCAACTCTAGTTTATGAAGAGTTTGGAACCATATTTTTTTCTTTTTATGTTACCAAGGGATTAGTAACAAGAAGTTGGCAAGAAGGTCACAGTCTAAAAGCTGCAATCCATATGATCTGATGTGATCCAGATGTCAAAATTATCTACCCCTGTTTTGTGCCCTCCGTAGAATAAATGTATGACTGGAACTCTCACTGAGGGAAATGATCACATTGATGCGTAGACACATGAGATGTACTTTGGCCCCTGCTTGCCCCTCTCTAGGGAAAGAAGAACTTGGAAAGTGTATTACCACTTACCAAAAAGGATGCAGAAATAGAAGTTCAGTGAATGGGAAAGTCATTCTGAAGAAAGTATATTTGAGTCTCCCAAAGCTGAGCTTTATTCTGGACAGATGTGACTTTGATCTCTGTAATTACCATGGCCTCAGCCATTCAAGAACAACTTGATAATGCTGGGCAAAGCCTCCAGCTGTCCATTAAGGTAAAAATTGAGATCTAGAGATGGAACATTCTAAAACGTGGGCTGTGTGCTTGAACTTCACACTCACTGTTAACTGGATCAGAGAGAGTTGCTATCTTTCCCCACAATCCACAAGCAATTATTAATCGTCTACTGAGTGTCACGCCCTTGCTAGGCACTGGGGATATGCAGACAACAGTAAAAACAATAGTAAATAAATAATAAAATAATAACTAAATAAACAATAATGAAATGAAATAATAATAAAAAGTAAAAAAAAAATTTAGTGAGAATCATCCCTGCCCTTAAGAGTTTACATTCTACTGGGGGAAACATGTATTGACTAAATATTTATAAATTCTGAATGATTGTTTTTTGAGGGTGAGGGTACTAGCAGCTGGAAACGAGTAAAGGCTTTGTGTAGAAGGCACTTGAGCAAAGTTTTCAAGGAAACAAGAAATGTAAGAGTCAGAGCTAATAGGGAGAACATTCAAGGTGTGGGAGGAGGGGAGGAGCTTGCAGCAAAGTGATCATTTCTTCCTCAAGTTTTTAAGAGAGGAGTAGAAAATTGGACATAGGTGAGAATAGTCTGGTCTAGGGAGAGATTATCCCATGGATAGAAATCTAACAGGAAAGTCAACTCAGAAAGAATGGGGAACTCCTAAGAATGAAAAGTTCAAGACTCTAGGTAAAATATTCTGGATAGAGATTAGACCTGTGAGTTCACTGGCATGGAAGACTTCATGTTAAGCAAGCACCCTCTGTCAAGGCCAGTAAGTATCTTCTCTGCACCATTTAGCCTTAGAAAGTTGCCTGGGTCACCAAGCCTGGATTGGAAATTTAGCATGTATCAGAAGCCAGACTTTACCTAGGTATTTCTGGTTCTAAGTCTGGCTTTCTTTCCACTAGAATACACTAAGTCTCTATAGTAGGCTTTGCTCAGGTGGTAAAGCACTCCCTTAGCATGTAAAGGGGAGATGGGTTGATGGCATCCTCCATCTTGCTCCCCTTTCTAGAACCTCTCCATTGCCTGGTCTACTGCAACTCTGAATGGGAAGAGGGAAAGCGGGAGAAGGAGTGCCAAACATTCTGATGAGAAAGGGAAAAAAAAGAAGGTATGTGAGGAAATGAATGTAGGTATAACCAACAGAGATGTTTAAAGATATGCATAAAAGACAGATGTAAAGCATGGGAAAAGAGAATGGATATCAGATCAGCATAAAACACTGGATTATGAGTCAGCAGAACTTGGGTCAAACGCTGACTCTACCATTTATTACCTCTGTCCTTTGACATTTCAACTTTCTAGGACTGTTTATTTATAAAAGAAGGAGGTTAAACCAGTTAACCTCTGAGGCCTCCCAGTTCTAATTCTATGAGCACATGAGTGAGGCATCGTCCCATAAAAACTAAAATGAGGAGTATTAACCATATGAACTGAATGAACTGAAGGGAATAAAGACAGTAAAGCACAATATGAAGGATTTCCTCCTTATATTTTTGCTGCTTTATTTTTTTCTGCCAAGGAGAATGCCCTGGAAATGAACATAAAAGATGAATAGCAGGGAGTCGGTGCCCAAGATAAGTAAGAGGGCCCTCAGTCAATTCATGTCTCCTGGTCCAGATGAATTAGCTGCATCTGGGGTTGCATTAAGGGAGGCATAACTTCAAGGAGTAAGGAAATTGTCTCTCTGTCAGATGACAACCAGAGTATTATATAAAGTTCCAGGCACCACAGTTTAGAATCTGGAAAGCGTCCACAGAAATCTAAAAAAATGATGAAAAGCCTTGAGTCCCATGACACATGAGGATCATTTGAAGAAACCAAACATGTTTTGCCTACAGAAGAACAAGTGGGATGAGGCATTTCAGTTGTCTTCAAGTTTCTGAGGGGCTTTCCTGTAGAGGAAAAGTTTGACCTGTTCTGTTAAGCCCAGAGCATGGAACCACAAGCAATGGACTAGAAATGATAATAAAGGCCAATTTAGGCTTGATATCAGGAAAGTGACTTACCTGGACTAGATATATGACCTCCAAGTTCCATGCTCTTTCTAAAGCTATGATCCTTGATCATAATTTGAAGAGATGAGGGTATAAGAAGTATTGTTCAGTTGTTTCTGACTCTTTGTGACCTCATCTGGGGTTTTCTTGGCAAAGATACTGGAGTGGTTTGCCATTCCCTTCTCTAGCTCATTTTAAAGTTGAAGAAACTGAGGCAAATAGAGTTAAGTGACTTGCTTAGGGTCACAGAGCTAAGTGTCTGAGGTTGGATTCATATTCAGGTCTTCCTGACTCTGAACCTGGCACTCCATCCACTATGCCACTTAGAAACCCCATAAGAAGGATGGAATTTTTTTATATCCCTGGACAGAACTAGAAGCAATGGGACAAATTTTAAGAGAGGAAAATGCTGCTAACAAGAAAAGAAAATCTGTTTTGTTTTTTTTTTAATTAGAGCTGACAGACTAAAATGGTTTATACTGGGAGGTAGTGAATTCCCCAGATCTGGAGGTATTCAAGTACAGGAAGACTCCCTCTGGTGGGAGGGCTTGATGTGTTCTGTTTAGGGCTGCTCCTACCTCTAGTGTCGAACCAGTTAGCCGACTCTCACCTACGACTCCAAGAAGCTTTAGCATATGCAGCAGACAGACTCCATGGAGTAAAGCCATCTCAATGGATGAGTTAAACCAGGTTGAGTGTAACCAACAGGCTTCAAACTCATTGATGACTTAGGGGGATATCTCCTCCAAGTATGTGAAGACTTCCCTCAGTGACTGAAGCAGACCCTATGGAGAGCTTAGAGTTTGCAGATGCCAAGGTCAACCATGGCATCCTGAGTCATTGTCGGTCATCCTGTCTCTTGTCCTGCCACTAGATTTCAATGTCTCTAGAAGAGAGAATGAGGCTAATGACTTTGTGTAACTCTGCCTTAATTAAATCCAATTCACAGGCAAGTCAAGACAGCACCCCACGATGTCACTGGTTCTCTCCAAAAATAAAGGGACAAGCAACAACATTATGGGTTGGATTAAATCAATTCTGATTTTTTTCCAACCCTGACATTTTGTGATGCAGTGATACAAGAGATTTAAAGCAGACAAAGTATTCTACCAGGCACTGATTGAGCACAATCTTTTTTCATGAATATTCCCAGGATTGTCTCTATCAAATTCATGTTCCAGATTCAGGGCAACATTCCCTGTAATGGAGCTTCTGCCCTAGTCCTTAGCAAACATCAGTTAAGCCACTGAAGGACAGAACTCTTGATTCTATCAGTACCATAGTCTGTCTGAAGCAACTAAAGCAGTACCTGAACTCTCAACACTGGCTTCCTGGGCTGGCTTCCCATGAAGGGGAAATTCTCTCCAAGTGAGTTGGTAATGGTCACCTTGTAATACTGTAAAAGTGGAATGTACTGGGATGTGGCCAAGAAAAAAAAAGTGCTCATTCAAACCCTGTTCTCAACTCAGAAAACCAGGTCTGGATTTCCTATGCTGTTTTGTTCATAAAACTGTCTATTTGGAAAGAAAGTGGTTAGAGACAGCTGATGTCTAAAGGTGCAGGACAGGAAAGAGACAAGGGAAAATGGGAATGGGGTAGGTCCCACCTATGTTTTCCAATGGGTAGAGCACAGGATATGGATATAGTAATACCTGAGGTTAAATCCTGTCCTAGACACTACAAGCTGTGTGATAGCAGGCAAGTCATGTAATCTCTGTATCCCTTGTAAAATGGGGATAATAATAGCGCTGTCTTCCGAAGTTGTACTATATAACTGCTAGTTGTGGTTGTTGTTGTTATTTAGGATCAAAGATTTAGAGTTGGGAAGGGACTCCAGAAGTCATCTGTTAAACCTTCTCACTTTACAAATGAGGAAACTGTGGCCCAGAGAGGACGAGTTCCCCAAGGTGTTATACAGGGGGCAAATGGCAGAGTCAGGATTCAAACCCTGAACCTGTGATTCCAAATTGAGCACTCTTTTCACTTTACTACACTTTTTCTACACAGAGAATTAAAATTAGACTTTAGAATATAGTAAGTTAAAATTTCCCCATGCCCTTAAAACAGCTGAAATTTACTTAATGGGACTCAATCCTCCAGAGGCATTTTTTAACTTCATTGCAACCACGCTGTTATCAGCGTAGGGCCCCATCTGGGCCTTCCTTCTCATCTATGTCTTTCTCCAGATCCTCTGAAGACATTCCACACAGTGGTTTGAAAGCTTTCCTCATAGTCTGAATATTTCACAGACATGGGGCCACGCTGGGACTGTCCATCTTTCATCACCCATGGAGTTCTCTATCATCGGTCTCCTTCTCTTTCTGGTTCTTGTATGCTTTGGATGATGTCTTTGGTGCTCCTTCTTACGCACAAGCCATCACTGTCACAGGTTACATATTACTTAAATTCTCCACTTCCTTTTGTGGAAGGATCACATGCTAGGATGTTTGTTTATTTTCAGATCTCACTAGTGATCCGAAACTTGCAGCCAGAGAGCAGATGTTTAAAATCCCATGGGCTTTACAGTCATAAATTACCATAGAATTATTAGATAAACCAGAATTTAAGAATATCTTGAAAGACCAATTTGTGTCAAATGAGACAGTGCATAGTTTTTATTAAGAAGCTGGGTAGTGCAGTGGATAGACCATTGGGCATAAAGTTAGGGAGACTCACCTTCCTGAATTCAAAGCTGGCCTCAGACACTTACTGGCTGTGTGAGTTTTGTTTATTTGTTTCGGTTCCCCATCCATAAAAGGAACTGAAGAAGGAAACAACAAACATTCCAGTTGCTTTGCTAAGAAAATCCCAAATGGGGTTACCAAGAGTTGGACAGGACTAAAACAGCTCAGCAACTGTCTTTATCCTTTAGGCAAAGAAAATAGAGATCCTGGGATGAAAAAATTTTATTGCAAAGTAAAATATCTGCTTACAATTATTTATATTTAAAGTTTATTCACCCATAAGGGAGAAATTATTTTAAAGTATAATAAAATTATATAGAATTTTTTTTTTTTGCCTCAGTTGACTCAGCTGACATGCCTGGTACCTAAGCATAAAAAAAAAATGTCCCACAGGTGATCAAACCCTTATTTCCCATTGGCATTGAGGATACAGAGAGAGGCATTTTGAAAGTATGGAGCCCTAAATAAGAAGAATGGCTGGTCCTTCTAAGCTTCTCAATGGCCAGATACAGATGCAGGGGGGCGGCATGTAGGGGAGGTAGCAGATGGGACAAGGCATGGATCTATGTCAGATATCACTTCTACTACAGGGGACCCATAAACATACTTCCCAGGAAAATCCCCTGAAGCTCATCTATATTCATTCACAGCAGAGCCAAACAAAAGGCTTCTGGGGACATGAAGTAAGTCACTTCATGTTGACTTGGCTTGAAGGTACTAATGTTCTGTACTATTTGTTCTTTTTTGATGTGAGATCACTTTAAAAACACTCCAACATGTCAGTAGCCAAATCCTATTATACCAGTGCTGAAAACAACTTGATATATTAGTACCCTAAAAACTAGCTGGCAAACTCTATATCTAAGGTGTCTTTTTAAATTGTAACAGTGAAACAGTGATTGAAGTCAGATTTAGGAAATATGTACCCTGAAAATGTATTAAAATCAATAAAAATAAAAATCTGCTAAATATTGTTTAATCAATTCGATAAAAATTTATTAAGTGTTGATGTTGAGCAAGGTTCTGTTCTATACACTGGGGATACAATGACAAAACAAATGACAAGTAATGCCTGCCCTCAAGGAGTTTACATTCTCCTGGGAGAATGCAATATGTGTATGGATAAGGAAACACAAATGATCAACAGATTAATGTAAAGTCATTTCCAGAAGAGGAGCACACTGCAGACTCAAGGATCAGGAAAAGCTTGGCATCAGAGGTGCTAGGCTCTGAAGCAAGTTAACTGCACATTCTAATAGGTCGAGGTGAGGAGGGAGTGGATTCCAGGCATGGCGAACTTTGTCATGCACCAACATTCTATTGAGGATTTCTGCTGGTATTTTTTTTCCCTAGTTTGTGTGGTCCACAGGTGTTTGCAGCAGCATTGTCTGGAATTTCTCCAAACTGGAAGCAAACTAAATTTTCCCACAATGGAGAATGGTTCAGTAAACTGTGGTACATTCAGTTAATGCAATTGTTGCTGTTTGGTTCTTTCAGTCATTCCTGACTATTCATGATCCTATTCAGAGTTTTCTTTGACAAGATACTGGAGTGGTTTGCCATGTCCTTCTCCAGTTCATTTTATAAATGAGGAAACTGAGGCAAGTGGGGTTAAATGACTTGCCCAAGGTCACACAACTAGTAAGGGTCTGAGACTGGATTTGACTCAGGTCTTCCTGACTCCAGTCCCAGCATTGTTTCCACTGAGCCACCTAGCTTCCCCCATCTAATGAGATTCTAAAATGCAATTGACATTGCCAAGATCAGGAAGTATAAGAAAATGGAGGACTTTTGTAAGATAATATTCAAAAAATGCACCTAATCTGATTCTGCCAGCAGAATCTTCCCTGCCCCTAGGCTAAAGTGCACCTGGAGCCTGGGGTGGGAGGCTTGTTTTTCAGTAGATACTTCTTGATTGGCCAGTGAGTCAATAAGGTTGTTTCATTCTCTGAGCCAGCAGAAGGCTATATAAGCCCTGATGTGTAGCTTTGTTTTGGGGCTCACTTTGAGAAGTGTTCTGTGATTTGATCTGGATTCTGGGAAACCATTGTCCAGAGCCCCCTGGCTTTGAAAAACCCAGATGTTGAAACCCAGATGTTGATTGGGTATGGATATAATGGTTGAACAGTTTGGAAATCTGTCTACTTGATCTGTTTCTGTCTTGATAATTCTGTCTGTATATTCTGAAGTTCGGGGTGCTGACCTCTTTCCCCTGAACTAGGTAAACGATACATGTTTGACTGATTAAAGTAAGCTTGTTAACCCATTTTGAGTTGCTTTCCTTTATCAAAGCAGATCCAAGAACCTGTGTTGGCAGCAAACCCTGAGGACGCTTGGGGTGCTTGCTGCTACAGCCAGAAAGTCCAAGTCCAAGGCAGGATCATGCTCATCTGCTGACATTCTGTTTCCCCGAGGAGAATGTAAACTTCTTGAAGGCAGAAATGAATATTTTGTTTTTATTTGTGTCCATATAGCCAGGCACATAATAAGCATTGCTTATTGAACTGGTAAATAAATCACAGGAAGTAGTCTGAGACTTAACATAGAAGTTAAATTAATTGCCATGAGATATTTAATTTAATGCAAGGTGGTGAAAAAATAAAAAGCAGATAAAGAGATGAGCAGCTAAGTATTACCATAGAAAAGGAAAAGGAAATGAGAATGAATGGCCAACTAATCCTGGCAGAGACTTCGAAGGAGTAACTCAAAAGTTCTTTGGACTTTGAATGGCTTGGCCTTCATTTATTTGCATGTAAATAGGAACAGAACAAATTTAATTCTTGGTGTTCCACAGATGCTGAAGGACCAAAAGATAGTGGTTGCTCATTTTGGTAGCCCAGATGAAGGTGAAATAACCAGCCAGATTAGTTCCAGGGCTTTTAAAAGTGACTGCCCCTTCTCCTACTTGAAACAATTCCCTTTATTGAAAGGGTAATGCTCTTGAAGGATAAATGGGAAAAAGGAATAGGATAATGGAAAGAGACCCAAGGCTTGGGTTCAAGTCCTGACTCCAAAACTTGGCAGTAATCTGAATGTGAGCAAATTCCTTAACCTCTCTCATCATTGCTTTCATAATACCTATAAAATAGGTATACTACTAATGGCAATGCTTACCCTGTTGTTGCTGGGAGGAAAGCACACTTCAAATTGTCACTATCTGTAGAAATTATATTATGAATACATTAATTGTGATATATTAATAAAGCTATATTACTATATGAGTGTATAGTTATATAATATATAAAACTATATTAGTATATAGTTAGATAATATATAAAACTATATTAATTATTTAGCCTAAGCCTGAGCTATTATCCAACAGTCAGACAAAAGTCCGAGAAAATATAGCTCACAACTCAAAGTGAGTGACAAAGGTCTCTGAGGGCTAATATTTATTATTCCCTTTATTCTGGCGGAGACCACAAAACCACCCTCTGGTATTCAATAAACTCCAGTGGCTTTCTATTAACTCTAGGATCAAGAATAAACAAAATGAGCATTTAAAACTTTTCATGGCCTGGCCCATTCCTTCCTTTCCAGTCTTAATATATTTCATCCCTCTCCACATACTCTTCATGCAGAGACACTGGCCTTTTTGCTGTTCCTCTCATATGACAATCCATTTGCTGTGATAGGAAAATACCCTAAGCTCCTTTACCCCATGCAAGTTTTTCTTTAAGTGACATTGAAACTATCCTGGAAACTTAAAATGACTCAGCAGACCAAAGATCCCAGCCACCGATACGGCTGCTTGATCAAATGTAAATAAACAGACATGGGGAGCTCTGGCTTCTGGCTGATTTCTTGGCTGATGGAGACCATGATGGGCAACATAGAAGCAAGACTGTTGCACTTAAATGTGAACGAATGAGCAGAGTCCTTGCCACATACTCTGGTTAAATAACTTTCCCTGGACATGTTTAAATAAATCTTCTATTAACTGTAGAGTGATCATGAATGTCTAATTTTGCTCCAAAATGACCTAAACTACCAAGAGACTGACATCAGTTAGTAATAGACTGGAACATTTGTCACAATCATGGAAAACTGGGATGGAAGGATCTGACTGAAGGGTGAAATGAGTGGGGCAAAGGAAGGTGAGGCTGGATGAGCCTCGTTGCTTCTGGCCATTCCTGGAGAGTTGGTGCTTGTTTACTAAGAGGTATCCCTTAGCCTGGGGAGATTAGAGGGTAAAATACCTGTGGCCATTCAGCAAGAAGAGACCAGTGGAAAAATTCTCTATATGAGTCTCTGTCTCTCTGATCCCTCTTCTTCCTCCTCTGTCTCTATCTCTGTCTCCATCTGTCTCCCTCTCTCTTCTCTCTCTCCCTCTCTATGTATGTCTCCCCTCTTCTCTATCTCTCTCTGTCTCTCTGTCTCTGCCTCTCTCTCTCTCTCTCTCTCTCTCTCTCTCTCTCTCTCTCTCTCTCTCTCTCTCTCTCTCTCTCTGTCTCTGTCTCTCTGTCTCTTTCTCTCTCTCTGTCTCTGTCTCTCTGTCTCTGTCTCTGTCTCTCTCTCTGTCTCTCTCTCTCTCTCTCTCTCTCTGTCTGTCTGTCTGTCTCTCTCTTTCTGTCTCTCTCTCTCTCCTCCTCCTCCTCTTTCCTTCCTCCCTCTGTCTCCCTCTGTCAAGAAGGTGGGGGAAGCATTGACAATGGTAGAACAGGCCTGCTGCAATGCATTGTCCCTATTCAGGAGGTAGAGTCAAGCCTGGCCTACAGGAGTGGAGTCAGGCTCCCTCAGTGGCAAGCATAACAAAGACCAGGCCAAAAGTAGCACTCTGGCCTGGTATAGGGAGGCAATGTCAGGACTAGGAGATGCAGATGTTTTGCCCTGAGAACAAGAAGCAGCAGCCACGCATTCAACAGCTCTACCTCAATATAGCCCTTGAAACTGTCATCTTTGTTAAGAATGACTATTTTTGCATCAAGCCTCTTTCTGACTTTCATACTTTTCTTCTCCTGCTCTCTAGGACCAAGGAGAACAAAGCTATTCCATCTGTCAAGTGAAAGCCTTTCAGAGAATCCTGCCTGCCCCCAAGTTTTTGCTTCTCACTCTAAATTCTCAGGTCTTTAAAACAATCCTCAGTGATGATCTTGGGACCATTAGCTATACTAGCTCCTGCTCAGAATGCTCCCGATTTCCCAATGTACTTCCCAAAAGGTGATGCCCAAACCCATATCAGGCATCATCTAACCAGAGAGAAGCAGGAGCATGGGATCATTTCAGAACTGGAAGAGGCCTTAGAGGCCATCAAGCCCAACTTCCTTATTTTACAGATGAAGAAACAGAGGTAGCAAGACATTAAGGGACTCACTGTGTGTCCCACAGCTACTAAATGACTGTGACAGGATTAGAACCCAGGTTTTTCTGTCTCCAAGGCCAGTGCCCAATCTAGCTCTCCAGACCACAAGATGACTTGACACCCTGACTTTGTTAATGGAGCCAAGACCTACTCATGAATTTAGTTGTAGATTATCTCATTTCAGCCAGGAGGATCTTATCCTTTAAATCCAGTGTTATAAAGAGACATTCAGAAAGCTGAAAAGGGGGATTAAAAGTCAAGGACTGCATGTAAATATTAGCCAACTGGTATAAAGAATGCAACATTCATAAGTGAAGGCCTTCCAGAGAAGTATGATGATCCCTTGACACTGTGCTTTTGACCAGGTGTGACTGATGGGCCAGTGCCACAGACAGATGCCAGACCTTATGTAACACAGTGCTTTTGTAACTTCATCAGGAAGTCCTGTTTCCAGACGCCTAGTGTGTGACTACCTCCTTTATTTGGGTGTGGGGGGAAGAAGTCTTAGAGCACATTTTTTCCTCTCAGCCTGAATTTGTTCAATTTCTCTCCCCACCACACAGCAAAGGACAAATCACCCTTATTCACCAGGATGCTTTAAACCAGTAGAAATAGCAAAACTCATCCAAGGTAGTGAGGGCAGGATCCAATTCTCATACCTAATAAAATATATGCTTTGAGTATCCAGAGAGAAAATTGGAAGGAACATCTTAATGATTTGAGCCCTCAGTAGCCACCGTCTGACCGCCAACGCATTCTGCTTGGGCTGGAGTGTAAGGATGCTGTTGGCTTAGCAGTCAGTAGAATGCCCACATGACCTACGGTGATCAGTGCATCTGTTGATACCAGGGCATGTCTACAGCATACCCTAGACACAGGGTGGGATAGTTGGGAGAATGTTGAACTCAGACCCCAAAAGAACTGATCTGAATTCTTCAGTCATTTATTAGCCATGTAACTTCTCTGAATCTCTGTTTCCTCATATGGAAAATGGGACATAATAATAGCACAAGGTCATGGAAGATCAAATGTCATGATGCATGTAAAATGCTTTGCATACCTTAAAGTGCTATGTAAAGCTGAGCTGTTATTATCATTATTCTAGGTAAATACCCTGGGGCTTTGAATAAAGTGACTCATCAGCAAAAGTCTGGAGTTGGGATTGTTTTAGGTCTGGACAATTCTTTTTCGATTGTCTCCTCTCACTAATGTTCAACAGCAGTGTTTATAATTATCTACTCTCTTTTTGCTATTCCTTTTGGCAGTAAACACTTAGCACATCGCTACTGTAATCTGCCAAGACACATGCCCTGCTTAGATTTACTGCCTGGATAAAGCAAGAATAATTTTCCAAACATGGCTAATTTCCATCCTCCTCCACTAAAGTCCTGCTCTGATGCTTCATCATGGTGTCCAGGTGACTCCAGCTTCTCAGTGGCTTTGCCAGTAGAACCTAACCACTGACAGGTTCTGTATACCAAGCTGGAAAAGCTGTGATTACAGGTCTGGAGCTGGATGGGGAGTTTTTCTCTTGTGCAGGGATCAGCTTGGCTGGCTTGGCTGTGAGAGGCCCCTCAAGAGAAATCTGGCTACCAGTGGATGAGTCTTTGCCCACTGCAGTTCATGAAAATGTCTGCTCAGACATGGAGAAGTCCCAATCTGAGGCAGGAGAGGTAATAGTGTTGAAATTACAGATCATTAAAAATATTTCCATAAGTGAAAGCAAATGAATCAAAAGCCTTTTCTGCCATCTTCTCTGTTGATTCCTTTGAGAGTTTTCCATATTCAGAGGGCTGGTCATCCCTCTATACAGATAATTGGAAACAATAACCCTCCCCAAGGACAAAGGGAGGGGACAATATGGTGAAAGTCATTTGGCTTTGGGAGTCCATTGTAGAGTTCTCATCACTCCCATGATGCATTTTTCCTCTTTGTTCTATTTTGAGTAAATGAAGTTCAATCACATTAACACAGGGCCAGCTCTGAGCACAGTCTCATGGGTAAATCTAACTACCTTTTTAGCAAATTCTGAGAGTGTCAACATGGCACAATAAAAAGAGTAGATTTGAGAGATCATTGGAATCCCCGGTCCGAGCACTTAGTAATTGTCTGACCACAGGAAAATCACTTCAGGTCTCTGAACCCCAACTTTTTCATCTAATGATAATGACATCAGCACTGCCTACCTTAAAGGGTTGCTGTGATAATATATGTACAAGAGGGGATACATGTAAAGCATTCTTTATAGAAAAAAAATTCAAAAAAGCCCTATGGTTTTACCAAACACTCAACTGATTGGCAAAGATGATAAAAGATGGGAATAGTCAATGTTATAGGGATCCTGGGAAGAGAAGCACACTAATGCATTGTTTTTGGAACTGTGAATTGCTACAACCATTTTGGAAAGCAATACAGAATTATTCAAATAAAGTAGTTAATATGCCTATACCTTTTGACCCAGATATTCCACTGCTGAACATAAATAACAAGGAGATCATCAATAAAAAGAAAGTCCCCATAGTCACCAAAATATTTGTAGCAGTAGTTGTTATGGTAGTAAAGAACTTGAAGCAAAGTAGGTGTCCCTCAATTGGAGAATTTCTCAGCAAATTGAAGTACAAGAATATAATGGAAAATTACTGTGCTGTAAGAAGTGACAAATCTGATAAATACAGAGAAGCTGGGAAGACTTGCCTGAATTGATGCAAAGGGAAATATATAGAGCCAAGAAAACAAGATATGCAATTAACTACCACAATGTAACTCAAAAGACTAACAATAAAACAATAGAAAATGAATGTTGCAAAATCACAATGAACAAGTTTGATCCTAATGAGGAGACAAGAGAAGACACATCACCTTACTACTTTGCAGAGGAGAGGAGGGGAGATGATACATAGATGTGGTGTTTTTAAATGTATTGATTGGTCTTATGGATTGAAAAAAAAATCTTCCTCTTTTTATTTCAAAAAAGAAGTTTTACAGAATGGTTCTGGGGAGGGAAGTAGGGGAGGTAGTAATATAAGGGGAAATCCAGTGATGTAAAAAAAAAAGTTATCAATAAAATTATCTTCAAAAGGTAAATAATAAAGGGTCCTTGATCTCAGGAAACCTAAAATCTAATAAGAGAAATAGGGTCTCCATGAATAGATAGAATGCAGAAATCACCATAATGCAAAATTGATTGGCAAGTGCAAAAGAGAGGCACACGCAAAGAGACAAAAAGGTTCAGAAAAGAGAGAGATGTTTTCTAAAAGAAGAGCATCAGGAAGCTGCTCCTGCAAAGGTAACATGTGAACTCCATCACATGCCACAAACATTTCCCAACCATTGCCATATCTCCATATTTTCAAGTCTTGAATCTTAGTCTACTGGGATTTCATTTTTTTCCCTTCTGATAAACTAACCTCTTTCCATTCGTGCCCTCTCTTCTACCTCTCTCTTTCCCCTGATTTTCCCTTCTTTCTTCTTCCTTTCATCAGTTGTCTTCAAGAGTAAAAAAAAAAATGACTACCTTGGGAAGTAGCAGAGACAATATCACTGGAGAGTGTCCAGGCAAGATAACCACTTATCAGGATGTCATAGAGAAGATTTTTGTTCAGATACACATTGCACTAGATTGTTTCTGAGGTTGCTCCTACCTCTAACATTCTGTGAAGTTATGATTCCATAAGCTCTACCCTTTTGTACAGGAATGATGTTTACCAACATCTATGTGTGGAAATCAAAACAAAAGTTATGAAGTTACCAAAGGAAATTTTGGGTGGGTGCAAAATAATAACCAAAACTTTGATACAATACCACTGGTT
Organism: Petaurus breviceps papuanus; assembly: GCF_028583685.1. NCBI lineage: Eukaryota > Metazoa > Chordata > Mammalia > Diprotodontia > Petauridae > Petaurus > Petaurus breviceps. Next base: position 16,426,175 of record NW_027185804.1, read on the forward strand.
CCCTTGCTTTTTCATCTCCCAAGACTCTCTCTCTTAGTTCCAGGCATTTTAATTGGTTGTCCTATATGCCAGGAACTCCTTCCTCATCCTCACTTATCTCCTGACTTCTCTGGCTTCCTTCAAGTACCAGCTAAAGTTTCAGGAAACCTTTCCCAGGACTCCCAATCTTAGTGTCTTCTCTCTGAGATTATGTCCAATTTATCACAACTGTATATCTCTTGTCTGTGCATAGTTATTTGCAGGTTATCTCCCTCTACCACCCCCATTATAAATTACGAGTTCTTTGAAAGCAGGTGCTATCTTGTTTTTCTATCTTTATTTCCCCTATGGGAAATAGTAGGTATATAATAAGTATTTGTTCATTTGACTTGATTATGGAGCAACTCCCAAGATTGAATCTGTACTTGTCATGTATTATATGCAAAACACAACTGCATAAAAACCAACAGAATCAGCCTCACAGTTTTATTTCAAGCTATCAGCAAAAGGGGGATCTGAGAACACCTGTATTGGTGTCTCAAATAAAATGAAAGCAATGTTACTGTTAAAAGGTGAAATTTAACTCATATTTTTCTTACAAAATGTTTTCCAGGGAATAGGAGTTGTATATAGTTGTGTTGTTGTTTTTAACTGAAAGGAACCTTCAACATAATTAAATCCAATGCCTTCATTTGACAAAAGAATACATGAAGGTTCAGAGACATAACAGCACTCACTCAAGAACACAGAGGAAGATGCAGAGCCAAGTTTTAAACACTGGCTTCCTGCTCCAACATCTCAGGTTCTTTTCACTGTACCATGAATTTCCAATTGTCCAATGACATTTATAGTTTGGGTTTCAATCTAGTTTAAAACTATAGAGAAAAGACTGACAATCAGCACAGTAAAGTAGAACAAGTTCTAGATTTGGAGACAGAGGGTGTGGGTTGGAATCTTTTTTATGTAATACTTTTGCTCTTAGAGAAGTCACAATCTAATTGTGCTTTTATTCCCCTCACTGGTAAAATGATAGGATTGTATACTATATAACCTCTGAGACCCCTTTCAGTTCCAAATCTATGGTTCTAGTCAAAGTGTGGTAGGGGTGGGGGGGATTCCCTCAAAAGTTTAATAATTTCCCCAAATTGGAAGTAAGGGAATCTGAATTTAAATCCCATCTCTTCTTCATAGCTGTGTGACCTCAGGCTAATCTTTTTCTTCTTTGGACCTGTTTCCTCAACTATGAATAAAGGAGATTGATGACGTTCTAAATTTCCTCCAACTCTACATCTATAATCCTATGTATTAACTGGAACAAAATTTGAATGAGAATGTGTAGAGTCAAGCAAAAATGACCTAAAATAATCTGTTCTACCCATCATGATTTTTAAGTGTGTGCTCTGAGGGAATAGGTAGGGAAAGCAACAATAATCCCATAATCCCCACCTTTTTGTTTTCATGTGGTTAATGATGACTACTTTTGTTCTGCCCAACATCCTTCAAAACCAATGAGGCATTTTCTATTAGAGTCATTTAAGGTAAGAGAGGCTGTTTGCTTCACCAGGGAGCCAATTGGGAAAAAAAAAAATAAGCAAGTTGTGGAAATGTTTCTACAACCCAATTTCATGGGTTTAGCAAACAAAATGTGTTCAAGAGAATTCCAAGGACAGAAGGAATATCTCAGCCTGGGCCAGTGAAACCAAGGAAAATTTCTTTGGCCAGGGACAGCACAAGGCAAGAAAAACTATCGGGCAGGGGTGGCTAGGTGATGCAGTGAATAGAGCACCGGCCTTGGAGTCAGGAGGACCTGGATTAGGATCTGGCTTCAGATACTTAACACAAAAACTAGCCATGTGATCTTGGGCAAGTCACTTAACCCCAATTGCCCTCCAAAAAGAAAAAAGAAAAGAAAAACTATCAGGAAAGATGGAACCAGGACTTCCAAGTTTAGTAATTGACTGAATTAATATTTTCTTTTTACTTTGGTATTTGGATAGGAATGGAGACGGTTATGAGATTTGCTATGGCCAAAATCCACCATTACTTCCAATGAACAATTCAATAAGCATTGAGGTGCTCATGAGCCAACACCTGGGGTGGGGGAGGGGACATCAGACAATCCTGGTATCTTTTCTCTCCATACTTAACATTGCATCTCCCACCTTCCTTCTTATCTGCAAAGTGCTCTCTCCTCATCTTCACCTTTCAGAATCAGGAGCTTCCTTCAAAGCGTAACTTAGATACTATTTCCTACATAAAACCTTTTTGAATTTCCTGCCCCATCTGCCTGCCTTTACTTTCTTTTATTCTTGAGATTGCCTTACTTACATGCACATATATCTCCCATAGTAGAATGCAAGTCCCTTGAGAACAAAGACTATTTTCATTTTTATCTTTGTAGCTACACCGTCTATTTTCTTATTGTCTTGTTCATAATTAGTATATTATATTATTATATATTTATTATGTCAATATTATTATATATTTATTGTGTTAATATATTATAGTAATTAATATTTAATTAATTGTTTAAGTATAATTACACATGATTATTGAATTAATTAATAGTTATTATTTTAATATATAATTAAAAATCATAATTAACAAATACTTTATAGGCCATCACCTGACCAATAATGCTCTGTACTCAAATGCAAAATGCTTCAAAATAATATTTTTGGTTCATTTTGCCTTCTGCCAGAATTTCCTCTGGGAACGTCAGAATATAATTCATTTCAGTCTCCACAGATATTGAGAAAGGGTTTCCTGTCCCCAAGCAAGCACCTGCAGATACATATATACATATAAATATGCACATATATCTACACGCATACATACTTGGAATAGGACCTCTTTTATTTTACTCCCCAGTAATAATGCAGAAAATTCAGAGAGTTCAGTCAATATAATTGTCTTCCCTCTTTGGAGGATCTCCCTCTCTCCTCCAGTTAGGGATCTACACAATCATTTGTACTCATATTGTCATGTTGTGGTTTGGACCTCCATCAGAAGGCAGACATATTTGGGGCTTCCCCTTACCCCTACTCCACCCCTAGCTTTGCTCTCTTCGTGGTAGCAGTAGAATGAAAAGTCAAGGATTACACTCTTCCATATTGTGGCTAAGTCCCTTTACTGTTCCTCCAGCTTCGGGGCCACAAATGTCATTCTCTTCTCTTCAAAAGGCTACAACAATCTAGGAAGTTGGGGGCACAGGATCTCCCCTTCACCTGGTCAGTCATACAGATGAGACTACATTCAAAAGCAATTGGCCTCTGCCCAAATCTACCATTAGAAGTTCACAAGGGGAAGGTAGTGTATGCAAACACATCTGGTTTTCACTTAGCTCTCTCAAAGTCTCAGTGATAGTTCTACCATGTGTCTGATAGACAAAGAGGTAACAACTCAAACAGTCTAACAACAGCCTAAGAGAATCAAAACATTCCCAAAGTCTGAGAATCAACTGTTTATCTTCAAGGACAGAGGTCAATCACTGGCCTTCTGGGGCACTGTGGCCACAACACTCCATAAGTGTGGCCCAAACCCGATTAAAATATAATTGGGAAATATTTAACAAATAGCCCATCAAAAAAGGGATCTGGGTCTAGATGAGCTCTGTACTCTCTTCCAACTCTTAATATTTTATTCTACCTGCTAACAATGATTTTCCTGTGCCTCTTTTAACATCATGGAAACATAGTCACAATCAGCTCCCCGTTCAGCCCTAAATGCTCAAGTAAGTTTTGCCTCAGGGAACAGGCCCAACGTGGGGCTTTGAAAATTCAGAGCAAACAATAAAAATAGGTAATATACTTGGTGATGGAGAAAGAGAGCCTCCAAGGTGGCAAACCCTGACAACATAGAGATTCAGAGATCACGTTCATGCTTTGGAGTTACATTCAAAGGAAAATAGGTAGCCAATGCAGATGGAGGAACAGATGTGTAATATGTTCCACTTGGCCCAGATTCTCAAGTAAATAAGCCATCGAATACGGTTCCAGATGAGTCTCCTGGGTGGTCTATAAAGGTAGGACCAAATATAGCCTGCTTCACCAGTCCAAGTTGGAAGCCACAAATGTACAAGGGAGTTGATGTTTGTAGTATCTATAGTAAACACTGCACTCTTGAGTTCTTTCCTCACCGCTCCAACTTATGGCCAAAGACTTAGCTACTAATTGTAATGGTTGGGAGAAAATAAGCAATGGAAAATATTAGACAATAAATCAGTGTCCAGGAAATGCCATAGCAATCCTTTTCTCCAACTTGCATGTGCTCTGGTTACCCATCACTGCTTCTTAAGGAGCAGTGTGGAATAGTGGATAGAATACAAGACTTGGCATTGTGAAGATCCATTAAGGACTTACTAATTGTGGGACCATGGGCAAGTCCCTTAATCTCCCTGAGTTTCAGCTTCTTCCTCTTAAATGGAGATGTAGTGCCTTCCCTCACAGGGTCCCTGGGAGGCTCAAATGAGATGATATGCACAAAATAAAAATCAGCTATTATTACTTCCCAAAAGACCTAGCTCTGACTTCCTAGAGCATTCAGAGGACTAGAACACTAGACTAGGACTAGAACACTAGACTGGGAGTCAAGAGGTGAAGACTCTAGCCTTGGTAACCCACTACAAGACTACAATAACTGAGCAAATTCCATTCTTTAGACCTTAGTTCCCTTATTATATAAAATATTATGTTATATTAATATAATATTAGAGTATATTTAATTCATATTATAATATAATATTTATATGAGTTTATATTATATTAACATAAACTATTATATAATTATGTAAAATTAAGGGGCTAAACTAAGGCCCCTTTCAGAATTGTGTCTCCTTATATAATTTTCTCTCCACATATTTCCCTTCCCCAGGTTTTCCTGATTCCTAACATTCATCATTTTCTCTTCCCTCTTCTCTTCCTTTTTTTTGAAATGTAATTTTTTTTTTTTATTCTGGCTACTCTAGGTATTCTACACCAAAAAAAAAAAAAAATCCCCTGAATTTTTATTCAGAGGTTGTTTTATTGTTCAGTCATTTCAATCATTTCTGAGTCTTCATGACTCCATTTGGGGTTTTCCTGGCAAAGACTGGAATGGTTTGCCATTTCCTTCTCCAGCCCATTTTACAGATGAGGAAACTGAGGCAAACAGAGTTAAGTAACTTGCCCAGGATCACACAGCTGGTATGTGTCTGAGGCTGGTCAAATCCTGCTTCCTTTATTTCCTAACAATGTAGCCTTGAGCAAGTTATGTAGCTTTCCTGGGTTTCAATTTCCTCATCTGTAAAATGGAGGGAGTGCTAGGTGGCCTCTGAAATCCATTCAGCTCCCTTCTCTGGGCCTCAGTTTCCTCCTCTGTGAAATGATCATGTTAGAGTTGATGATCTTTGAAATCCCTTCCAACTCTAAATCCAATGATCCCAAACAAAAGAAGTCATATTAAATGACCCATTGGGAAAGTGTTTCGTTGCCAAATTAAAAATGAGGATAAAGACCACCTCTGGGAGATGTAGCAAGAGAAGTTCCATCCCACTGAAATTACTTGGATGATACAAGCATATTATGCGGGACAGCAATGCCGAATGACTGTGTTCTGACTTGGTGATTCCGTGGAGTACTTTGAAACAATTGCATACTGTCTTTTTTATGGAAAAAATAAAAGCATCATAATTGAATATGCAATGGGGTTTAAACGAGACACATTAGCAATTTTTTTATGTAGCCAATCCAGAAATTACATCATCCTGCTTGTTCATGCATGTGAGTTCAATTTGATTTGACTGGATTTGGACCCACTGGTCCATCTCCTGAAGCTTTCCTACCAAGAGTCTGGAGTAATGGAGCAAAAGCCCTTATGAAGTGGTTTTGCAGACGTTGATAAATGTATGGCCTTCCCAGCAACTGCTTAATAATTTATATAAATTCCTTGGGGGAGTTTGGTCTGTTTTTTCCCCTAACCAAAAATAATTCTTAATTCCTTTCAGAATTCTCCCAGTTATTGTAGCAAGAATTTAACAATATTAATAGTGAATGTTGATATTATATTTTATAGTTACAAAGTACTGTGTATACATTCTGGTGACTGACCTTCAAAACATGTGTTAATAACAGCACGTGAAAGAACTCGCCTAAAAGTATTCAAAGCTATATCTTCTTGGTCTAGGGTGCAATCTAGGTCTAGATATAGAGGGCAAGTCCAGGACTCTATTCACAATGCAGTTATCTAACTTGTACCTAGATGGGAATTTTTTATTGTTATTGTTGTTTGTTTGTTCTTTCCCCTGACATCCCTGACAAATAATCATTCACTGTTGGGGACTCCTAGTCATGGGTAACGATCAGCCCCTGAATTACATAGTCCATTTCACTTTCAGCCATCTTTGATGTAGGAGCAAATTTTTCTTTATACCCCACCTAAACCTGCCTCTTCAACATCTACCAATTGTTACTAGCTCTGACCTCCAGGGAAAACAGAACAAATTAATTCCCTCCAATAAGCCTCAGATAAATTGGGGACTTAGCCATCTGCTTGCAAAATATAAACACACACCGATAGCCCCTTCTTCGCTACCAGAAGGTCTTGAGCTCTTGGCCTAAAGCATCTTGGAAAGGGAACAGTGCTTGGCATGACAGCAGAAGGAATATGGACACCTGGAATTTTGTCTTTATTAGTTCATAGATCAACTTCAGAATTTTGAGGTTCAAAATGAAGTGACTGTTTTGGCTACAGATCTGAAAAGAAAATGCTAACAATTCAACAATGCTTTCAAGGTTTTAAACTCCCCTGTTTCACTTAACCAGTCAATAAATATGTTCTAGGAGGGAAAACCCAGAAACATTTGTTATCATTATTCACCAAGGACTCTGCTCTACTCACAGGTGTACAACATCAGCGGAATATTCCAACAGATCGAACTGTCTTGGGTTCCCAATGGTCATCTCTCTCCTCTTCTCAGAAGTAGCCCATGCCAATTTCACAGCTGCGGTGAACTAAGGCTAGAAGCCTACCATGATCTCATGACCACTGCAACTCTGAGTCAGGGTGTTCCCCAGACCGGTAGAACTGCATCCTGTGCAACCAGATTCCACTAACTTAGTAAGGATTTCCAAGTGAGGTAGAGTATCGGGATCCTTTACTCAATGCAACAGGTGCACTTCTGAGAAGATAAAGGTAAACTTATTTGGGGGACAAACCACAGATTATTTTTTTCATTGCCTTACATTATAATTTTAAAGATGTTTTCTGAAAGAGGGGAAATGGCTTTGTGTTAAGAAAATACGAAAATCTACTATATGATAATCAAGTTAGCACCCAATATTTATGATTCTTTAGTCTCCTTTGTTAGATCAACATCTATCTCTCACCCTCTACCAAGAATGCCCTACAAGGCACTTTTTTGGCCTTTTTTTCCTTCTCTATTCTCTCTCAATGATTTCATCAGTTCCTATGGGTTTAACTTTCACCTTTGTGTACATGATTACCAGATCTATATATGCAACTTTAGTCTCTCTCCTAAGCTCTAGGCTCATATCACTGATTGCCTCTTTAGCATTCCCAAATGGATAATGCACAGGCATCACAAATTCAAAACCAAACTCATTATATTCACCTCCCCCCCACAAAGCCACACCTCCTCTGAACGTCATTTCTGTTGTGGGGTCACTGGAGGGAGAACCCACATCAATGAAACAATGAATAATTGATATATCCTTATAATAACTCATGTCTATATAGTGTCAAAGTTTTGCAAACTACTTTACAAATATTATCTAATTCTATCCCGACAACCACCCTATGATTCTATTCTTGTCCCCATTTTACAGATGAAGAAACAGACTCAGAGATATTAAGAGGCTTGCCCCTGGTCATACAGCTAATACATGACTCTCAGTCCAGGATGCTACCCACAGTGCCATGTTGCCTCCAGTCCAGACTGAAATACATATAAAATGCTTAGCACAAAGAGCTACAGCACAGTAGCTGTGTGACGTTGGGTAAGATCCTCACCTTCTCTGTGCCACAGACTCCTCATCTATAAAATACAGCTAATAATATTTACACCATCTAACACACTTTAAAAAAAACCTATCCAGATCCAGATTTACCTCCTCTACTCTAGAGGGCTCCTGTGAGGGTTACATGAGCTAATGTATATGAAAGCACTTTATAATTAATTGTATAATGGGAAGGTGGTAGGATTACTACTAAAATATAGCATCTAGGGGCAGCTAGGTGGTGCAATGAATAGAGCACTAGCCCTGGAGTCAGGAGGACCTGAGTTCAAATCCAGCCTCAGACACTTGACACACTTGCTAGCTGTGTGTGGGCAAGTCACTTAACCCCAATTGACTTGCCTTCACCCCTTCAAAAAAAACTAAAATAAGATAAAATATAGCATCTATATCCCATCAAAAAGGGGGGCAAGCCTTACCCTGTTGTCAGTCTTTACTACTGCTCAGCAAATGATGTATGTTTGTTCAGAGTATTTTTGTAAGTATTTAACTTGCTTATTATGTACTCTGAGAAGTATTCATTTTTCAACATCTATCTTTAGGTAAGGGCAGCTAAGCAGAACAGTGGATAGAAAGCCAGGCTTGAAGTCAGAAAGATTCACCTTCCTGAGGTCACATCCTGCCTGTGACACTTACTAGGATCTGCCCAACACAGAGTTAACAGTGTAAAAGTACAACTCTATGTTTTGCCTGTATATTCTATGGGCATTAGGACCACTTTGTCTAAGTGACTCCACATTGGAGTCCTGTCATTATAATATGACTTTAAATTATAATCAAACAACATCAAGTTTATAATTATTACATTTATCACATCCATACATTAACAATGATATGGGGCCACCTTTGACAATTGCTTTAAGGGATGTCTCATGTGTGTTTATGTATGTATGTATATGTATACATACACACATATATATAGACACACATATGTAATATAAACATGCACCAATTGTCTACTCAACCGAAATTAAATAAAATGAATTAAATAGAAGTAAGTAGAAATTCTTCACCGCTATTGCTACGACTCTACCCCGGAACAATCCTGGTAATCAGGTAATTAGCTAGAGCCTCATGAATTTGAAAATTCAGAGCGTCAGAAATTTAATCAAGTTGTTCTTAGGTAATATTAGTGAGTTCAGTGTGGCCAGATTCTAGGTCGCAAAAGGAGGTCCAACAGTTTTAAGACAATCTTTTTTCAAGTATGTCAGAGATGAAAGTTGAGATCTTGATTCCACACTTGCTCTCTCCATGAAACTACTGCTTAGCTTTGGAATTCTGGACTTTTCCAGCTCTCTCAAAGCTAATTCATTTAAATAGGAAATGCTTGATATTCCAACATTTTCTATGGAAAATCTTTCTAAAATGCAGAAGCAATACATAAATGCAAATTATTATTTTTATTTGCCTGAATGTTCCTGTATTTATAAAATTATATATCTCTGCTTTCTCCTTAGGATTCCTAGTCCATCCCATTTAAAGCCTCCAATGGATGGACCCTCCTCCCAACCCTGACCCTCTATCAATCTTACTGAGAAGTGAAATCCAAATGTAGGGTTGGGAGTGGACCTAGTTTATATGATGAAGACCAATACCTTCCAATGGAGGGGAAGGAGTTTCCATTCAGAGGATTGAGATACAACAAGCATTTAGCCAGAAATGAGAACAAAGAAAGGGATGAATCATAACATGTTCAAGTAGAGATTAGTGACTAGAGATAAAGGTCTTAGAAATGAAAGGGTCAAATCCTGTCTCTGGATTAGTAATCTGGACACGATCTTGGGCCAGGCACTTAATCTTTTTTGGGCCTCAGTCTCTTTATCTATAAAATGAGAGGGCTAGATTTGATGACCCCCAGATCTTGAAAAGCCTGTCATTCTATAAGCCTAAGCAGTAAATAAGATAAGAGCCAGCAGAAATTCTTGAAAAGAATTAATCTAATGATTAATAATAATTAAATCTAATGATTTAAGTTTTGCCTACTCTCCTACTCTGGAGCCTCCTAAACATATGAATGTATATATATATATATATATGCAGATATATATGTGTGTGTATCTATACATATTTGTAGATTCACATGTATGTGATATGTGTATGAAGGAGGAAGCAGGGTTTTCACCACTAAAGTTTGTGTCATTGTTTTTGGTTGTTGTTGAGTTGTTTCAGTGGTGAAACTCCTCATGACTCCATTTGGGCTTTTCTTGGCAGGGATACTGGAGCAGTTTATCATTTCCTTCTCCAGCTCATTTTAAAGATGAGGAAACTGAGGCAAATAGGATTAAGTGACTTGCCCAGGGTCACATGGATAGTAAGGCAGATTTGAACTCATGAAGATGAGTCTTCCTGGTTCCAAGTACAGTGTTCTATCCACTATACCATCTAGCTCCCCTAGAGTTTATGAGGCTGGTTCTAATCACATTGCCATTTCTGTATTCTCTGCCAATACTTGGAAGAAGAGATCAAGCATTAGGCAGGACCCTTATTACAATGTAGCAGAATAGATTGGAGAGTTAAGATTCTTTCAATATCTTTCTTTTGTATCTGTGGATGTATTTTCCGTTTTGTGTGTTTCACTAGGAGGGGGTCTTACGCATCAGTCTATGTTGCTGAATTGCCCATGGTCTAAGGAACAGAGAACAACAAATGGAGAGATTTAACTATGATGAATCTATGGCATAAGGTCAGCTAAGTTTGGTACATCATAATAACTTTTGCCTTATAAGGTATTGATGGCAAAGACATGGGGACTCTGACAGGTCCAGAGACCCTAGCAGTAAGTTATGGATCATTACCAATTTACTTCTCCCTTTCCTCATAGCTTTCATGTCTTTTCAATTCACCCCTCACCTTAATGCATCACTCCTGCTCTCCACAATCACCAGTTTAGGGTCAAACTTTGGTCGCCTTCACCCCAAATTTCATATCAATTCAGCTGATGCCTTCCCACATCACCATCTCTCCCCACCCCAACCCCTTTCCACAGGATGCTGGAGAACATTCATGTCATGTTAAAGCAAAGTTCCCTGAGGATTTTCAGGTATGGATCATCATAAAAATGAACATCTGGAAGGAGTAAGAAGAATTTTATGCAGATTAATTTTATAACAAAGACAAAAAAGTTAAGAATGTATTGAAAATCAATTGTCTGCTCTGTGCTTTTGAACTCACTGTCAAAAATACAATCCTAAAAATAGTGTCTTAAGCTAATAAACTTTCCCATTTGCTAATATGGTGAGCAAGACATCCCTTATAGTAGTTGCTAGAGGTGGATGAACATTAGTGTCAACCTCTGGATGGAATGGATGGATCTATGGATGGATGGATGGACAGAGACAGACAGACAGATAGATAGATTAGATATATATACATAGACATAAATATAGATGAGATGTAATTATAGTCTTTATATTATTTGATATTGTTGTTTATTATTTGATTTTCTATTATAATGATGGGACTCCAATATGGAGTCACTTAGGCTAAGTGGTCTCAATGCCCATAGAAACATATAGGCAAAACAGATAGTTGTACTTATCCACTGCTAATTCTATGAGGCAAATAAGATTTGCGGCTTTTTTGATGGGACAAACTCAACCTAATTCAAGGACATTGAGTCATTCTCCTTCTGCTGCTTAAGTTAACATTATATCCTCCCATCACTTTGAGTTCTGGATAAAGAAATTCCTCCTCCCTGAGCTTTGTCCAGCCTGGTGTCAATAATGAACTCTGAAAACTTTTCTACCACATCTGGATCTGTTTAGGAATGTCCCTTCCTACATCTGGTGCCAATTACCTATTCTTAACCAAGCCCATTCTTAGGGTATATAATCTTGCCACCTGAAGCCCAGCATTGAGCATGTTCCCTCTCCAATATGTCTCCCTCACCCTGAACTGAGCTTCCTGCATGTAAGGACAAACCTTCATCTGTTTATATTTCTATAGTGTATGGATGTGCTTTTGTTTGCCTGATTGTTGCGTCATATAACAAGAAAGCTTGTGATTGTACCATTTCTTGAGTACCATTTTTTTAGATATGACAAACCCAGTTATTTGCTTTAACCAGAGCCTGTGAGGCCAAATAAAGCAATGTTATTCATACTAAAGGTCCAGTCTATATAGATATTCCTTTTTTCCTCCACAGAAAAGATGCCCAGTCTAGGCTAAATACTTTTTCTCCAAACTGTGGTTATGACTATTCCAAAGAACTGGCTGTTTCTTGTTAGAAACCCAAAACAATTCATCTTGCTCTAAATTTGGGGTTGGATTTTAATTTCACATGTCACTTTACTTCATTATAAATGTTGTGCCAACAAATAAGCAATCTGGGGAGGGGGACTGGTTAGAAAAAAGAGAAAAATGTCAGGATAACTGAAAGTCAAGATATCTTTATTCCTCTTTTTCAGGGTTTTGTTTTTTGGTTTTTGTTTTGTTTTGTTTGGATTGGATGTATGATTTCATTTGGGTAGGGAATGCCCAGAGAGGAAACTCCTGCCAATGCAGACTGGCAAATGGTCTACATTTTATACTCTCAGAGACTTGCCTGGGGCACTGAGAGGTTAAGTCACTTGCCCAGAGTTGAGCAGTCCTTCACCAGAACGTAAACCCAGATCATCCTGACTCCAAGGCAGGCATTTTATCCCCTATGCCATGCTGCCCCTCGCCTTTTAACATTGGATACTTCAAAAGATTCATGATTTTGATAATGTGGGAAACTCCAAGCAGCACAAAGGGCACCTCTGAAAACCACACTTTGATGGCTTGTTTCAGGCACTGCCGTGGCTAAGAAAATCCACAAGGTTGTGGCCAATTTCCCGGTGACGTGCCTTTCTGCCTAGCTAGGCTGGTCCTCTGACAATGTCTCATTGCCCAATGCCTTTCTGGCTTAGAAGGACCCACCAGAACTTGAGTTCCTTTGGCATAACCTCTGAGCACCCAGACGCCCCTTTGTCATGAAGAGGCATCAGAGGAAAGCTTTAGTAGAAGAGTGGACGTTAATCGACAGGTAGATAATAACAAAATCCTTTCTATTTTTTTTAAAGAAACATCAATGAAAAGCTTTATGTTTTCAACTATCATGCTATTTGCAAAGAGTAATTCTACTGCAAGAGTGGACCTGCAAGTTTAAGTGGACTGCAAGTTAAGCCTCTTAACCTTTAAATTTTTTATTTTATTTAAATATAAATATTTCTTGTTTTATATATAAATATAAAAGCATTCATTGAGTACTAGGCACTGTGTGAAGTGCTACAAAAATGAAGCAGTCCCTGCCTTAAGAAACTTACAAGGGGAAAACACACATGGATATAAGTATGGACAATGGATTCTCAAAACAAACAAAACTAGAAAACCTTATAGAGAAATGGGGAGAGGAAGGAAGCACTAGCAGCTGGAGAATCAGCTAAGACTTCACTTTAATTATATCCTTACAAAGCTAAATATCCACATATGTGTCATCTCCCATTCACATATGCTAATTCCCCTGAAGGCAAGGACTATGTCATTTTTAATCTTTGGATCCTGAGAACCCAGTACAAAGTCTTACACAAAGTAGATCCTAAGTAAATGTCTTTAAAAGAGTGATTATAAAATATTGCTTTAGTCAGTCATTCCTTGACTGTACCATTAAAAGTGATTCACCAAATCACAGATTTAGAACCAGAAGAACAGGAGAGGTAGCTCGGGGGTGCCATAGTACACTGGGTCTGAAGTCAGGAAGATCCAAGTTCAAATCCAGCCTCACAATTCCTGTGTGACTTTGGGCAAGTCACTTGTCCAGCTTCTTCAATTGTAAAATAGGTATAATAATAACACCAAATCAGAGTGCTGTGGTGAGGTAGGTGCTTTGGGAACCTTAAAAATCTATATTAGATATTTGATCTTTTATAGACGTCATCTTATATCATAGCTCACCACAACCCTCATTATACAAATAAGGAAACTGAAGCCCAAAGATTAAGGCCAGAGGCGCCCAGGTATTAAGGAAACAGCCAAGATTCAAATGCAGATCCTCTAATTCCAAATTTGGTGCTATTTCCAGAGCTGCTCCTCAGTCATAGACTATTAATTCTAGAAAGGACCACAGAGATATTCTAGTCTGGCTTCCTTGTTATGCAGAGAAGGAAACTGAGGCTTGAAAATCCTAACCACATTCTCATTGTTTTAGAGAAGACTTGTCTAGCCATCATACTCGCATTTTTCACCATTAAAGACTCAAAAACAAAACAAAAAGAAAAAAACCCTGTATTTTTAAAAGAAAGAAACATTAACAAAAAGCATTATGTTTTCAACAAGCTTGAAAAAAAAGTGATTCTGCTGGAAGAGGGGACACAGGCTCCTAACCTCTAAAATTTTTTTATGAAACTATTTTCCACCCAATGATTGATTTCTTAGCATTTTTATGATTCCAAAACAAATACTTCCAGCTACGTCTGCAGAATCACTTTGCTGCTAAAAACCACTAAGCTCCCATCCAACAAAAGCCCCAATCCTGCTCTTATGAGATCTTGAGGCATCTAAGGGTATCTCAAAAGGGGTTTATGAAACAAAATTAATTTTGACTCACTTTAAAGAAAAACAAATACCTTTCCAGCTTTATCTTGTACCAAGTTCCCTTCAAGTATTTTACCATTTAGACAAACTAGCAATTCTTGTGAACCTGACCTTCCACCTCTGGTCATTTCCAAAAGTCACGCCCTCCTGCCTTTCACCAAAGACTGGAATGTTCTCTGACTTCATTTGCATCATTTCAGGCTTCTTCAAGGCTTTACCTTCTCCCTAAAGCCTTCCCTGATCTACACCCACTACCTTCCACTAAGGTCCTTCCTCTCTTTCTTCAAATTCTCATGTGTTTTATTTACCTGTGTGCATAGGATCAGAAATCTATTTAAAGCTAAAAGAGACTTAAGGGGTTGAGTCCAATACTTTCATTTTACAGATGAGGAAATTGAAGTCCAAAATGGTGATGTGATTTCTTCAGGGTCACAGAGCTAGGATTTGAACTTAGGTTTTTCTGACTCCACACCCAGTACTTCATCCTTCAGACCATTATAGTCCCCAGGGATAACATAAACCCCTTGAAGGCAGGGGCCATTCTTGGGTTGGGATCCCCAGCTCCTAGATTAAGGCCTTGCTCAGAGTAGATGTTTAATGGAGATTTGTTGAACTTGAGTTTTTCAAACATATGCTAATCAACTCTTTTCGAATTTGATGAGGATGAGGGAAATATGGCTGTCAGCTAAATCAAACAGCTGGGTGTTAAAACCCCTCCAAGAACAGAAATAAGAAAGTATTTCCTGCCTTAATGTATTTCAATAGTAGCTTCCAAGAGAGAACATAAGGGCAGAGAGAAAAGCATTTGATTCTATGACACAGTGAATACAGTACCAGGCTTGGAATCAGGAAAACTCTTTTTCTTAAATTAAATCTGGCCTCAGATACTAGCTATATGACCCTAAACCTCATTTCATTCTGTTTTCCTCAGTTTCCTCATCTGTAAAATGAGCTGGAGAATAAAATAGCAAATCACCCAGGTAGCTTTTCAAAGAAAACCCCAAATAAGCTCATGAAGAATCAGACAACTTGGAGCAGCTAGGTGGTTCAGTGAATAGAATACTGGCCCTGGAGTCAGGAGGACCTGAGTTCAAATGTGGCCTCATACACTTGACACAGTAGCTGTGTGACTGTGGGCAAGTCACTTAACCCCAATTGCCCTCCAAAAAGAAAAAAAAAAAGAATCAGACACAACTGAAACAACAATAACAAAAAGCACATGGTTATCTGAATGCATTCAATTCAAGGATGCAATTACGATTTGTGTGCACACCAGTATGAAAAGGAAGAATTCCTGTACTAATTATGCTTTCCATATTTGGGAATGCAAGGTGTAGAAAGCTAAGTGAGGACTCAGAAGCTCACCTGAATGTCTTAGGCTTTAAGACAATTTCTGGAATACCCAGGATTTCAGGAGTCAACTAGCACAACCTGACCAAGAATCCTTGTTACAACATCTCTGACAAATGGTCATGCAGCCTCTAAGCTTGAGGATGTCCAAGGACAGGGAGCCTTCTGCCTCCTGAGGCAGCACATTCCACTCTGGAGTAGCTCTAAAAATTAGGGAGTTTTTCTTTTTTTTTTTTAGAGTGGGGGAAGTGAGGCAATTGGGGTTAAGTGACTTGCCCAAGGTCACAGAGCTAGTAAGTGTGTCAAGCGTCTGAGGCCAAATTTGAACTGAGGTCCTCCTGACTTCAGGGCTGGTGTTCTATTCACTGTGCCACCTAGCTGCCTTGGGAATTTTTTTTTTTACCTCAATCCTTGGTCTTCCTCTCTGCCATTTGTAGCCATTTCTTCTCATTCTACTCTCAAGAACCAAGGATAACTACCTGAATTACCAGGAAAATTTCCTTCACCATTATATTTATCATATGTAGAATCCTATACCTTGCACAGACAAATAATATGCTAACACTTAGCTGTAAAATAAAATTAAGGCAATCTGCTGGTTGATTGATCTACATGACACCAAATTGATGTAACAGTTTTGTGCTTTTTCTTTAAAGCAACTGACTGAAAACCTAATTTCAAATTTTAAAAATAATGTTCCCCTAATGGAAAGAGTAGTGACTCTAAAGAGAGAAATCTAAATTCAAATCCCACCTCCAGATCATCTTAGAATTTGGTCTATTGGGGTGGCTAGGTGGTGCAGTGAATAGAGCACCGACCCTGGAGTCAGGAGGACCTGAGTTCAAATCTGGACTCAGACACTTAACACAAAAAGTAGGCATGTGACCTTGGGCAAGTCACTTAACCCCAATTGCCTTCCAAAAAGCAAAAAAAAAAAAAAAGAATTCTCATCCATTCTCTCTGAAATCTTGACCCATTTTGCAATTTCATTTCATAGAATCACATCAGAGAATCAGAGCTTAAATAGGTATCAGAGGATCCATGGTCCAACCATCACTGAAACATGAATCCCCTTTACCCAATTCCAGCCCCTGCTTGAATGCCACTCACAATGGGGTACCAATGACCAGCCAAAGCTAACTGTTAGGAAGTTGCTATTTATAGTGAATCAAAATCTGCCTCCTGCACTTGTCTATACTTTGTTCCCAGTTTTTCCCTCAATCTTCCCTCATTTGGCTCTCTAGTCCAGCTTGTTCTCCAGCTACCATTGCACATGAGTAAGGTAACACACAGCAACCATAGGAAGACCGGGAATCGTAGAAATGCTATAAGAATCAATGAAGCACAGTAGATACAGTTTTGGACTTGGAATTATAAAGATCTGGGTTCAAATCCTGCCTTACCTACTTATGATTTACCTACTAAGTCATATTGAAGCCATGAACTAGACTGTTGGAGCAAGATCTCCACAAAGGAAAAAAGAGATACTTTCCACATTTGCCTACTTTTATAACAAGGATTACCCATAGGATTTCTTCCATTAGAAGGAGGAGATTCATAAGGTCAGGGGAGATTCTCTAGAAATGAACAGAGTGGTAGGAAACAGTGATTCTGCTCAGAGGGCCTTCATCATTCTTAATGAGATGTATCCAACCTCAGCACTCAAAGCAAGGCTTGCTTTACCAGGCTTTCAAAAATAATCAGAGCTGAGATCATGTTCCCTTTGCCTTCCTGTATTTCTGACTTTATGGTCCTCCCAGGCCAGTGGAGCAGTCAATCTTAGCCCCCTTCAAATCAATTTAGTTTTAGCAAGGATAAGGCACACTGCTGGGAGTCTCTAAATGTATTTCCAAGCCTTTGGCCCAGCTTTGGCCGCATGTTCTTCCATCAATGTGGTCACCTACTGCTATAATGAGGAAATGAGAGTTCCACAGTGCAAATTCACAGTCCCCCATCAGATCCTGGGAAGTAAGAAGTGCCTTTGGTAAACTTGGATGGTTAACTAGGTTGAATTATTTTTTCCCCTAGGCAACAGAAAACCTAAGTTCAAGTTTTTAAAATAATGCTCCTTTCATGGAAAGAGTAGTGACTCTAAAGAGAAAATCTAAATTCAAATCCCACGTCCAGTACTATTTGTATGGCTTTGGGCAAATTAACCTCCTTATGCCTCAGTTTCCTTATTTGTAAAATAAGAGATTTTAAATAATAAATAAAATAAGATCTAGATAATTTGTGGGGACCCTTCTAGCTCTATATCTAAGATCCTATGAGCCTAAGAAATATTCACTTTCTCAGTGGGTAATACTCTTTAGGGAGTTATTAGGATGCCTTATCATGGAATGGAGTCAACCCTAGGTTCTGAAACATTAAGCCATTTGATCACAAATTACAGCACTTTCCAGTCAAATTGAAATGTTTCTTCTGTGGGCTCAATCGAAAATTATGTATTCATTGTCCAAGGACCAGCTAGGTTTGGAGAGGCTCATCAGCCCATTGACCAGAAGGTGATGAATTTCGGGAGCCACAGTAACTATTGAAGATTATGTACTACAACACAGAGGACTGACACTGAGGAAATAAAGTGGGAAGGGATGATAAGAGCACTAGAGGCATGACATTGACCAGCTGGCTTCCTGATTGCCTAACAGCAAGCATGAAATTGGACAGTGGAGGAATGAACTTTGTTCAGACCACCTAGGTGGATGAATCCCACATCTGTGATTAATGAAGGACTGAGGTGATATCATAGGATAATAAATTTAGAATGAGAAAAGACCTAAGGGATCATCTCACCCAAAACCCACATTTTAGAAATGATGAAAATGAGGAAGATAGAAGTTAAGTGATTTGTCCAAGGTCACAAAGGTATTAAGTGTCAGGACTGAGGTTAGAACCCATGACCTCACTGCTGTTTCCATTGTATCAGTCTATAAGGTAGAAGTGTTGTTCACCTTTGGTGAACTTTCAAGCAGGAAGAGATGGGATATAACACAAGAAGAACAGCAAAGAGTTCAGTTTGACTCAGTTATATGGAAGAATACACATAATAAATAACAATGTGTATAAAGGAGAAAGATAATATAATAAAAATTGATAGGTAGGCTGGATCCAGTTTATAAAGGGCTTTAAAAGCTAAACCAGATGATGGTATATTCAATCCCAGAGGCAATAGGAAGCCATTGTGGTTTGCTGAATAGAAGACTGACTTGGTTAGACTTGGAAAATCAAGATGGATTGGAGTGGGGAAAAGTCACATTGCAATAGTCCAAGCAAGAGGTAATTAGGCTCTGAACAAGGGAGATGGCTGACTGTGGAGAAAGGGGAGTGGATGGGAGAAACACTGTGGAAGTAGAATCAAAAAAATTTGGTAATTGGTTAGCTTTGTGGGGCAAAGGAGAGTGAGCTATCAAGCCTGAGAACCTGGATGACTAGAAAAATGGCAGTGCCTGTGATGAAACAGGGAAATGAGAAAGACAGGATGAGAGCTGTTTGAACCTGGAGATGCTGCAAAGCCTATGAGACACCCAGTCTGGAAGATCCAATAGGCAGTTGGTGATGCTGAGGAGAAAAGTTAGAGGTGGGCATGTAAGTCAGGGTAGTACTTGAATAAGGATGACCATTGAATCTATGGCAATGATGGCCTCACAGAGAGAACATAGAAAGAGAAGAGGTACCAGAACAGCACCCTTGGGATACACCTACAGTTAAGGGGCAGGACACAGATGATGATCCAACAAAGAAGACTGAAAAGCATTCCAACAAGTAGGAAGAGAGCCAGGCAAAGCAGAATCCAGAGAGGAGAGACTCTGAAGAAGGACAAGGGCATCAAGAGTATCAAATACACAGAGAGGTCAAGAAGAATGACAGCTGAGAATTGATCATAAAATAGGGCAATTAAGAGATCATTGGTAACTTTGGGCAGAACTGTTTCAGATGAATGATAACATTGGCAGCCTAATTCCAGAGAGTTTAGAAGGCATTAACAAGACAGAAATGAAGGCAAGGAGGTCAGATGACTTCTTCCAAGGTGTTTGAATATCAAAGAAAGAAGAGGAAGAGGGAGAGAAGAAGAAAAAGAGGAAAAGGAAGAGGAATAGGAAGAGGAAAAAGAGGAAGAAAGAGAGTTGGAGAGAAGAGTCAAGTGAGTTTTGTCTTTAAGTTAATTTTTAAAGAATGAGCCTTGTTATTTTTATAGGAAACAGATAATTAATAAGGAAGAGACTAAAAATTAGGAGGGAATAGATGGGGCAGTTAGAAGGTGGTTGTGGGGCAAATTGTCAAGGGAGATAGCCAGAGAATGGGAGTAAAAGCAGGAATAGTGGGAGATGATATTGAAGTGATATGAGATGTAGAAGAGATGCAACTGGCCTCTATTTTCTCCGTAAAGGGGAAGAGGAGTGAGAAAGAAAAAGAGATGGTGTGGGAGGCTTACAGAAAAAAGATAAGATTTGGATTATTTGCTCTGGGGAACGTGATAGAGAATCAAAGAATTATTCAGTCATTTCAGATGCTTCTAATTCTTTTTTGCCCCATTTGGGGTTTTCTTGGCAAAGATACTATAGTTGTTTGCCATCTCCTTCTCCAGCTATTTTTACAGAGGAGGCAACTGAGGCAAATAGGGTGAAGTCATGTAGCAAATAAATGTCTGAGGCCAGATCTCAACTCAAAAAGATGAATCTTCCTGACTTCATATATCCACTGCACCACAAGGGGTAACCTCTGAAGACCATGGGACATTTTACTCAATCAGGTGTTACATTGATTGTTCAAAAAGCTTATGGTGACTAGTGGTTATGGCAGTTATGGTACAGAAAGAAGGCATGAATTCCAATCTGCCCTCAGGTACTCACTAGTTGTGTGATCCTTGGATTGTCATTTAATCTCTATTTGCCTCTATTTCTTCATCTATTCAATAAGGATAATAACAACTCCCTCCCAGGGTTACTGTGAGGATCAAAGAAAGTCATATGTAAAGTGCTTTGCATCCTTAAAACTCTCTATAAATGCTACTCTAGTATTATTTTTATTAAATTCTCATTTTTATTCAGGGAACATTTGTTTTTGTAACTGTCCCATTGTCTCTTTGGTGCCCTCTTTCTTCTTGCCCCCTTCTCATTCACCCCAAACTATATGGATTTGAGGACCTTATGTTGACCCAGTAGCAGAGCATTCTCTTCAGAACCCTAGGAACCCAAAACTATCTCTTTGCCATATCCACTATGAAAGCCCACCTAGCCTAGGTCCCATTTTGTCAGGGTCTTGCACTAATTAGCTGTGCTATAGGAAAGCCATTTGGCAGGTTAATGTAATGGAAAGGATGTTGGCCTTCGAGTCAGAAAACCTTTCCTCTACTCCTGCTTCTGACATTTATTAGTCATGCAACTTTGCCAAGCATCTCCTCCCCTTCAAAGCTCAGTTTCTAAACTGTTCTAAAATTGGAACAATGACACTTGAACTACCTACCTCAACAGAGGAACTTTATAAAACATATATGATACAAACATGAGTTATTACTATCACTACTAATTAGATATACATATGTATATATACATATACAAACTTATATATGCATACCTACATATATACATATACATATATGTATGTGTATGGGATTATATTATATATGTGTGTGTATGTGTGTGTGTAGAAAGAGAGAGGGATATTACAGTTATCCCTTCGATATTGTGACTCTCCCCATCATAGTTTCATTATATCATGGATTGGTATAAAAAAGCAAATGGTAATTGGGGTGGGGGGAAGTTGTGGAAGCTGCAGATGACACACGAAAGCCAGCAGGTGACACAGAAAAAGTTTAGAAACTCAAAACTGCATAAAATATATGTATAGTATTGTATAATATCAATATATTTTACCTTTTAATAGCATAAAAATTCAGACTTCTTCTCTGGTATGAAGAGAGGGCCAAAAAATTTTATGTGGATTTTCCAGGTTGCAGAGGCACCATGCCCCTACCCCTGCCACGTGGAAGGGATAGCCATATACATGTAGCCATGCATATTCACATACATATATGAATACACGTGTGTATATATGCATATGCACTCCACAAGCATGTGTAAGAAAACTCTCTTTACCAATGTGTAAGAAAACTCTCTTTACCAATGCAACTGGGCAATCATTTGGCAATTTCTGGTCTTGGAGCCTTGTCTGAGGGCCTGAAAGACTTGCCCTGTGTCATGCAGCCAGTCTGTATTAAAGGTGAAACTTGAACTCAGGTTTTCCTAACTCCAAGGTCACTTCTTCATCTATCAAGCCATGGCTTTAATAGCGATAATGGTTTAAACTAATTGGTGCTAATGGCATGTGGTGAGTGACTGAAAGTTACCAATTTTAATGTGATTAGACACTCAAGAGGACATATGTCTTGACTTAAAGACATGAATAACTAATGGCAGAATTTCAGGTTCTGGGGTAAGCCAATGAGGGAGCTATTTGAGAATAAAGACTTCCTTTCTTGGACCCCTTAAATTTCAAGTCATGATGTGACTCATTGTCTATACATAAGGCCAACTTTCTATTCAACAGCGATTATAATCTAATGGAGAGAAGGTTTTCTTTCCTTATTTGTATCAATGCCATACAAAAAGATTTGGATTAGGCAGATAGTATCATTCTGCCAAGGATACAATCTATTTTGTTGACTGGTCTGGAATAATTCATTCAAAGGCGGCAGGCACACCCTCTGCATTGGGAGCAAGCCTCAGTTGTGAAAAGAGGCCATTTCCTGGCAAAGCAAATGACCTGAATCAGGACTTTTTTCTCCAAGGGCTAGAGGCCACTTCCTGGGAAAGCAAATGACCTGAAACAGGACTTTTTTATCCAAGGGCTTACATTCTCTTAGTGGAAAAGACATTATCTAACAAATCGGAGCTTGTTTCCTGCTTTGGGGCAAGAAAGGAAGCCAGTGTTAGAACCAAGAGGTTGGAGATCAAAGAAAAATGAGCGGAGCAGCTCTCTGGCAACATTTCTTGAGGAACTTGGCTTTGTGACAGTGAAAATACACTACAGATATATAAATTATTCAGGTTGGGAAGGCCTTGGTCTCAGCCTTCCATGCTGGAGTCATGTGGGAAGGAACGTCTAGACATATGAGATTAACTTCTTGCTTTCAAAACTCCCCAATTTTAAAACAACATCTGCACGGGCCCTTGTGTCGAATTATGTAATGTCAACTGGAGATTCCTAAGGAGCCACACAAGCTGTAGACTTTTTAACCATGGGTTAACAATGAGTTCCTCTTCCATGATACAGCTTTAAAAGACTTGACTTTCTAGTGATTGGAAGCATCCAGGATTGGAAGGCAGGGTTAATAAAATCAATATAAAAAGATTTTGTGAAAATAGAATTTCATCAGATCACTTGGGTTGACCATGTAACAATCCACAAAGCTCAGTCAGGAGGTCTATTATTCCCTATGTTCCATGGTTAAGCTTTCATTCTTTCCTTTGGACACAATTTTCAATTAATAAGCAGAACAAATAAGTCCAATGAACTAGATTGCACTTTCATAGAATGGCCTTTTTTTTTCATGGAGGGATGGCTAATATGATGAATGGGCTAAAACCAATAACATTAAATTTTATTGTCAAGGTTCAAAAAAAATCATCTACACATGTTCAGCATCAGGAAATTTGCCTAATCACCAGCTCATGTGAAAGACCCGAGGGATTTAGTTGATCATATGCTCCATATAAAACAGCCACGCAACGTGGTTAGTTAAAAAAAACAAAAAACAACCTTATCGGTAGCAGGATAAGGCCTAACCTAGAGCAGGAGATTCCCATGGTACTTTGCCCTGATCAGATTATGTTTGAAATAATGAGCCCAATCCTAAGACTCACATTCTAAAGGGACATTAAGAGGAGGGCTATCAGAGACTATGAGGAGACCGACCACATTTCTTACTGAATTGTTGAAGCAATAGGTTTTTCTTGGTGGGAAAAGAAAAGATTTATCAGGCATAGGTGCTTCATTCTAATATCTGAAGTGTTGCCAAGCCATCGACCCATTTGTTTTTTTTTTTTTTTAAGAAATTGGGGTTAAGTAACTTGCTCAAGCTTACACGGCCAGGTGTTTCTGGGTGGGTGCTAAGTGTCTGAGCCCAGATTCCATCCCCAGGTCATTCCGACACTGGGGCCAGTGCTCTTACTCGCTGTTGTGCTACCTGGCCGCCCCCATTGACCCATTTGTTGACAGGTAGCATGCCCCTGATAATAAATGTTATCTTGCTCAGAGAACTGCCTTGGTTTACCTTATTATTAAAATTCAATGGTAACAGAAAGTTATGGGTTAAATTAATGACGTGCATTCTTTTGTATTCTAGAAGACAGAAAAAGGACTGATATTTGGATGTTACAGGAAGGCAGTTTTCAGCACCTCAAGGAAAATAATGATTCTTAGCCTAGGGTCTGTGAACTTGAAAAAAAAATTTGATAATTGTATTTCAATATAATCAAGCTTCTTTTGTCTCCCTGTGTATTTTGTCTTCTTCAGTTAAAAAATACTATTCTGAGGAAGGTTGCCCAGACTGCCAAAGAGAAAGGTTAAGAACCCCTGACATAGAAGGATCATTTAAGTGGTTAGGAGGTAGGACTAGATGACCTCAGAGACCCCTTCCAACTCAACATTTTCAGAACATTAATTAAGAAATAGATTTTGCTGTTTTAATTATTAAGATGATTTCTCTCTCCTTTGCTAAGCAGCTCATCTCTGACACTACATATTTGACCTTGGGTAAGACCTCCCTTACCCTCCATTTCCTCATCTATAGAATGAGGGGCCTAGACTACATGATCTCTGTGATTCATTCCAGTCTTACATCTAGCATCCTATGATCTAAATAATTTAAGGCACCCAGATGTTTGGTGTTACGTAGATACAACCATAGAGTGTCGCTATCATGCAAAACCTCCTGGGACAAAAGCCCAAGGGTTCTGTAGTGACACTATTTGATTTTTCTAATAAGGGATGCAGGTCAGAAAGAGAAATAGAAGCATTATAAGAGGGTCCATGTTGGTGATTCAAGTTCTGCTCTGATAATTTGACCTAACTGGACAGAGGGAGCCCTGGACTGGGTTAGGAAGATGTGGCATCTATTCCTGGATCAATCATGATGAGACTTGAAGCAAATTATATCCTTTCTCTATAAAATGAAAGGACTAGAAAGAAGGGTCTCCAGGTCCCTTTTCTGCTCTAAGGATAGAGATGTAGCATCTTTGTACACAGCAGACACTTAATGAATCTCACTAGATACAATGTGATATAGAGAAAAATGCACTGGAGATAGGGTGGCCCAATGATCTCAAATTAAATCACAGATTTGCTGCTTGTATGAATTTAGATGAGCTGAGTCCCCTCCTTTCCCTTCTCTAGGCTTTAGGTATCTCTCCTGTGAGATGCAAAGTTTAAATAATGATCATCTCTGGGATCTTACCCTCCTCTAAATCCCCTAAAACCTATGAATGCTGAAACAAAACATCCAGGTGAAAAGCTTTGCTGCATCACCCTGTGGTATGCTGCCATACACTCACAGTCATAACTCAAAATATCTAAGCTGACCAATCACTTCACAAAGCTCTCTCTCTCTCTCTCTCTCTCTCTCTGTCTCTCTCTCTCTGTCTC